>NC_088856.1:24488826-24826326 GCF_963853765.1 Magallana gigas
GAATATTCAAGTCTTAATAAAAAAAACTTTCGTTTTAAAAAATAAATTCCATTATACTAAATAAACGAGTTACGGTATGGTGCCTTCTGCAAACAAGAGGCCCAGGGGCCACATCGCTCACCTGAGCAACAATTGCCTTAATTCTGATCAAATTAGCATTACAGTATCAAAATATTTTGACAATTAAGTACAGTAGATCTTGCTAAAAAAAATTGAAAATCTGCAAATTTTTATCCACCTCTTTTTTTTGGTAAATACCAAGCCCCTTTTGTTGTTGTACCTGTAAGAAGATTTTTCTCTATCCTATATATATACCCCTACCCCCCATTTCGTGGCCCCACTTTTCTCTAGGGAATCATGGTTTCATTAAACTTAAATCTGCATAACCTGTGCTTTCACACATAGTACTGAGTTTTGTACTGAAAACTTTCCCAGAATATTTTTTAAGATTTTCTCTATATATTCCTATGTAAAAAATCAAACCGCCATCATGGCCCCGCCCTACCACTAGGGACTGTGATTTTGAAAACTTGAATTTACACTACCCAAGGATGCCTGTACACAACTTTAAGCTTTTCTGGCCAAATAGTCTTTAAAAAGAAGATTTTTAAAGATTTTCTCAATATATTCCTATGTAAAAATTCATACCCCATTGTGGCCTCACCCTACCCCTGGACTATTATTTAAACAAACTTGAATCTATATGATCTGGGGATGCTTCCACTCAAATTTGGGTTTTCCTGGCCTAATAGTTTTGAGAAGAAGATTTTTAAAGATTTTCTCTATTTATAAAAATTCATCCCCCATTGTGGTCCCGCCCTACCCCCAGGGACCATGATTTGAACAAACTTAAATCTACATTATCTGAGGATGGTTACACACCAATTCGAACTTTCTTGGCCAAATAGTTATTAAAAGAATTTTTTTAAAGATTTTCTCTATATATTCCTGTATAAAATTTATCCCCCAATTGTGGCCCCACCCTACCCCGAGGGACCATGATTTGAACAAACTTGAATCTACACTATCTGAGGATGCTGCCATTTTAATTTTAGCTTTTCTGGCCTAATAGTTTTTGAAAAGAAGATTTTTAAAGATTTTCTCTATATATTCCTATGTTAAACTTGATCCCCCAATTGTGGCCCCACCCTACCCACAGGGACTATGATTTGAACAAACTTGAATCTACACTATCTGAGGATGCTTCCACTCAAATTTGAGCTTTCCTGGCCTAATAGTTTTTGAGAAGAAGATTTTTAAAGATTTTCTCTATATATTTCCTATGTAAAACTTGATCCCCCAATTGTGGCCCCACCCTACCCACAGAGACTATGATTTGAACAAACTTGAATCTACACTATCTGAGGATGCTTCCACTCAAATTTGAGCTTTCCTGACCTAATAGTTTTTTAAAAGAAGATTTTTAAAGATTTTCTCTATATATTCCTATGTAAAACTTGATCCCCTAATTGTGGCCCCACCCTACCCCCAGGGACTTTGATTTGAACAAACTTGAATCTACAATATCTGAGGATGCTTCCATTTTAATTTGAGATTTCCTGGCCTAATAGTTTTTTAAAAGATGATTTTTAAAGATTTTCTCTATATATTCCTATGTTAAACTTGATCCCCCAATTGTGGCCCCACCCTACCCATAGAGACTATGATTTGAACAAACTTGAATCTACACTATCTGAGGATGCTTCCATTTTAATTTGAGCTTTCCTGGCCTAATAGTTTTTTAAAAGAAGATTTTTAAAGATTTTCTCTATATATTCCTATGTAAAACTTGATCCCCCAATTGTGGCCCCGCCCTACCTTCGGGGACCATGATTTGAACAAACTTGAATCTACATTATCTGAGGATGCTTCCATTTTAATTTTAGCTTTTCTGGCCTAATAGTTTTTGAGAAGAAGATTTTTAAAGATTTTCTCTATATATTCCTATGTAAAACTTGATCCCCCAATTGTGGCCCCGCCCTACCTTCGGGGACCATGATTTGAACAAATTTGAATCTACACTATCTGAGGATGCTACCATTTTAATTTTAGCTTTTCTGGTCTAGTAGTTTTTGAGAAGAAGATTTTTAAAGATTTTCTCTATATATTCCTATGTTAAACTTGATCCCCCTCTTGTGGCCCCTCCCTAGCCCCGGGGACCATGATTTGAACAAACTTGAATCTACACTACCCGAGGATGCCTCCACACAAGTTTAAGCTTTTCAGGCCGATTAGTTTTTGAGAAGATTTTTAAAAAATACCAACAAATTTTCAATAATTCTCAATTATCTCCCCTTTAAAGAGGGCGTGGCCCTTCATTTGAACAAACTTGAATCCCCTTCACCTAGTGGTGCTTTGTGCCAAATTTGGTTGAAATCTGCCCAGTGGTTCTTGAGAAGAAGATGAAAATGTGAAAAGTTTACAACGACGACGACAACAACGACGACGACTACGACAACGACAGACAACGGACAAATTGTGATCAGAAAAGCTCACTTGAGCCTTTGGCTCAGGTGAGCTAAAAATGACAAGTCAACTGTTTTACCCCTTAACCTGTGTACATACAAATTAAGGCCAAAATTGTTATATCTTGTTACGAAAACAGTACATAAAAGTGAACACAAATGCTGTATTTGAATAATCTATCATAAGGTGTTAATTTTCTAAAATACCTCTATTAAAGTGCTCTAGCTCCAAAATATCGGTGAAATACATGTAACCCCAGCATTTACCTTCACTATGACCTACTTTAAGTATATGCAGCGTCTCAAAGTTTGTAGTTATTTTGATTATTTCTTAATAACCTACTGAGAATTTTATTTCTTGTCTACTGCAAGTTCTGTTTGGGTCTCACATCTCACATTCATCGTCTCCATGAATTCCTTCATGATATTGGTCAATCTTCATAATTATACCAAGCACAGTGTTTAACTGCATGGTCCAATGCTTTCATACATCAATAATTAAGATGGCCTCAATCGGCACATTGTTTACACATAAAACGAAGCCTGTAACTATATAAAGCTTAAACTCTTTATTTGACTAGGTTCATCACATCATGTAATATTAAGGAAACAACGTATACTTTAGAAAAGACAAAAGTTAAAAACAGTTACAACAGACATATTTTCTTCTAAAACTATTATAGAGACAAATCGGTGTTTTATAGATACAGTTATTATTGTTCATTAACAAAGATTGCATTGTAAACATTTTTTTTCAATTTAAGCAATGGAACATGTAATGAAACAAGCAGACATTGTCATTAAAACACATTAATGTATAAATGCGATGAAATACACGATTGTTTTTGTATAATAGTGATATACATTTTTCTATCCCGATAAACTAAACAAACGATAAACATGCACTTGATGAATCCGAAACGGTAATAAAAATATTTGTTTGTACAACAATTTGCAATCATGTCTCTATTCTCTATCAAATTTATCTATACTTAATTTTTATTGATAACTCTCCCTAACTTTCGAGTGTACCAAATACAACTGTAAATAATTTGATACTTTTTTAAACAAATATTGTATTATGCATTTCTAACCGGATTTACGCCTTAATCATGGCAGGTTTGTTATGTTCTGAAGACAAAATATAAAAATACTCCCTCTCGCTTTGAAGTCTGAATACTTATAGAATTATAAGTTATAAGTGAACTTTGCATTGAAAACTACAAAAAGGCATTTGTATACTGTAAGATATTAAAGTATGTAAAAAAAACAAATAATTATGTTTTGTAATTTTACCTGCAAACGTGAAATTCAGATATTGATGATCCAGTATTGTTATTTTAAAGACAAATACAAAAATATGCTTAAAGTAAAAATCAAAAACAAATACATGTATGTCAAATTACGAAAATATTAATAGTGTTAAAAATATAAACCAATACATGCATTCCTATAAAACAGTGTGTGTAAATGCATTGCATAATGATGCATATAACATATAAAACAAACCCATAAAATATAATTAAAGACCTGAGTTTCAAACGTGATACAATAAAAAACCAATCAACGCACAAAATTTGAGTACTGTGCTGACATTGTACTTATATAGTACATGCCAAATGATTTAATGACTTTCATGTGACTAAGTGTCGTTGTTTGTTCTTTCTCCGGTATACGATGAAAATGATGGCTGCGATCACGACAAGTAAAACACCTCCAAGAACTCCCAAAACAATCGCCAAAACAGGTGTTGGTTCTGATAAAGTATTAAATGAAATCAAATGGTTAAGTAAACGCCAATAAATAAATTGTAAATAAATATTCATTTGTAATAACCTAGTTATTTGTGTCTCAATTTCTTATTGTCATTTGTGTTTCAAAACAAAATAAAAATTTCAGATACTCATTACATTTACCGGTATATCATATACTTTAATTATTTCCTTAAGATGAAGAGATCTGTCCAAACATATACAACATTTATTTTTCTAAAATCTTAAGCCCCTTTCACAATTGGCGCACGACCACTTTACACCACTTTGCGATCGAAATTTTGAGCTTCGCACGAGTTCTCGCATACGTTGCACGAGCTCTCGCATTCGTTGCATACGTTTTACTGGTCGCATCAAGTCTCCTTGAATAGTGGACATGCACACTATTCAGACGCGACCGAACGCGATCCAAATTATCGCAGTGCAACGCACGAACATTAGTACAAACGTTTTACAACGTTTTGTGTACTCGCAAGAGTGATACACGATTTATAAAGGTCGTAAGATAAATCGCTGGTGTTTATGCGTCTGTTTTGCGACCGTGAGACTGTTGCTCAACGTGTCTCATGTAATCTTGCAACGTTTTACTATCATTGCACGACTCATCAGCCTCAATATGCCGTGCTTTGCTACTAGTACATGTATATATACCCTGTATAAGTATCTCTGTTTCAGAGCAAAATTTACAATATACATTTGTTGCATGATGGTGAGGAAAATACATGTATGAAGATTTATTCCCTCAAGAAAAATCATATTTCCCGAGGGCTTCGCCCGAGAGAAAAAATTTTTTTCTGGGGAATCAACCTTCATATTTCCTGAACATTAATGTAATAAACGTTTCATTATACCAAGCAACATATGATAACACAAAATACGTTGATTTCTAATAATTTTTTACTTTTCAACAGTCGCAACATTAATGTCGTGATTGTTTGATTGTAACTGTCTCACTTTTCTTTCATAAATCAAAGATAGTTAAGTTTGTTTTGAGATATAAAGAGAATCATAATGATTAAATACATGTATTTTGATTTAATCATATTTGTCTACATCGTATGCTCATATCGGCTTTTTCATTCCTATGACATCGCCCTGCCACGTGACTTTCTAGACCAATTAGATATAACAGAATAATCATATTGAGGTATAATAATAAATGCTGCTGCATATCTGTATCTTCTTGGGCAGCATCTTTTCTCACTTTCAACTATGTCTACTGAATAAGGGCGGTGTATATATCCCCTTTAACTCGCACGATCATTCGTACCATGGAACGCATAATCGCACGTCCAATTACATTGGCGCACGTTCAATCGTCCAATAACCTAGTCTTTCGCGCGTTCCTGTCGTATGATCTTTCAACAGTTGCTTTCATTGTACAACAATCGCATACAGACGAAAGATATATCGCAAGATTCAATGCGTTTACATCGCACACGCTCGCTTAGATCGTGCAAAATTCGTACGGATACTTTTCTCAAATGCGATTATTTCTGCAACAGTTTACGATTCATATCTAATGTTTTCGGCCGCACGAATATTTTGTCGCTTCTGATCGTGCGCCAATTGTGAAAGGGGCTTTAGACCTATAATATTCAGAGTTTTTCTTTACTACATTCCAAGATTTGACAATATATTAAAGAACTTATAAAAAGAAGTCTACTTTTTGGACATCATATCTAATATATCTTATCTAACATCTAACATCTATGAATCATGCATCAACTGGCCAATCTCATTATTCTAAATGTGAAAGAACTATAAATAATCTTAATAATCATAAAAGGTGAAAGAAGATCACTGTGATATCAAAATGAAGATATGATGATGCTAATACATAGTTAAATAACATCACTTCAATTATTGTAACAGTGCAGTTCCCTATATATTTCTATGATAAAATTTGAACCGCTCTTGGGGCCCAAGTGTTGGTCTAGGGGTCACGGTTTTAACAATTTAGAGTACAAATCATTTGGGGCTGTTTGCATATTAATTTTACTAATTGTAGCATTGAGTGTAGTTCTTGAAAAGAAGCTTTTTTTAACATTTACCTTATATGTTTCTAAGTTAAACTTTGAACCTCTCTTTGGGTCCAAGTATTGATCTGGACGTTATGGTTTTAACACTTCCGAATCTTCACTATTTTAGAATGATTGAATAGTAGTCTCACTAATTGAAGCATTGTAGTTCTTGAGAAGAAGAGTTTTAAACAGTTTCCCTATATATTTTTATGTTAAACTTTGAACCCCTCTTGAGGCCCCAGTATTAATTCAAGGGTCACAATTTTAAAAACTTCAAATCTCCACTATATATACAAGCTATGGTGTAGATATTGGCATTTCTTGTGCGTTGGTTCTTGAAGATTTTTTCAGACACATACCCTATTTTCACTGTTTCATAATTATCTTCCTTTCAAAAAGGGTTTGGCTATAACAATTTAGAATCCCTTTACCATAAAAATGCTTTGTACAAAGTTTAGTTAAAGGACTATATATGGTATGGGCCTAAAATGGCCCCCTTAATGGAATATCATTATTTTACTGTAATTCTTTGTTTTCTTTGTACAGATATATATGTGATGATTTTAATTAATGTTGACTTCATTTTGATTCAAATGCCCACAATTTAGAAATACGGCATTGTGAAGACAACCTTTTTCTGCCATTTTTGCATTTAAGCATAAAAGAGCTTGTTTTCAAACAGTTTTTCTTTCAGGAAACATAGAGCGCATGCTTAAACCAACAAAATATTTTAATCAGAGATGTATCTAGTTAAGTCTAATACTGTGGTTTCATCAATATTCGTTGAATACCAATTTTCATAGATTTCGTTGTTAAGTTGATCCACGAAATTAAATGTTCATTGAAGTTGAATTTCAACTAACATTTTGTATTGATAGGACCATCGGCCACGAAATTACGTATCCTTGAAACTGTGGTTTTCAGAAAATCCACGAAAATTGATACCCACGAAAATTAATGAAACCACAGTAAGTGACAAAAAATTTGTCCTGGTTCAAGCATGCGCTCTATATTTCCCATTCGTAAAAAGATGTGAAAAATGTCAATTTTCGTCTGATTTTGATTGAATTATAGAAATAGCGACACTTCTGACGTCATATACAGCAAGTGAGTGCAAATAAATCAAACAAATATGTGAAAAATATATTCTATATCAACTCTTCTAAATTATAACATAACATTTTATTGTACCCGAAACACTTTAAAAAATAGTGAATTATGGGGGCCAAATTTGACTCTTATCATATATAGTTCTTTGGCCCAGTGGTTCTAGAGAAGAATCAAATTGTGAAAATTTACAGACAGACATATAGTTGGGATAATGACGGACAAAAGGCAATGAGAAAAGCTCACTTGAACCTTTGGTTCACGTGAGCAAAAACGATATTGTCTGCACTGCGTAGTAATACATAGCATATGCTACATGAAAAAATAATGGTTATAAAATGTTGTTTTAAAGTGTACAATTGGAAATTATAATATAAATATAGGAAATAAGGAATCATTTTTTGAATATTATAAGGTGCACGTGACAATTTCAGTCGAATCGAGGTCAAATCTGTTATAAAGACCTTTAGGCTTTATTGGACCTGACCACACCCCGACCAAAATTATCACCTTATAATACTCAAAGAATGGTTTCTTATTCCTTAAATAAATTAATTTTCAGACATTTAAGTACAATATGACATTATGTACATGTAGTACTAGTTTATACTAGTACATAAAGCTTTTCCATGAAGGAATGAGAGTGTCACTTTTATATTTATATAATTATATTGTAATGAGACTTACTATCAGTCCTCTCTGCCACAACGCGGAATAAAAAGGTGGTCTGTGCGAATGATTTTCCCTCACTTAAGTTCAAGAACACATATAATTTCTCCCCGTTTGGAACACAGAATTTGAAATCCATCTGGTTCTGACAATCAAAGGACTACAAAGAAAAAGGTAAAAAAAAAATCCTCAAAATATAAAATAATTTAAGTTATTAAACAAAACCCACTTCAAACTTGACATAGAGCATGCATCAAAATATATTTGTATAATATCTTCCTAGTACCCTCATTCCAACCCACTCCGATCTCTTCAAACAGGAGCGATAACATACAGGTACATGTAATTAATACAATTGAATTTCAGCATTACATAACATGAAAAACCTCATATCATCTATTGCACCATGTGTAATTATAGACAGTAGTTGACCTAATGCTAAAAATATCTACAGGTAATTACAGGTAATAGGTGAAAGGAGGTTTGAATTGTTTTTCAAGCAAGTCACAACTATTCTTTAAAGATCTCGAAAATGCAGTCAAATTTTAAGTAAAATTGTAAGCAACTTTTACTGTTCATGTACACAGTACAGAAGAATAGCCACTCACATTGCAATTCAAATTGATATCTGTTAATGATACTATAATTTCATTTTTTCACAGTTACTTGTGCTGTACATGTTTTTCTCAGTTAATTAAATAGATGTTCTTCTCTGTAGTTATTTAATTGTTTACAGTTACTGCAGACAAATATCCTTCTCCGTTTACTAATATTATCTTTATTATAATATTTATTGTAAAAAACTTACTAGTGCTTATACAGGTTATACATGCTTGTATTACTTGTATGGACACACAACATAACGTCAAATACAAAGTGGTTAGGGATGGTCAGCTGGAGTGGTGATAAGTGGGCAATCATGGCGTCAACCTCTTGATTATAAGTAATCTACATAAGCATGCACTTGACCCCAGTAAGGATTGTTTTTAGGAAACAAGTGTCTTTGTGCTAGATGTTGCTATTTTTGTATCGCAAACTCACGGTAAAGGATTGAAATTTAGTATAAATCAAAAGCATTATATATTGATTTTTTTGGTTCTTGTACTAGTATTCTTAAACAGATAATTCAGCTATGTTAATTACCTTCAAAGGCAAAGCAAACAAACTGTTTTTAAAGTCCAGAGTCACCGCACACTCCCTGTCGTTAAAATAGATGGGAGATATACAGATGTTGTATCTTGCGTCGGGCTCGTCATAGTTCTTGGTCTGGAAGATGATTCTATCGCACTGCTGATAATTTAGATCCCCGGATGTTACTTTATCTCCGTCATAGCGTCCATCGAATTCTATCTGTGTGTTGCTCTTTTCTGTGATAGTACTAGTGGTACCGCAGTCGGTACCTAACCTGTCTACAGAATCATAATACTAGCTAGTATTTAATACACTTGTACTATCAGTTATCATACAAAATATTTTTTTAAATATGACATCAGAAAATAATTATAATCATGTTTTGGTTTATTCCATTATTAAATTAAATTTAGTTTATGGATATCAATTATAATATCTATACTACTATATTAAAATAATAGACTCGAATTTTTTGTCTTTAATACCGATTAATCGGAGGAATACTGTCTTTTGTTTTATATATTTAAAACATCATTGGCACTTAAAGATTACCAATTTGTTTTTATTTTTTCTCAGTTAAGCTTCGCTAATTAATAATCAACGAAAATTCCTCAAAAAATCCAGGAAATCACCTGGATTTTTTGAATTTTAGAATCTTGCGTTTGCGCAATACATTTACGCTAACAGGATCTTTAGTTTGTGTTTCCACAATATCACATCTGCATGAATAAACTTATACAAATACGGGTAAATTTTCATTGGACTTTTACTATATATTCTGTTCATATACATTTAATGATTTCTTATGAGAGAAAGTATAAAATAACAAATATACATTTCAGCTAGGTACTTACTTTTGTCTTCGTGATGACAAAAATATTAATTTTATTTGATTACATGCAAAAAAGTTACATTATATTTGTTAGGAGAGTGAAGATAGAATATGTTTTATCGTAAAAATGAATAATGTCCTACGGATCCAGTCTAACAAAGAAAATACGTGCACGTTGGCGAAAAGGTGTTGAATTCTTCCATTCTGTGGATTAAAATTTTTAATTTAAAGGTATTTGCAGTCTCAAAAAGGTTTGTTGTGATGAATTTGACTGTTATTTTCAAGGCAACTTCATTTACTTTCTCCAAAATCGTTCCGGAGCGAGTCTGCAATTTATTGCTACTCTACGGGTATAAGGGAGGCATTCTTTCTGTGGTGAGGGCTTTTCCTGAGACACAGTTAGATTATTCAAACTAAAAAAAGTGTAGTGACATTCATAGCATTATTGTAGGCTTACAGCTTTGTTATGTAAATGCCAATAATAATTAGGTGTGTCGATGTACCTATTTCGTAAATGTCCGATATGCAATATCAACCCGTGCACGCACGGGTCAAAGTCTAGTACATATATTAAGGATATACTATATGCAAGATACATAATATAGCATACCTCTTACAAAAACATATTTAATCGTTTTATTTCAAGATATTTAGATCACTTGTAAGGTTACGAACTTCAGGAATTTATAAATCAATAAAGCTATATATCAGTTAAATAAGCTTTGACTGCACATATCAAATTGCATGGACCTTTTGTATACACCATCTTTTTCTATGGTGGAATTTTTTTTACATCTGTACGTGTGCAAATAAACTACACAGAAACTTGTATGATTATGCGATCACATATCATGCCACTTCCTTGCAAACTTACATATTGTCTGTGAATCAACAGTTATCCATTGTAGAGAACAGATAAATGCAACGCAAAATACACATAAACTTGATGAAGGCCGATCATCTTTGCGTATCATCTTGTCAATGGACGACAGCGATTCTTTTTAACCATCAAATTTAAAGCTCTTCGTTAGGAAACTAATTCTTCAAAGTGAAGCTCGAACTACAGTCAAAGACACGTGAGAATAATCAACTGACAGGAGTGTTTTGTTTACGATACAAATTATTTGTATGCCGATCCCGAACTTTTGTAGTACCTGTACCAGCAAAGTACATGTAAATATATTGATATTCACCATCATTATTATTGGTACATTTAGTAATTTGGTTTAAATATGATTGGATAGATTTATTTTATTTTTATTTTACAAAATACAGAATATAGTGTAAGAACTTTTCGGTTTTATTCAAACATAATTAAAAAATGTACTAAACATTATCATTACGAGATTTTGATTTGTTATCTTTTCTTAAATTTTATTTGTTAATTACGTATTTGAAACACTGCATTTCAGAATCAAAACAGTCTATCTAGTTTTCTAGGAATCCCCCCGTCCTTTCTCTTCAAAATGACATTTTCAATCTTTCAGATACATGTAGGCCTAGTAATGTACGTATCAATTATTTACCTCCTCTTACTTATTAATATAAATTAATTAAGGACAGTTAATGTAATCAAATAATTACGGGAAAAAACCCAGACCGTTTATGGTCTTGACTAGTAGGCATTGTTGATATCGGCCGATGACCTTATTGAATAACATTTCTCTTCATCAGATTCAGTTGATATTTCTATCATCTATAATTATTTTTTTTCAAAAGAAACTTACAAGGATCAAGATTAATAACATACCGATGTAATCTTACTTTGATATTTTACTTAGGTCTTCCTCTTTTTATACATATTTATTTCATACCATTTGACATATAAATTATACATGTATACCTCTACTGGCTTTTATACATATTTTAAAAAACTGAAAATGCATATACAAGTTTAATAATAATGTAGATTATAACACGAAATTATCTTTCAAATTGATTTATTATACACTTGGCAAGTGGATAAAGATAAAAAAAAAAATCAAATATCATATGGCTTAATATGCTTTTTGTGTTTAAACAACACGATAAAATAAATACGTCATAGATATCCATCACACCATAAACCATTTCAGACACTTAATATAATGGTTGCTTCAAATTAAAAGTCAATATAACTTACCGGGTTGATGCAAATTTAGTGCAAAACACTACAATTATAATATTGATTGAATTTAATTCTTAATTCTTTTCAGATTTACAAATCAAATCAAATTTATTTCAATTAGATACACCATCAAAATGACAGTACATGAGGTATGTACATGTACATGTAAACATGACTGTATATTTACACCCACTTTCTTTTCCCCTATCAAATTGCATTGATTGATTTGAGTGATATTTATGCATAACACAGTATACCCAATCACCAAATCTGGTGCGTAAATGAATACATTCAGTATTTCTCAAAGAACATGACTGACTCTCCTCGCGACTTCAAACCGGATTACAACATGATATTATACTTACGCTGATTAATATTTCATTGTTGTGAATATTTTCTAACTGTTAAATGACTTCAGTTGATTATTGTTTTAGTATACCAAAAGTAAATTCATTAGATTACAGAATGAAAAGTAAAATTGTGTTACAATGATTTAAAACGCTGTGGACTATTTTTGTCAGCATAAATCGACAGTTCCAATGGCTGTTCCGTTAATTGCGCATTACTCGTTGAATAAGGCAGATATTTTTGAAAATAAATATATTTGAAGAGAGGAAAAAACGTTAAAAAACGTAAATATAAGTAAACAAAGCTAGCGCGCGTTATTCAATTTGTATGCACACACCGTTGCAGTTATGAGACCACATCTTTCAAAAACTAATGATTCAATGCTTAAATATACATTAATAGGTTTACAATTATTGACAAAATGTCAGAGGTAAGACAGAAGTTATGAAAATTAAGCGAAACAATGGAACTTCATAAAACCAAAGAAGACTCGGTGATAAACCATTCATTCTTCTAATTATAAATGTACAGAGATAAAATAAACAGTTCAGCACTTTCCTCCTCTCCCATTCATTAATGCGATAATCATGTGCAAATTGTGGAGTATTCCGGTGGTGGATCTTGTTCCACATATGGTGGCGGAGACCTCGAAAACACAGATCGTCCAGAAGAGTTTATGGAATCGTTGAATGGTGAACCCAAAATAACGTCAGGTCCGGAATGTATGGGTGACGAGTGGATGTCATCTGTTGGAGACGCTGACCCTGAGTTCATTGAGGAAGTCCTACTTTCTTGATCACATGGTACGTTGTTGCAGAAAAATGAAACTGGAATACAGAAAATTGCTACATTGCTAACAATACACAGTTCTACAAAGAAGTTCAAATTCATAAATTTTCAGTATTTATAAAGGATCAATTTAAACATAATGACGATAGTCAACGAAAACTAGTGTGCTTTAATTAATTTATCGATCAGGGGCTTTTAATACCAAAATGGAAATTTCGTAAAAAACGAGAAATCTTTACGTTAACGATCTGATTCATGATAAAGAAAATAAAATTTCCAACATCTAGTTATGTTAAATAAGATAAGTATGTCTGATCTGTAATATAAATAATAACTCGCTGCGTTTTGTCAGTATTGTTGATAAACATCAGCAATTAAAATCATGTTATGCACTAAGGCAACTACAATTATTTCAACATGCCAAATGAATGTTACTTGGAGTATTTCCAAATCTGCGCCTCATAAATGGATTGGACGCTTTCGTTTTACGGCACTTCAAGGCGACAGCAATTATGATGATAATGGATACTCCGAACACACCACCACATATTCCAGAAACAGTAATGACATCTTGAACGATAAATATAACCTTGGTATTAAATTACAATCAAAAAGTAGGCACGTCACTGAAAGTTAAAGCAATTCTAATAGATTAATAATATGCACAAAACTGCATCTGATGTACATGTATAAGGTATATATTAAGAGGTACTAGTTAAATCTACTTTAAGTCCAGAAAACTACATGTATATATTAGGGAAAAAAATTATTATTCTGAATGCGTTGATTGTTCCAAATATTTAATGGATTTGGTGATTATAACCCAACAAATATCTGGTATTGGTATGCATATACATGCATCAAGATTGATCATAATTACGTTTATTCATACAGGTATTGATGACAATCGAGCCACAATTTATGTATGATTTTATATAATATGTATTTAGTATCCTTGTGCATTGTAACGTACGGTCATAGGTCTTTGTAGCTTCCACATGGAACAAAAAATATGGTGGCGTCCATTTTTCTGTTGTTTGGATTTCTGCGACAAAGTAGAGATGCTCTCCTTGCTTAGCACAGAATTTAGACATTGGTTTCTCGTGACAGGAAAATGTCTACAGACAAGAACAACATTATATAAGGCAAGAACAATCAATTTGATTTACAAGCACTGTCAGCCCAAACTGAAATAATTCATGGAAAAACACAAACTTGAATTAAAACCATATTTAATACTTAGAGAGATGCCAGAAGATCTACTAGAACCCCCCCCCCCCCCCCCCAATAAAAAATAAATAAATATAAAAATATACACTCCCCTGTGGGCACCTCATGAAAAATAAACTAATATAAATGCACTGTTTAGTAAATAAAAAAAAATCAAACTTCGTTTTAGAAATATGTGGTCACTAGCAGTGAACATTCCAAATACAGTCCTTGAAGACAAATGTTCAGTTGAAAACAATAAATCAAGACTTGGAGTATATCATATGTATTCGAAATACGATATTTTTAGCTACAGTAACTGTAGTTTCTGTAGTGCTTGTTAATGAGTTGTAATGAAATCATGACCGTAAATCAAAGTATTACTAAGTATTTTGTCATTTTAAAACATGCCTATTCTTGACTTATTGGTGGGATATCAGGTATAATAACAACTGCTACAGTTAACAGGTAGTTGCATTGTTCATGTATAATTATACATGACAAGTGTAGCTGCTATGAAGATGTACAGTTGTGCGACTTTCTAAATCCATTACCATTATTTACTTTTTAGTTTTGTTTAAGAGCTGCTTTTAATTGTTTTGGTGTTTGCTAGCAATTTTTATCAACATCTTCATCATCATCATCATCATCATTACATGAAACTCATCAGAAATACTTACCTTGAAAATCGTGCCATTTAAACCGTTCCTTAGAGTTAGTTTCAAATTACACGATGGATCCAGAAACATTTTTGGAGTCGTACAGATTTGGTATTTGTCTTTGGAATTCGAACCATGTCCACTAAAGGCTATGTGCGAACACCAAATCTGACTGGGATTACTGGCGTTATAAAACGAAACATAGAACACAGAATCTTCATTCACCTGATGAGGTTGCAATGAGCACGTTCTACCGAAGGAGTCTGAAGATATATAAGTTAGTAAATACATTGATTTCCTCTTTTTTATTTATGAGCGTTTCTTATATGTTAAGTTTAACGGATAATTACTGGTAGTTTACTGTAGTTTATTGCTACTCACAAATAGTCGGCGAAGCTGCTACGGAATGAAAAAAGACCAAAAGTGCGATTTGATTCGTAAATGTCACCTGAAACAAAAAGCGTGCACGTGCATTATCAACGAACTTCATTCACATCTGACATGGATTACAGGTATATTTTATTGTTCTAAAATTAAAACAACTATTAACTTTACCTGCATATCGTTTTTGATTTTGATGGTGGATAATCACAAATGTACATCACAAGTGTTGGATTCGGTCTGAAATAGAATAATTTTAGTATATTGCATACTGATTATTATATAGATTTGGAAAACAAATGAATTAAAAACATTTTTTTTGAAACGTGAAAAAACCCATTAAAATGAGACGGACATGTTGACTGTAAATTTATAACTTTTTTCATATTACCGGTACATAAAATCTAAATGCGAGTTGATACATCGCAATTATCTCTACTTATGATATATCATAAAAGTAAGAAATTATAACCCATGAAAATGAAATAAATTGCAAACTAGTAGTCATTGTCTATAAAAAAAAAAAAAAGCACACAAAATTGTACTTATACAGTGTATCAACATTACATTAATGTACTGACCATGGATGACAAGTTTCTTATGGAGAAGCAATGCCAGCTGCCTAATCCAATTGATACGTTTATCTTTTTGTACATATAATAAAATACATACATGTACGTTCAAATCAACATATAATTATAAAAAGGAGTATGGTCAATGTTGATCAATGAACTTAACATTACTTTGTAAAAAGTTACACATAACAATCCGTGTAACAAAAGAAGGTGCACGCCTAAAACATCACTCAAGCAGATAAAGGAAGAAAATAAACCCCAAAGGTAAGGCCTCTTGGTTTACTGCTCTACTTTACTCGTTTTACATGCATTCAGTTAAAAACACGTTCAAGGCATCAGATAGCAATGACAATGAATGTCACCTGCACGTTTTTTTTATGAAAAGGGATACAATAACGTAATAAAAAACGTGCATTAGTTCACGGGTGAGATGGTTATTTGACCGTGTTCATATTAACCAAAGCGCCTAGCTACTTCCTCATTGTTGAGGTTAATATGACACACTAGTACCACCCTGTCAAAGGTATCAAATACTTTAAAAACACTGTTTAAGGCCATCTTAGGATTTTGTTTTTAAACAAAAAAAAAAGATAAATAAAATTTTAATGTAATAATATTAAACAACCAGGCATATTACAAAAGTAATTTAAGTATACTTATTCCCCAATTAACTCAAGCCATTGTTATTTTGTCAACAAAAAAGCACGGTATATACTGCACAATGATAAAAACAAAACGAAGAAAACGTCTGATATGCATTTCATTTTTGTTCGTATATAAACTAAAATGTATTGATGTTGCATTGAAATTATTATAAATAATTATATATATGTACCTTGATAATTCAGTCCTCCTCGTTTACCTCCTTAGACCGTTGGTCACTCAAAGAGCGTAAAACCTAAACCCGGAAAAGCAAACGAAACCCTCAATCGGTAATACAACTGCAAAAGATATTATCTACCATATCGTGTTGCATTGAATTATGAGTTGCCGTATTGAATAGAAACAAGCTGTTTTCTCTTCCTGGTCAGATTGTGTTTTTGTTCAGGTAAAATATGTAATTCAAGACAGAATGTCACATTAATTATTTAACAAATACTGGTATGTAAACTGCATGTGACCCAGTCAATTATGTAAGACTATAATTTTTTTCTTGTGGTTTAATATCCTATGAATGTGCTAATTGATAATCTGAAGATATGTTTTTGTTATACATACTGCAAGTTTTATTGAAGACTATTAAATACAATCATTAAAATACAAAGTGTGACAAGTGAATTGTTACCATTTTTTGTTGTTGGTTTTTTTTTTTGCTTGTCAGAAATTTTTGGATGAGTCTGCCACCCCCCTCCCCAACTTTCAAAAACGATGCTACGTGTCTGCTATTTTTGGTTTTGTTTTTTTTTAATTGTTTTCTTTTTTGTTTTGTTTTGACAGATTCTTTGGAAAGAAATTGCAGTAACTGTTGTATTGTTCAACAAATGTTTTTAAAGTAACATGAAGCCTTTGTGGAGAAATGCATATTAAGCCACAAGGTTGCCTTTTTAGTGTTTCCTCGTCCATTTCCAGACACTCATGTGTTGTCACCAACTGTTATCATATAAGTTGCATTGGTACCCTCCTATGTACTTCTTGCTCTACACCTTTTAGCGTCTCTTCTCTGAATAATTTGATCTTCATTTTAATATCCTTTCATAGATATTAGTTCTTGTTTAATGATTCTTCTTCTATTTTAGTTTCGTTTTGTCCCATTAGGTTTTGTGGGGTCTCTTCTCCGGTGTATATTCATCTTTCCGGCAAGTGATATCTAATAATTTTGATTCATAAACAACACCTTTTTATCAGTTTCTGTTTAGATAGAAAGCTAACTGTCCTTAATATACAAAAGGCTTCTTTGATTTAACGGTCCTGCAAACTATAGAAGGGTATCAGCCATACGTTCTTTTACGAGGGACCCGTATTAAATTCAGAATATTTTACAAAACAAAACTGAACTGCACTTAAAAAATCATAATAACTCTTATGTAATATATGTCAATACTTTATTCAAGTTTCCGGAAGCAGAAAACTCAAAGGACGTTGATCACGCACACCGAAAATTAAACCATTCTTCTACTGTCGTCCAATCAATGCGTTTGTTTTGTGTTGCACTGTATCATGTTTCGGTCAGATCATAATCAGGCTAGGTGTTTTTTCCTTCTAAAAATTCATATTAACAGAAATATACGTATGTAATAGTTTAGAATTCAATTTAGATGTACACAGAGTTGAAAATCTTCTGAGGTCTTGTTAAAAAATATACAACCAATCTAGTACCAAAATCTTCCGATACTTAAAATAAGCAAATCTTTATTTCTTTTTGCCTTGGTCATTCTTCGGATATTAATTTGATAATAAAGATTAATCCAAGAGAATAAGGTGTGTTTAATGCGTTACATCATGTATTTCCCTGTTATAAGTACCCAGTATATTAGCAAGTGTATCACAATCAATCGTCGATCTATCTATCATATCTGTAATGTTATTTCGAAAACAAAAATATAATACATGTACCTTATTTAACAAGAAACCTGTTTTCCCTACAGTATGACGTTTAATATTGACTGATCGAATATTGAAAGGTTGGCAATGTCATGTGGCCAAAACAAAATTCATTTTGTGTTTTCAGTCTGAATCACATGTGGTGTTTTTTTTTCGTGTGTGTGTGTTTTGTTCTTTTGTTTTATATTGTTTGTTTGTTTTTGTATCCCTCTAGTTGTTTTATGATCCAAGCAGAAGCAGGTGAGCAAACCAGGAATTGAAATAGACGCTGGTATGCTTGATGTATCGAGTATTTGTGTATATTCGTTAAAAACTTGTTTTAAGGCATTAATAGCAAGAGGGTTTTTTTTAAATCAGAGAACAGTTATTATAGATATCATACACTTTTATACCTATAAAGGATATTGGATTGATATTTACGTTGTCTACATGTTTGAGATTTTACTTTTCTACACTTAAAGATTTGATATCTACATGTAAAATAATATTTGATATACAAAAACTGGTGTTGTTTAAAAGGTCACTTTATGCCACTCTTCCTGTTTATTACAAATCCACTTTTTGAAAATTACAAACGGTTTGCGCGGTTGTTATCTGTTAGGTGTGTGTCAACTTGATTTCTGTTTCAATTGCTCGTATGTTTTCTCTCACCATGAAGTAGAAACAATAAATATAAATACAATTTTTCGTGAATATGGTAATGGAAATAATTTTCTTCAGTCAACACGAATATGTAATTATTTAGATATTACAAATGGGGCAGACATACTTACTATTATTTCATTTAAAGTTAATGCATCTGAATTCCATGGGACTTATACATTTATTAGATAAATTAAAACCTCTTATACCCTGCTATGTAAGCATTAAAAAAACAATATATTAATTTGAAATGTTTTATCTAAACGTTACTTCGAATATGAATACAACAGAACAAAGTATAAAAGAGTAGAAAAAAAAATAATACAAATATGACCAGCCAAGTTTATGGGAAAAAATTCTGTTTAACATTTGAAAAAAATCCCTGACAAAAAAAATTAAATCTCACATCAACATTTTTATTGATTTTTCATTTACCATGCCAAACTTATATAAAATATAAACATTCCCTTTTCATTTCGTGAAATATAATATCGAGGTAATAAGTAAACTAGTAGACAAAGTGAATGCACCTAAATACAAAATCGTCAACCAAGTGCTTCTGTAACAATATAACTAAAAAAAAAATCCTATTATAAACTGTATATCAAAAGGATGTTCAATAGATAACAATACATTCTTATATATAAAGTTTTTATATTAAAAAATACCATCATTTTTAATCAGACATTTGTTGATATACACTCTCAACTGTGTTGCTATTGGATCTTTTTACTGACCAATTTTGTCACCTGAAAGAAACATGTCCATGGGTGTTTACTAGTATTATCGTCGTCATTCAAACAGTAAATTAATAAAAACAGAGACCACATGTTGACGCAACAGTCATTGAAAAAAACTCAATTGTGTTTTATTCAGATCTTGTGAGCTTAAGATCCATTTTTTTTTTTCATGATTAAAAGTAATGGCTTTGACAAAGACTTTGCAAATAACAGAAATAAATTGCATCTAAATACTAATAAAAAGCTATGAATTTTACTCTAAATCAATGACTTATCCATCTAAATTTATTTTCTATAATAATAATTGTACTTACATTGTACTGTGGTTCACATTCATTTTTTGGTCATTCTTTATATCCTCCTATTTTGCATCCTTCTTTTTCGTCTTCTGGATATAAACTCTCCTACTCCAGCGATTATAACGATAATGATGACTCCTATAACAGCTCCCACAATTCCATACACCAGTGCATCTGAACTCTCTTCGTCTGAAAATACAAAACATCAACAAATTAATTTGTATCAGCCTTGCTCAGTAATTGTACATTGATGATGTGTGCAACACCATTGATTTTTAAGGAAACAAAACTTACATTTGTACACCTTTTCAGCTGTGACAAGGAGTTTGAAGTTGGCTCTTGAGAGTTCACTTTCATTTAAAAACTCAAAGTCAATGTAAAGATATTTATCTTGTCCATTACAAAACTTTGTTACATTATTGTTTAGGCAATCTATAGTCTGAAAAAAAGAAAATATAAATCAAAACATGTTTCACGTGATAAAAAAGCAGGCTAAAAATAACAATAGGCCAATGTGCCACATATTTTACCTTAATAACAGATTAAAAGTTTATGTGTCTCCACTGAAAAGATTCTTTCATATGAAAGATACTTAACTATTTTCAACCAAAGATGATTTCGTTAACTCAGGTAAGCCAATGAAATTATTCAGATACATCAACCAACTTGATCTCTAATTCTTCTGTCAGAGACACTACACATTTTTGTCCAATAAATTATCAAATAGAAAGTATTCTTTGAGTTAAAAATTTAACAACAGCATACTTTATATATCTTACCAAATGATCCAAAGTATTATCATAAGATGTATAATGTGTTTCATTTTCAAACATAAGGTAAGTTATTGCATTGTTAGTTAGTATGATTTTTATATACATTTGTAGCAATGTTGTCAAATGTACCAAAGGTACACTGTAGTTAAAATATATGTAGACGATGTAGTAGTTTTATTCTCTAAATTTTGCACCATGTAGGCAGGGACATTGAAGTTGGTAACCTGTAGATTCATGATCCATGTTCCAGCCACTGTCTGATTTTAATTATACATTCACATCGTTTTCAATGTTTACTATCAATAAACAGGGTGAGGACAGATGTATTGCATTGAGTCATTCAAGGATTAATGGTCGTGAAATGAAAATGAAATGTATATTACTACCTTAAAACATATCCATGAATCAAAAAAATATGCGTGCAAGTAATATAATTTTTTTTTTGTTATATGATATATCACACAATACCTGAAAAGTTTCAGCATACACATCATCAGTAAAGTTAAGCTGTACAGCACAACCTGGGTCGTTGAAGTATATTGGTGTTACACACACTTTATATTCATCCCTGAGGCTTCCACCCTTCCCAGAACCTTTGAAGCCTATGCTTGCACAGTAATATTTGAGAGCTCTTCCTCTATATGTGACATCAAATTGTCGAGTTTCATTGACATCTCCATGATAATATGTCTCAGATGAGCTTGAAGTGCAGTTCCTCCCAAATTCATCTAGTATTTTTGAAAAAAGAGAGAAATGTTTTTGTCAATGGCTTTGTTAGGATAGTTTAGAAATCAGAGATCAATCATTCAAGACTTATTTGATATGTATATAGTAGATGAAAACAGATATGATTTTAATTTTATCATGTTTATCTTTTATCCATTATAAAACTCTTAATTTTGTTGCAACTATTTTCTAGCTAAAGGTATTAATAATAATTGTCATTGTTTTCTTTTTTATGCATTCAATTTCAGTAAAAGTGAAAAAAAATTTATTGCGATCATGTTGTATCACAATGATTTTTTTTCGCAGCAATTCATGGTTCTCAAATTTATCTTGGATTCATTTTAAATTTTTTAAAAAAATGTTAAGTTGATTAAATATATTTAAATTGAGTGTACATATTAATGTAGAGCAAGTGGTCTAAAACTTGGCTACTGTCTGTCAAATTATTCAATCATGATTAAATACATTTTATGACATTCTCAATAATTTAAAAATATAATGCTACAACACATGCTTATTTATTAATATGATGCAGTTGAAATATCATAACTTATTATTTTAATATCTCAAACAAACAAAAAAATATTCATTTTAAATGTCGACTTTTTGTTGAAAGTCTAAGGGAAAAATCAAACATTTGTTACTTTTGTAAAGATTATATATAAGCTATGAGACTTGCCGTACATTATGAAAATAAAATAGATGCAACATATTTTGATAATTTCAGAGTTGAGTTAGATGTGGGGTTAGGGAAAGACACTTCCGTGTTATGATTAAAGTTTCGTTGGGTGATATAAGTTAATATATAAATAGTACAGCTGTATTATTAGAAAAATATACGGTATATTAAGGCAAAAAAAGATCAAATTAGTTTGACAAAGAAATAAACATTATGTTCATGTGAGCAATGAGGCCCATGGGCCTAGCTCTTATTTTCAACAACTCACAAGACACAGTTTCCACTGCCTCCACTTGATGCACATACACGTACAAAAAAATCACAGAGGATAGTAACACCCAACCAGCACATCTTTTGGGGCTTCCAACAGTCATCACTATATATAATGTCCCGCTACTTCTTCCAAATCTTCTAGCTTTCTTCAATTACACATATTCTGCAATATCAAATATTTAAACACGTGTACATACATTAACAACTGATTAATGCAACGAATTAATTATATATTCCAAAAGTTTGATTTAAATAGGCCACAAATCCTCAAACTATTTTCCCGTCCCGAACAAAAATGAAAGTAAGCGCCAAACGTTTTAGAGTGGGGATTTACTTAACCTCAGAATGACCTCGCAAAGAGAGACAACTCTCCCGGCGATGTCGAAGTCGTTACTGAATAATGCACCTACTTCCAAGGTCAATATTAATTATTCCACTATAATGAACAAAATATCCGATGTGGATCAAAATTATCTTTCTTGGGGAGATTCAAAACGGCCAATTTTAAATCAAAATTATGTAAGTAGACCCCCCTCCCCCAAATAAAAATTCCGGAGGAAAAAAGGGGGGGGGGGGTGGTGGCGGTAATTTTTACCTTCGCTTGCTTCGCTCGTACATGTAATATAGAGTTTCCAGTTACCTGTGTTATGTCTATTTATAATTATTTGATATCTACTACAATTCTATACCTTCTTTGCCTGTGATTCAATGAAAAAAAAAATCATTGGGTTAAACTCACCTGTATTTAATCGATACACTGCCCAAGAATAGTAAAGGTCTGTTAGCGGTAACGCATACCTCACCGGCGGAGAATAATGACCAGGTAAGTATAATATCCTTATGATCCGGTGACCATAAATTGTTCAAACAAAGATCTTTGTTTGCGTAAGTTAAACACATTGAAAATAAAAATGTATTTACAAATTACCAAATAAAGGCCCCTTTATATCAATTTTAATATTATTTTCAGTTAATTTTTACAGGCCATGTAAAACCCATTGCGTACAGCAGAGTGACCAGGTCAGAGGCGGATCCAGCAATTTGGAAAAAGAGGGGGGGGGGGGGTCCAATTGATGAAAACCAATACGTGCAAAATTCATCATTTGTCAATAAACAAAGACATTTGAACGTTTTCCGTGCGTAAAAGTAAACATTTATCTCGTCACTATTTATTTCATTTCTATTTCAACATCAGAGTGTACTGCATTATTAAGTGTTTTGCAGTATTATTTTAGGTAAGGAAGATTTGCATAATTTCTAGCCTTAAAATAAAGTCTCCAGCAATGAAAAAGTGCGTGTATGCTTAATAGAAAAAAACCCACTAAATAACAAAAAAATAATTCAGACCAATTACGACAAACTATTATAAAAATGGATTTTTAGTGATTTTTTTAATGTCTTTGATGTTTAAATTCTGAACTATTTATCGATTTTGATTTCTATCGAATGCCTTCTTAAATAAAGGTCTAAATGATAGGATATGACAAAAGAAAGGGGATAATTTATCTGCTGAATAGCTTGTACATGTGTAATACAATAGTACAAGCAATTGTCGTCCCAGGGAACTTGATTTGATCTCTCTAATGGGTGCGCTACTGTATCATCCGCCACTAGTACAGATGCGATCATATAATTATTTAGTAGAGTTTTGAAAAGTTGTGCATTTTCATAAAGGTGTACATATAAACCCTTTACACCGTGCCGGTATTTTTGGACAGAATTTCCGATTCTTGGAAATAAAAAAAAGGCTTTCTATTGTGGGTATGAAAGTAGCTTGCATTTTTTGTATAAAACGAATTAAAACTTTACTTAAGTTAATTAATTAAATAATGCATTTGAAAGCGGCTTTTAAAAGTAAAAACGAATGCGTGTACTCGTACTTGAACGTCGTTTTACTCGATGGTTTGTCATTTCAAAACTGTATGAACTATAATCAATTTTTTAAATAAGAAATAGAGTAGAAAATATTTTGTAGATGTTATTATAAATCTGTGTTTTTAAAGATACTGCTTATTTTTTTTTAATTTCCCACATGTTAACTCAGTGTAGTATACACCGGATGCTGAACGGTAGTACTTTATTTCGAAAAAAAAAATCATATGTCCAAGAGAAAGGGGGGGGGGGGGGGGGTCCGACCCCCGGACCCCCCCCCCCCCCCCCCTTCTGGATCCGCCAATGCAGGTGGCACTTTATGTGTCAAATTCAATACTTTACATAATTAAAGGCATTCCAATACACAGCCAAAAATCTATGGAAGGGAATTACCGCCAAAATTCTATGTATCTTGCTTTTATTCTTATTATGCTTACTTCTTTATTCTTCAGTACATTTAGACTTGCATGTCACATTATTGTTTTCATATTCATGCTTATCTAATTTAACTTTGATTCTCTTTAATTCTTTATTGCTTGCTTATTTCTATGTTGCAATATTCTCTTCTTATTCGAGTAAATTCTTTCTTCTATCTCTATTACAAACGTGAATTCAAACACGCAAACCATAAGGCACTTTCAATTAAGACGAATACAAGTTGTATGAATTTAATGCAATATGTACTGTAGCTGACACCGTGTCCAGAGAGGTACACTACGTAAAAAAAAGAGGGCCTTTACAGGATACTAATGTGTAAAGAAAACAAATATAATACCGGTAGATACTGATTTGTGACAACACCTCCCCAAACAAAAAAAAGTTCGAAGAACTTTTAAAACAAAAATAAAATTCAAAAATACATAAGCAAAATCTACAAAAGATATATTTACAAACGACTTAGACAGTCGACTCCAACATTATCTGAGCCCTTAATAGATATAATTCGAAATCTATAAGGTTGTAATAATAATGCCCATCGCATCAATCGAGCATTGGATACTTTAGCTTGTGTCAAGTATACTAACGGTTGATGATCTGTTTCTAAAAGAAACTCCCTTCCGTATAGATATCGCCGGAACTTTTGCACTGACCATACTATCGCCAAGCACTCTTTCTCTATCGTGGAGTAGTTGACTTGCCCTTTAGTAAGTTTCTTGCTGGGATACGCGACCGGCTTCTTTACACCAACCTCATACTGAAGTAACACTGCGCCAACTCCCAAATCAGAAGCGTCTGTCTGTAAAATAAACGTTTAATTCAAATTTGGCAATTTCAAAACAGGCGTTACCATAAGCGCCGATTTGAGGGCTGTAAAGGCGTTCTCCTGTGCTTCACCCCACACCACCTTGTTTGATAGGCCCTTCTTGGTAAGATCTGTCAGTGGTGCTGCCACAGCAGAAAAGTTTGGTATGAACTTGCGATAGAATCCTACCAGACCGAGAAAGGAACGTACTTGCTTCTTTGTAGAAGGTCTTGCGAAATTTGATATAGCTGACACTTTGTCCGGAAATGGTCGAAGTTCCTCGTTTCCTGCAATATGCCCAAGACACTCAAGACTTTTATATCCTATGAAACATTTGCTAGGTTTTACGGTAAGGTTCGCAGCACGAAGTCTCTGTAAAAAGTTTTTAATAACACAAACATGCTCTCGAAACGTACGAGTAACAAGAGGCCCATGGGGCCACATCTCTCATCGAAGCAACAATGGGCGTTCAAAAGATATTGTGCCATATGGTCCCTCGGTAGAATAACAAAAAATAAATATTGTAAAGTATTCGAATTTTACACTTATTTTTGCATACACGTAATCTTTGACATTGTACCTTCATGAAATACTATTTTTTTACCAGAATAAGAAAATCCCACGCAAGATATAAAACTAAACATTAGGTAGGGGTACACTGTTAAGTTGTTAACTTCCAATTCCCTATATTTTCGTTCTGCCCCCCCCCCCCCCCCCCCCCGCCCCCACACACACTTTGTAAAGCGATCGAAATATATGAGAGCATATAGGTACATTTTTTTTCATCAACTACTTATTAGTTATTGTATTTTCAAAAACAATATAATAGTTATTGTTTTTTATTTAAAAATTCCTACATGGAATAGCAATAATTACTTTATTCCCGCAACAGAAATGTGTCAGAACTATGGAAACTGTTTTAAAGATGTCGTTTTTATTTACTCGTGTCTGAAAAACTATCAAAATTGATGTAGATTTCACATTATTTATTGTATAAAGAGGGGGCCCCAGAGAGTTGGTATATACAGAATATCATTCTTTTATTTTGTTTGTACAAGTATTTAACATTCATATAGAATTTCTAATGTTCAACCACAATTTCAGATTTCAGCGTCAATCGTAGAATTTTAAGCAAGATACAGAGCTCACAGTTCGCCTAGGTTTGAGTCATATTTTGTTCACATGAGTTTATTACATTCAGCTTAAGATTTTTAACTTGGTATTTCCTATTCAGCATTTAAAATGGAAAAAAAGAATGGCCTAAGATTTTCAATTCTTTTATTCACTCAAGACCAGTTCACTGGTATTTGAAGTTCAAAATCAGTTTATACAAATGTACACAAACACAGTCAAGGATCACATGTACAGTAGGAGTAATATCCTACCAGACCGAGAAAGGAACGTACTTGCTTCTTTGTAGAAGGTCTTGCGAAATTTGATATAGCTGACACTTTGTCCGGAAATGGTCGAAGTTCCTCGTTTCCTGCAATATGCCCAAGACACTCAAGACTTTTATATCCTATGAAACATTTGCTAGGTTTTACGGTAAGATTCGCAGCACGAAGTCTCTGTAAAAAGTTTTTAATAACACAAACATGCTCTCGAAACGTACGAGTAAAAGCAATGACATCGTCAATAAAGTTATCAACACATTGCATCCCTTCCAGAAGTTTTCTCATAAGGCGACTAAAACTAGCAGACGCATTGACTAACCCGAACGGCATCACTGAAAATTGGTACAAACCCATCGGAGTCTGGAACGTTGTGATCTCCTTCGAAGATTGCCCCAATGGTAACTGCCAGTAGCCCTTAGAAAGATCGAATTTAGACACATATCTACAACCTGACAATTGAACAAAAATGTCATCAGCATTAGGGGTTGTGTCAGCATCAAAAACAGTGATTTTATTGATTGCACGAAAGTCAATACAGAATCTGTTAGTCCCGTCCTTCTTCTTCACAATAACTATGGGTGAACAATATGGACTTGACGACGGTTCAATTACGCCTGCTTCTATCATCTTCCGCACTTCTTCACACACGGTATCCCGGGAAACGAAAGGAAGAGGATATGGTTTCGTACGAACTGGTTCATTTGTCGTCAACTTGATGTCGTGGACTCCCAAAGTCGTCACACCAGGAACATCTGATAAAACATCTTCAAAATCGTCACGTAAATATCCCACTTCTGACACCATTTTGTCACGACCGCCGTCGTGACTGTTGACTGTTCAGTCATACACAACAGGATTCGATTTATATTTACAATTTTTATATAAATTAAAACCAAACAAATATACATAATTTATACATAACATGAACAATAAAATGTTTAAGTTTTCTGGTATCCCAAGTCTCCATCACGGGCATGTAGAATACAAGTAGATGCAATCCAGTGAGAAGACGGACGATATAGGTAGATATGGCATGGCGTGAGACAGTGGCGGACATGTATAACCACGGCGATGGACTGCCAGAAACTGGATAGGGACCTGTCATGTAGAAAACGTGGCCACTGTCTGCCAGGTCTGCAATGCGGCAGTTTAAATAAGGTAATCAAACAATAGAAAAGAACTGACCAATACGTACTGTAGCTGACACCGTGTCCAGAGAGGTACACTACGGGTATAAAAAATAGTTACACAGGAACTTTAAGAGGGTCCCTACAGGATACTTATACGTAAAAATATAATACCGGTAGATACTGATTTGTGACACCCCCACACCCCCCCCCACCCCCCATCTTTTGATTTTCATAAAAAGTCATGGTTTGAAATGTTTTACCTAATTTTTTTTAAACTTGTGCAAATTTCCTTGAGTCATTTCTCGCACATATTTGAAAACAATCATCAATATTTCTAAAACTTGTTTTTTATTTGTTTATTGTATGATTTGTACCATTTTAATTAACAAAATGACAGCTGTCCTGCTTGTGATTTCTTGTTTTCATGAAAAAAAGTAAGCTAACAATCATATTAAGTGAATATCTAATCTATTCTGATTTCTAGTCTCCTTCTAACCATGCTAAAACAGTAAGTTACAACCTACAAGTTAAACTTCTGCCTTAAATTAAAATTAAATACAAACACACCCAGGTAGCTGGAGACAGAGTTGATTTCCATGAAAAATGTTCAAATTTGACATGTTTTAATACTATTTTTATGCATATATACCATAGATAGGTAGAAATAGGTTGTTTCTTATTCATTTCAAAAGTAATTATCATAGCAGATGTTATTTCAAAGTCAAATGTACATTTACATATCCTACATGTAATCTTAATGCAGACAATTGGATAGAAGGGGGGGGGGGGGGGATTTTTCAATTATGTAAACACATCTAAATGTCTTTATGAAATAAAAAATAAAGGAAACATAATTGCATACTTCTATTGAAAAACAAATTTTCACAGCAATTATGAATTTCTCTAAACAGCCTTAATTTTGTTTTCATAATTTCTTATCAAACACAAACCACAACATGGCATGATGCTTTCTTCAAGTTCCATTATTGTTCATGCATTATAAGATTTAATTTGAATTACCGGTAAATAGTATGTAGAACACACGGAATATGCATGTGGATAGAGGTGACAGGTTATTCTCAAGAGCTGACCCACAAGAATCAACAGGTACAAGCCATGTGGTGCCATGTGGTAACAAGAGTCTGTTTTGAGCTGAAATAAAAAACAATAATTAGCTGTGTTTACATACATGTACTAGTAATAGCTGTGTTTACATTAACATATGCATAGTATTTCTGGAAAAAATACACTGACCATGCAGTGTAATAAGTATGACATATCCCAATACATGACATAACACTGAGGCAGTACAAGATAAAAAATTTGCATATCAAGTCATAATATAATATTAAAAAATTTTCATAGGTATAGACACTTATCAAATTGAGAGAGAGAGAGAGAGAGAGAGAGAGAGAGAGAGAGAGAGAGAGAGAGAGAGAGAGAGAGAGAGAGAGAGAGAGAGAGAGTTTATTACTTGTAGTGCAACAGTCAATATTTCAATTCGTAAATTACAAAGGAATATTTACCCACCGAACAGCATCAAAGTACATGTATTAGCTTCTGGTATACCATTTTTTAACAGGGTTTTCCAACGGAAAAATCCGGTCATTAAAATGGTGAAAATGGCGGGCGGGTGGGCGGGTGGGTGGGCGGATGCCAAAAGGGTACCCTCATTGTACGGATAACTCCTCCTACAGTTTTCAAGATAGGGAGTTGTTCTTTTGCAGATCAATTGTACATATATCAGAGGTGTGCATATTGCTAGGATTTTGATTTCTGATTATTTATGAAAAAAATACCAGCTTTTGAACTTAGTCATTTTTTGGCAAAATATTGCATATAGGGTACCCTCATTGTACGGATAACTCCTCCTACAGTTTTCAAGATAGGAATTTGTTCTTTTGCAGATTAATTGCACATATATCAGAGGTGTGCATATTACTAGGATTTAGATTTCTGATTATTTATTTAAAAAAATACCAGCTTCTGAACTTAGTCATTTTTTGTCAAAATATTGCATATAGGATACCCTCATTGTACGGATAACTCCTCCTACAATTTTCAAGATAGGAAGTTGTTCTTTTGCAGATTAATTGTTCATATATCAGAGGTGTGCATATTGCTAGGATTTAGATTTCCGATAATTTATGAAAAAAATACCAGCTTTTGAACTTAGTCATTTTTTGGCAAAATATTGCATATATATGGAACGCCAAATTAACATATATTCAAATATTTGTACCTATCTTCAAATAATTGTACCTATCTTCAATTCAATTGTACCTATCTTCAATTCAATTGTACCTATCTTCAATTCAATTGTACCTATCTTCAAATTGAATTAGAGATAGGTACAATTCAATTATACCTATCTTTTATTCATTTGAAGATAGGTACAATTGATTTGAAGATAGGTACAAATGCAATGAATTGAAGATAGGTACAATTGAATTGAACCTATCTTCAATTACTAAAATATTGGCAATAATGAATACTCCCTGTATAGTACGTCATTTCCGTTACGTCACAACTGGCGCGAAAAAAATCTTATAAAATAATTAAAGAGCTTATACTGGTTTTTCAATGCTGAAAACCTAGTGTAAAAGGGATGTCCTAAAGATCTATAAAAAAAAAATCAGAGGTGACATTACTGCTTAACACCTTTATATATTTATAAATAATAAAGATAAAAAAAAGATTGAAGAAAGGTGACTTAGAAATAAAATCGGGATCGGGATGATAAAATAGGCAACATGATTTTGTCAACTTTTCGAAAGATTGAGCCTTAAAAACAAACAAAAACTCATAATAATTGTTACCGCTTTAATAAATAGAGTGATTATCAACTTAATTATACATTCTTTGATAAAATTATGGAAAAAAATAAAGCCAGTTTTTTATTTAGGTATATAGTGACCCTAACTACTAACTCCGTCACTTCAAGGGAGCGTTCATTATTTTCAACAATACACAAAACGAATTGAACCTAGGTATAATTGAATTGTACCTATCTTCAAATCCTTTGTAGATATGTCTGAATTGAACCTATCTTCAAATCAATTGTACCTATCTTTAAATGAATTTTACCTATCTTCAAATGAATTAGAGATAGGTATAATTCAATTGAACCTATCTTTAATTGAATTGAAGATAGGTATAATTCATTTGTACCTGGGTATAATTCATCTGTACCTAGGTGTAATTATTTAGAGATAGGTATAATTATTTACACCTATCTTCAATTCAATTGTACCTATCTTCAAATAAGTGTACCTATCTTTAATTCAATTGTACCTATCTTCAAATGATTTGAAGATAGGTACAATTAATTGAAGATAGGTACAATTATTTGAAGATAGGTACAAATATTTGAATATATGTTAATTTGGCGTTCCATACATATAGGGTACCCTCATTGTACGGATAACTCCTCATACAGTTTTCAAGATAGGAAGTTTTTCTTTTGCAGATTATGGTACATATATCAGAGGTGTGCATATTGCTAGGATTTTGATTTCTGATTATTTATGAAAAAAATACCAGCTTTTGAACTTAGTCATTTTTGGCAAAAAATTGCATATAGGGTACCCTTTCACCTTATCCATTTTACTGGATACGGGTTGACATGGATACAGTTCACATAAAAGAAAACCCGGTTTGCTGTCACATTGACAGCTTTTCACTTGTTATCAATTCTACTGGTTTTCTATTTTGCAAATAAATTTAGCGAGGGTTTTTGTTTCTATTCTTATAAATTACATGTTTTAAAAACAATACTATGTGTAATAAGCATAAAACATGTATGAGTAAACTTAATGAAGAATTGTCAATAGATTATTTTTCACAGAATGTGGTACATTACATGTATGTCAATCTTTATAAAACTAGTGTATATTTCGTGCGCCATAAGTTGCAAGTTTTTTGTAAATATCATTTACTTGCATGGAAGTGTATATGGTCTAACCCAAATTTTCTTCATAAAGCTAAAGCTGTGTGTACCACTATTACTTATTAGGTTACTAACCTAATAAGTGTTTTGTTTTCCCGAGGACTATCAAGCGACATATTTATTTACAAATAGCGATGATCTACGCAAAGCCATGTACAAGATGCCTAACATTTCGTCCAATTTAACTCATTTAAACTCTTTAAAATTTTCAATCTCACCTTTCAAATACTCTTTCAAAATCTTTGCTTCACTCATGTTTACCTACGGTACAATGTTTTGTTGCTATTCAATTTTAAATGTTTTCTCCCTTTCCCCAGCAGAGATTTGAGCAAATTTCGACGCTGCTATTTTGTTCTGCTCCAGACAAAACAATGTGACGTCAATATTCTAAGGGCAACTACTCTAATTTTAAAGAATTTCAAAGGGCAACTACTCCAAATACTTTAAGAAGTTTATGTATTATTAAATACTGTGAAATGTCGAAATGAGTAAGCGAAGCGTCGGCCAATGACGGCCATATTGCCTATTATTATGCCTTCTGTCAGTTTGTCACGATATATCCAATACTCATCTATTTTCGCATAGTACTAAAGGATTTATATAGCGTAAGCATACTATGCCGAAATAGAGCACGGCAAATGTTTTCAACGAAAATCTTTCAGTCGCCGACAGCGGGATTCGAACTCACGATGCTAAAATCATTCGTGCTTGAAGCCCAACGCGTTACCGCTACGCTATATTAGCCGTTATTATAAACTCTGGTATTTATAGATATAAAACGTAGATATATACGACTGACATCAAGCAATTACGATTATTCATTTTTCCAAAAACACTTCATTATTGACGGTAATTTTAAAGTTAAAGTTTCTTATAAACTTTTGAACAAATTGTTTGAACATTTTTCAAAGAAATTTTACATGAGAATCACAAAAACGCTTTTTTAAATGACGCTTGATAAAGAATGTACAAGAAAAAAATTCAATGAGATTTCGTCTGCTAAACATTTCGAGTTTTCTCGGTAAGGCCAAGCGAGACGTTTTCTTGAAAAGAACATAAACCTTTGTTGACTTTTCATTGTACAACAACTTGTTGATTAAATAAACAATCAAATCAATTGATTAATTTGAAGAAAAAAACTAAAAAGCTAGCTTTTCCAGTGATAATTTATAGGGACTTTTCAACACTCGAACGCCACAGCTACTTAAATATAGCAAAGCACGTCAGTATATTCAACAGTCGGCATAATAATAACAATAGTGTTGTGTTGTGCATGTTCTATGCCTAAATAGTAGTCAGGGTTTGATACATAGTGCACTCGCCTCCGGCTCGTGCACTATGTATCAAACCCTGACTACTATTTAGGCATAGAACATGCACAACACAACACTATTATATAAATATTATTTCTCACCGAACAAATATAGAGATATATGAGGCAATCACGTGCTATGTTTAAACCAATGAAAGTGTGACCTTTCAGTCCAAGGGAAAACAAATATGTTTTGTCACATGTATACATTTTAAAACAATACCCAAATTCCAACATTTGAAATAAACCCAACTCATTCTCTGATAAATTCATTCTGTTTTGTGCGTGCATAATTATATTATTCGTCTGCTGCAACAGCAGCCAATCAGCGGTAAGCTGAATCCACTAATAAGAAAGTTTGTGGTTTAGGAGCGGGTAAATTGTTTTTGCGACGATGTCAAGAAAACCACACCAAATAATATCATGAAACATAAATATTCACATAAATGTATTATGTTGTAAAGCAAAGGTTTTTAACACTTATTGCATCTTGCAAAACATGTGATGACCCTTAATCATCTGTCATATATCTGATATATATGTACAAGATGGGAGAAATGATGATGGAACAAACTGGGAATCGAACCTGGCCCTCTGAATCTCTAGTCAAGTGCTCTACCAACTGAGCTATATGTATCTGGCACCGGTATTCAAACCAGTCTGACCGTCACATTCCTCCCCCCTTGCAGGAGTTAACCTGTCAGTTCGAGGGGTTGGTCACAACACCAATATTGTAACAGGATCGATGGGAGAAATAATGAAGGACCAAACCGGGATTTGAACCTGGGCCCCCTGATGCTTCAGTCAGGTGCTCTACCAACTGAGCTATCTGGCACTGGTATTCAAACCGGTCTGACCGTCACATATATAAAGAATTAATTTAAACAATGTTGTTCAATAAAAAATAACACTCGCAACCTTCAGTTTTTGTCTGTAATTAATCAATATTGGCGTGCGATCAGTTCTCGCCGAGCACCAGTGCATTGTTATGTCATTTATCAACACATAAAATTATATACGAAAATATGATGTAACAATGCACCAGCGAGAAATGGTCCTTGGCGAGAACTGCTCGCACGCCAGTACTGCAAGAAGTCAGATTAAAAAAAGAGAATATAAAAATTACATTTAAAACATTAACAAGGAAAATTTAAGTACACATCGTAACTGCTAAACAAGAAAAATTATGTGAACTGGTAGAGTGGTACGCATAGTTCTAACTTGTAACCTACATGTACAAGTACATGTATTGTACCGGGTACCCGTTGGTCTGCTAAACCTCTCTAATGATACAATGATCGGCATCATAAAGATATTAAAGTCATGTTTTAACTCTGAAGTCTGAAGTATACAATTGTATTTACTTGAAGTTATGTCTACAGGGTATTCATGACTATACATTTAGAGTCTTCCGCACAAGAATATATGATATGTTTCTTATTAGACCCTGATTTGAATTATGAGTTGAAAATTTACAATCTGTTATTTTTTTAAATTGATAAATTCAGTCATCCTTTCCAGTCTCACATGAACCTTGAGCGAGTCTAAACATCCAGTAAACATGTAAAAATTACACGTTAGTAAACAAACACTCACACCATAACAAAAACATCTAACTCTGTAATTCTTATAAAATTCTTAACAGAATAATACAGGGACAGTCCAAGTCGTTCTTAGGTTACGGGTTTAGTCCGGGAAGGGCAGCTCTACTACGTCTGATCCACGAGACACGCCCTGCACAATCCAGATGGCGACGGCATCTCCCGTGCGTCTGTCACCCTAGTCTGGACACCAGAAGGGAGATACTAGTACTCCAAGTTTGGTGCTGCTCCTAAAGGCTGTCCTCTTCCAACTGACTTCCAACTAGCAAGGGAGTTCCTAGTTGCAGGAACATGGACATCCTCAACCGCTGTCTCAAGACTGCTTACTGGTATTTTCAGCTTGGCTGTACTGGCAGTCCGAGCTGCCATGACAAACAGATCATCCGAGACGCCCACCCTGGGTTGGGGGCCAAGAGTCTCCCACTATGTCATCCTTGACCTTGGCCTCAGGGCACTTGGATTCCGTAGGAACCACCTTGCTGCTCAGCACTTTCAGCCGACAATTACTGACCACTGGAGTAACTTCCTCTTCAGGGACATCAGGATCTGTGGAGAAGGATTTCAGCAACTTGGTCTTCTGTGTCGCATCCTATACGCCTACCACGCTTCCTCCTGCGCCTTATGTTGGGACAAGGAGCGTCTTTGTCCACAACACATAAGTAATCTGCAGGGTGCTTCCTGAAACTGGTCTTCTCATCCTGGGTAAGTAAGCTCACAGTGCGAAGCTGCCCGCTGGGCGCTTGACTGCAAGTCTTGGTCTCTTCATTTGCAACTCCTTGACAGGCACCACGGCTACGCAGGGGTGATCTACAACCTCTCCAGCGCTTACTTCCGTCTTCCGTCTAAGGACAGCAGGACATTCTTTACGGAAATGCCCAGTCTTTCCGCATCTGAAACACTGACCTGTTCTTAGGCCAGGTTGCCATCTAGGGAAAGAAGTCGTCGGGATCCCAAGCCGGACCGAATCGAGAACTTCCTTTAGCGTCTTCTCAAGATGCTGCACTCAGCTTATCAACTCCCGTATCTGACTCTCGGCTTTCCCATCTCTTTTACTCGACTCCTCATCTACAACCAAACGCCTCACTGTATTGTACCTATTGCATGGGGGTCTGCCCCGTCGGGAATGCCGGTAGAACTGCATCCGGTCTACAGCCTCATCAACAGTCATGGGCTAGCCATCCAGGGCATACAGGCCTGCCTCCCGGTCCTCTACCTCGTAACACAGGCGGGGTATAGCCTGAGAGTGAACATCCGGTAGCTGGGGGAAGGCACGAGTAGCCAACGTCAGTACTCGGTCTGACCACTGCCTCAGGGACTCACCGCTGTTTTGGACTGCAGGCTGGAAGTTGAGCTGGTGGGCCAAATCAGGTGCTGCTGAGCCAAAGCGCTTGTCAAACTTCCTCAAGATGTCGGCGAAGCGCAAATCAGGGCTGGTCTCCAGTAACAGAGTGTAGTACTCACTAGCGGTTCCTTCCAAGAAGAAGCAGAACTGGTCGTGTTGCTCAGTCTCTGTCCAGCGCTGGCGTCGTGACAATCTAACAAACTTGTGCAGGAATAGCTTCCAGCTGGATCTCCAATCAAAATGCAGATCCTTATACCTCGGCCTACTCCAGGTTGTCGGATTGTGGTAGCTGGTTGGCGGTGCAACAAACTCTTGGAGGTTGTAGCGCGCTGCAGGGGTCTGCATATCTCCAGGTAAACCATAGGCTGCTGCTGGTCTCCACGAGTATTCCGGGGGATGGATATACGCTGCAGGTATCCGCGCGTAATCTGAGGGACATTGAGACGCTGCGGGAATCCGCGCGTGACTTACATTAAAAGGTCTTTCAGTGGTGGGGGGCTCATATGCACGTGCCATTCTCCCACCTCCTTCACCTCCAAAATGACAAGGTTGGGAGGGGACCTCAAGTACTGATACAGGATAACTACTATAGGCCGATGATCCGAGCATCCGCCCATAACAAACGGGTCTGGTGAATACCGATCATCTCGATGGCCACCACTGAGCTGAGACTGTGCATCTGGGACAGTGGGGTTCTGGGTGGGTGGAATCTGGGGCTTTAAATCAACTGCCTGAACTGGTCTATCATACTGCTGCCCCTGACCTACATCCATAGACTCTGGTGTAACCCCTTGCGAATAGACAGGTTGGCTATCTGAGGACTTGCATCCGGGCCATGCAGGGCCGGTGGGCATTGGATTACTGGGGGATGAATCCTGGGTAGTAAGGGGGTCAAAATCCAACAAATTTGGGGTTTGCCCCTGAGGCTCAGGTGGGCATAAAGTAGTATCCCTGACAGTAGGTGTTTCCTCAGGGTTAAGGGCCACATGGGAACATTGTGACATGGGGACCCCTAAATAGTCACTAGGTGGAACAAAGTCCCTAACACCAACTGGCGAACTTAAACCCTTGGCCGATAAACGAACTGGATCTATAGTTTCACCCCTCCCCCTCTCAAATCTGTCAGGAGACTCAATCCAAACATGAAGAAGACCTATGTAATATCTGTGGGGTGCTCTCTCAACACAGCCTTCTCTAACAATGCCCTGTAGTGTCCAAGTATGTGGGCTGCCTAACAATACTTACGGGATCTGGCCCGTACACACAGCCGAGCCTAATACCCCGTGACAACTCATCCCTACCATGAGCCATAGACATAAATCGGGGCGATCTCTCATCCAACCCCAAAGCAAACAGAGCCTCTTCAAATGACATGATGATAAATCAAAGCAAGTAGCACAAACAAAGCTAAAACTGACTCAATGTTTACAAAAACTAACAGGAAAGCTGACCACGCGAGGGCCCCCAAAAATGGCGGCCTCAACGCGTTTTACGCAAACTCCCTAAACAAAATGATACAGGCTTACTCTACGGGAAAAAAATTCTCGGAATAAATGGCAAGTTCAGGGCCTCGAGTTGGGCGCCAATATAGTATTTCTCAGTCACTATCACTGATGATATCCGTGGGTTGCTGCTGGACTTGCCTGTCGCCGCGTCTAGCACATGTCCTACGTCTTCACTCGCTGGCTGCATGCGGTAGAATCCTCGCTCGTGCAGATTCCCCGCGTGGTGACGTCACGGGCTAATAGATAGCCCGTACGGGTAACGAGTCCACAAACACTACAATATCCTCCTTAAACAAATATGTAGTATTGTTCCCTGTGCATGTTCATATGTTTCACAGTAAATTGAAAATACATGTGTACACCGAAAGAATACACAACTTCTCTTTTCTACAATGCCGTTCGTTACGATTTACATTCGGCGCGCGCGGGGGTTACAAACAGGGGGGGGGGGCGACAAATAGTTGCACATAGAACGTTTAAAATAAGTAGTTGTGTGTGTTCATTAAATTCATAAATGATATAGATGAAAAAAAATGAAATGGAATCACAACAATTTATCTAAGACGCAACACAATTTAATGCAGTAAATGCCTGGGCCTTAAAACGGCATTTGTTCGCTTGTGTGTCTATGTAGACATATAAACTCGTTCGTGTACGATTCTCACATATTTGTTTTATGAAATTTGAAAAAAAAATATAGCACAGAACTTGTTTAATTTGATACCAAATGACAATATTTAATATAATAAAATTAATTGAATTATTTTTTTTTATAAAATGAAAACGATTTTAGCTATCAGAAAAAAAGTGTATGAACTGCTGACCCCTAATTATAGTGGCCAGCCCTTTTTCTTAATTTTAAATGAAAGCTCTCGTTATTCTAAACAACTTTTGTTCTATATGTTTTAACAAAATATTTTTAGTTTAGAGGTTATTATACAAAAAGCAACACAATTTCAGACCCCAAAAAACCTTATACTTTACCGGCAAATAGCTCACAAACTAAAAAAGATTTTGCCAAAATGTTCATGCCAGCAAAACTATAAAATGTTACCTACAATTTTGCTAAATTTCATGCATCTATCTTGTGTAGTTCCCGATATCAACTCTGGACAAAAGACCCCCCATTTTTAGCTCACCTGAGCTGAAAGCTCAAATGAGCTATTCAGCTGATCACATTTTGTCCGTCGACCATTTGTCCGTCCGTCTGTCTGACCGTCTGTAAACTTTTCACATTTTGAACTTCTTCTCTAAAACCACTTAACCAAGTTCAACCAAATTTGGCTCAAAGCATTCTTATGGGAAGGCAAATATAAATTGCAAAAATGAAAGACAGATCTTCATTCAAAACAGAGAAAACATCGAAACTGTAAAAAAAGGGGGGTGCATTTTTAAAAATTTTCTCAAGACCTACTGAGTTAAATTCAATGTTATTTAGCATAAGTAATCCTTATGGAAAGGAAAATATAAATTGCAAAAATTATGGGCCAATTCTGTTTCAAATCTGAGTTATTACGAAAATAATAAGAAAGAAAAGGCGTGTTTCAAGCAAGTTATAGCATCCATGAGTCTTGGTAATATGGGTAGGCATGACAGGGCCAGGGCTGTCACATTAAAATTCATCATTGTATATATTTAGTTTCGTATTTTAACTTTACCACATATCCCGTGGTGAGCCCCTTAGTGTTTTAGTCATACGTATTTGTAAATACCCATATTGAACCTCAGTTCACCGGGCCTTAAACCCGCCAGTCCGTGCAGTATCAGTTTGGACGCGGCAGTCCAGAGGGAAGGACGTTCTTATACTTCTCTCGTGCATACCATCCAGTCACTATGTATTTTGTTAATTGAAATAGCTGTGTGCTAACTCTGAAGTGAACCTGGTACTGGCTTTTTCTGAGGTGAGGTTTATTAATTGTCAATTTTATCGTCATTTCGTTCATTACTGTTCTAAAACACCCAGTCATGATATTCCAATCGTTTTATGCTTATTTGTTACGTTTGAATTTAAATGTCTATGTTTAGATACACATGTTTGAATCTATTATAAGTATGGCGGACTATTATAGTCATATTCCTTTTGTAGTCATGAGTAGTATTATGCAACACTGCATTTAAGTAATGAGTTAGAATTTTGTGAGTGTAAAAGCTAACATGCTTTATAGTAAGTCTTCTGTAAGACTGTATATCAGTATTTTGTGTGTAATAAGCGTCTATGCTAAGAGTGTCATTCGTGACCGTATAGCCTGTAAGTAAAGTATGGTGCGTATTGGTGTAAAAGCCACAGTTGCTTTTGTTATGTACTTAATGTGTTTGTGTACTATGTTGGCGCAGGTTCCTTGTTCCATCTATTGTGTAAACCAATTTCATCGATGGTGGCCGAATATTGGTGACGTCTTGTGTAGACCAAGTGGCCAGTAGAGAACATTGTCCATTGGAGGACCTCACCAGTCCATTCTTGTTAAGACCAAGTGACAATAGACAACAGTGGAGGACCTTACCAGTTCCCATACTAGGACAATTACTTTCTACATGTATTGATTCAAACTATATTAAATATGTAAAAACAATGTAAAATATTGTCTTAGTCTTTGTCTTACAGTAAATATAAATTGTAATTAATTCCGCTCGAAAATCTGTGACATGGGCAAAACAAAAGATTGACAGTTATTAATCTGCCAATCTCATTAAAATTTCAAGATATTTACTGACCAGTATATTTGTATTCGCTGTAAATATTGCTGCGAAATAATGCGTAATTGGAATTGACGATTGCCGATCTGCCCCGGCTTTTATTTTGCCCCGGCCCGGGTTTGCTTACCCATTTTACCTTGACTCGTATTCCATAATTCTAAAACGAGGTTCTTTGTTTAAAGCAGCCATGACACTATATTATAAACGGGTCGATCTGACATGATGAATTTGTTTGTTGTGCAACAGTTCGTGTACGAAGGGAATCTTTGAAACATGCAATATACATTGGTGCCGATTTTGTGAAGTAAATTGAGGCTAAATATTTCAATGCGTTGACAGTTTTCACATATGACGGTGGTGTTAGCATGTTGTGATTTTCGTTTCGTTTTCATTTATGCTTTGCGTTAACCTGGGAACTGTCGCTTGTATTTCCTGATTTTTACGTATCAAATCAAACAGAGACTTCGGTAAATCAAACAGTTTACTGTTTACCTGCGCAAATTAAGCAACATCTGATGTATTAAGAAAGAACTAAAATGCAATTCAATCAGGCTATCGGTAATTCGGTATCATCTTTTGCGTAATGGTAGAATAATGCAATATGATGTTTTGTTGAGATGCTCGGCATTTTCTCGAGTTTATTCATGCAGTTTAAATAGCGTTTAATATCGCCGACGGAAATATGTAGGTATATATACATGTATATGATTCATTTTGAAAAATAAATTGTGTTCCTTATTTGTTATAGTGCATGTTTCTTGTGTTTAATTGTTTACAATTTCTATTTACTTACCATATTTGAGTGTTAAGCTTCGATTTATAAGCAAGATACAGATTTGCTCACAATTCTATATTTGTACACAGATCTGAGGCCATTCATTTTTTCCCATTTTAAATGCCGAATAGGAAATACCAAGTTAAAAATCTTAAGCTGAATGTAATAAACTCATGTGAACAAAATATGACTCAAACGTAGCAAAATTTTGAGCTCATCTTGCTTATAATTCTACGATTGACGCTCTTTTGGTTGATCATTAGAAATTCTATAGGAGTTAGAGTATGTTAAATACTTGTACACAAAAAAATTAAAGAATGATATGCTGTATATAACTTCTCTCTGGGGCCCCCTCTTTATACAATGAATAATGTGGAATCATTTAAATTCGTGGGGGCCAATTTACGTGGATTGTGAATTTTTTGTTCATTCAAGGGGATGTAATTTCGTGGATGCGTCGGTTACTGTTTCAGTAACAAAGATAACTCTTTCTAAATTTGTTTTCGTTGAGGATTTAAATTCGTGAGAGAGGACTACCCACGAATACCACGAAAATTGAGCCACCACGAATATTAATGATTCCACAGTAATGTGAAATGTGAGTAAATAAAAACGACATTGTTAAAACAGTTTCCATAGTTCCGACACATTTCTGTTGCGGGGATAAAAGAATTATCGCTATTCCTAAGAAAATATCACAGCGGAAAATTATCCTGGTTTGTAGCCATTTGTTATTTTTGAATAAAAATGAAAATAATGGGTGGGCCATAGTAAATTAGAGTGATGTTCCTGTCAATACGGTAAAATTGATTTTTATGGCTCTTTAACATGTCACGTGACAACTTTTTTCATTCCAGTGTATTCATCAATCAAGTGTGAGTAAAATTATAAAAGTCACGAATTTACGCGAGGTAAACAACAGTCATTTAATCATAATGGAGAAGACAAATTAAATTGTTGAATATTTTTAATTTGAGAAATTGAGCGCATTGAGGTGCAATTTTCTTCTTCACATATATACATGTAGGATTTTTTGATAAAATACAATAACTATTATATTTAAAAAAAAAAATACAATAACTAGTAAGTAGTTGAGGAAGAAAATGTACCTATATGCTCTCATATATTTTGATCGCTTTATTAAGTGAGGGGGGGGGGGGCACAACGAAAATACAGGGAATTAGAAGTTATATAACAGTGTACCCCTACCAAATATTTAGTTCTATATCTTATATGCTATCTATTATATTTTCTTATTCTGTGTAAAAACAGTATTTCATGAAGGAACAATGTCAAAGATAACGTGTATGCAAAGTAAGTGTAAAATTCGAATACTTTACAATATTTATTTTTTTGTTATTCTACCGATGGCCATATGACACAATATCTTTTGAACGCCCATTGTTGCTCAGGTGAGCGATGTGGCCTCATGGGCCTCTTGTTCAATTAAAGGGCAATAACTCATAACCGGAAGTAAATTTTTAAAAAATTTGAAAAATCAGTTTTTAGACCTTAATATTATCTACATACCCTGAATTAGTTTCATAAGAATCAGACAAACAATGTTTGAGAAATGGCCGACACAAAATTCGCGGGAAAAAAATAAGAAGAAGAAGAAACAGTAGAATAATAGAAGGGTTTTCCGTTGAAAACGGAAACCCTAATAAATTAATACAAAAATGACCAGCCAAGTTTATTGGGGAAAAATTTATTTAACGTTTGATAAAAATCCCCGACAAAAAAAAAATTACTAGTAAAGCACACATCAACATTTTTATTTATGTTTGATATATACCATGCCACACTTACATAAAATATAAACATTCCCTTTTCATTTCGTGAAATATAATATCAACGTAATCAGTAAACAAGCAGACAAAGTGAATGCACCTAAAAACAAAATCGTCAACCAAGTGCTTCTGTAACACTATAACTCAAAAAATTAAATTATAAACTGTATATCAAAAGGATGTTCAATAGATAACAATAAATTCTTGTGTATAAAGTATTTGAATTTATATTAAACAAGAGGCCAATTGGCCTTAACGGTCACCTGGGTAGCATATAACCCATACACAAACTTGTCGAGGAGACTCATATATGCATTTAATTAGTTTTCATTCTGGAGTAGAAAATTTATAAATCTGTAATGACGACCACGTCCCTGCCTGAAATCTTTCAAAAAAGAACTATGAAACCTATAATTTTGGTGAAAACCTTAAATATCTGGTCTACAAAATCATGAATTCAGTTTTCATTTCAGGTGTGTGGGAATAAAGAAAATAATTTTTAAATATTATATGCATTTCTCCTATACATCCATTTTGGCCCTGCCCTAGAGTCAAAACCCATACTCCAGGGGACATGAAATTTAAAATTTTAGTAGAGGAATTCCTGGTAAACCTGATTGTGAGAATAGAAAAGATTTTTAAACAATATATGCATTAACACTATATTGCCCCCACCCCACATGTCCTGAACCCCTGACCCAGGGGCCATGACTTTCACAATTTTGGTAGAGGAGTTAGTCATTCCTTACATCCTCCTATTTTGCATCCTTCTTCTTCGTTTAAGACTTCTGGATATAAACTCTGCTACTCCAGCGATTATAACGACAATGAGGGCTGTTATAACACCTCCCACAATTCCATACACCAGTGCATCTGAACTCTCTTCGTCTGAAAATAAAAACATCAACAAATTAATTTGTATCAGCCTGCTCAGTTATTGTACAATTATGATGTGTGCAACACCATTGATTTTTAAGGAAACCAAACTTACATTTGTACACCTTTTCAGCTGTGACACGGAGTTTGAAGTTGGCTTTAAAGCGTTCATTTTCATTTAAAAACTCAAAGTCAATGTGAAGATATTTATTTTGTCCATTACAAAACTTTGTTACATTATTGTTTAGGCAATCTATAGTCTGAAAAAAGAAAAGAAAATATGAATCAAAACATGTTTCACGTGATAAAAAATCCAGGCTAAAAATAAGAAGAGGCCAATGTGCCACATATTTCACCTTAATACTAGTAACAGATTAAAAGTTTATGAATCTCCACTGAAAAGGTTCTTTCATATGAAAGATACTTAACTATTATCATCCAAAGATGATTTCGTTAACTCAGGTAAGCCAATGAGATTCTTCAGATACATCAACCAAATTTATTCAGATACATAAACCAACTAAATCTCTAATTCTTCTGTCATACTATTAGACACTAATCTACATTCACACTGTTGTCAATGTTTACTATCAAATGCAATAAACAGGGTGAGGACAAATGTATTGCATTACGTCATTCAAGGATTGACGGTCGTGTAATGAAAATGAAATGTATATCACTGCCATAAAACATATCCATGAATCAAAAAAATATGTGTGCAAGTAATATAATTTCACACAATACCTGAAAAGTTTTAGCGGACACATTTTCAGTAAAGTTAAGTTGCACAGCACAACCTGGGTCGTTGAAGTATATTGGTGTTACACACACTTTATATTCATCCCTGAGGCTTTCACCCTTCCCAGAACCTTTGAAGCCTATGTTTGCACAGATATATTTGAGAGCCCTTCCTTTATATGTGACATCAAATTGTCGAGTTTCATTGACATCTCCATGATAATGGCGCTCGAATAATCTTGAAGACTTAGTACAGTTCCTCCCAAATTCATCTAGTATTTATGAAAAAAGAGAGAAATATTTATCAATGGCTTTGTTAGGATAGTTTAGAAATCAGAGATAAATCATTCAAGAGTTATTTGATATGTATATGGTACTAGATGAAAACAGATATGATTTTCAATTTTATCTTTTATCCATTATAAAACTCTTTATTTTGTTGCAACTATTTTCTAGCTAAAGGTATTAATAATAATTTTCATTGTTTTCTTTTTTATGCATTCAATTTCAGTAAAAGTAAAAAAAAAATTATTGCGATAATGTTGTATCGCAATGATTTTTTTCGCAGCAATTCATGGTTCCCAAATTTATCTTGGATTCATTTTAAATTTAAAAAAAATGTTTAGTTGATTCAATATATTTAAATTGAGTGTACATATTAACGTAGAGCAAGTGGTCTTAACTTGGCTACTGTCTGTCAAATTATTCAATCATAATTAAATACATTTTATGACATTCTCAATAATTTAAAAATATAATGCTACAACACAATAATAATAATGCCTATTTATTAATATGATGCAGTTGAAATGTCATAACATATTATTTTAATATCTCAAAAGAACAACACAAAGATATTCATTTTATATGCCAACTTTTTGTTTAATGTCTAAGTGAAAAATCATAGATTTGTTACTTTTGTAAAGATTCTAAATAAGCTATGAGAGTTGCCGTACATTATGAAAATAAAATAGATGCAACATATTTTGATAATTTCAGAGTTGAGTTAGTTGTGGGGTTAGGGAAAGACACTTCCGTGTAATGATTAAAGTTTCGTTGGATATTGGGTGATATAAGTTAATATATAAATAGTACAGCTGTATTATTATAAAAATATACGGTATATTAAGGCAAAGAAAGATCAAATTAGTTTGACAAAGAAATAAACATTATGTTCAGGTGAGCAATGAGGCCCATGGGCCTAGCTCTTATTTTCAACAACTCACAAGACACAGTTTCCACTGCCTCCACTGGATGCACATACATGTACAAACAAATCACAGAGGATAGTAACACCCAACCAGCACATCTTTTGGGGCTTCCAACAGTCATCACTATATATAATGTCCCGCTACTTATTCCAAATCTTCTAGCTTTCTTCAATCACACATATTCTGCAATATCAAATATTTAAAAACGTGTATACATTAACAACTGATTAATGCAACGAATTAATTATATATTCCAATTTGATTTAAATAGGCCACAAATCCTCAAACTATTTTCCCGTCCCGAACAAAAATGAAAATAAGCACCAGACGATTTACTTAACCTCAGGATGACCTCGCAAGGAGAGACAACTCCGGGCGATGTCGAAGTCGTTACTGAATAATGCACCTACTTCCAAGGTCAATATTAATTATTCCACTATAATGAACACAATGTCCGATGTGGATCAGAGTTATCTTTCTTGGGGGGATTCAAAACGGCCAATTTTAAATAAAAATTATACAAGTAGACCCCCCCCCCAATAAAAATTCCGGGGGAAAAAGGGGGGGGGGGGGGGTTGGTGGCGGTAACTTTTACCTTCGCTTGCTTCGCTCGTACATGTAATATAGAGTTTCCAGTTACCTGTGTTATGTCTGTTTAATAATTATTTGATATCTACTACAATTCTATACCTTCTTTGCTTGTTAGTGAATGAAAAAAAAAAATCCTTGGGTTAAACTCAACTGTATTTAATCGATATACTGCTCAAGATAGTAAAGGTCCGTTAGCGGCAACGCATACATCACCGGCGGAGAATAATGACCAGGTAAGTATAATATCCTTATGATCTTAAACACATTGAAAATTTATTTACAAATTACCAAATATAAAGGCCCCTATATAAAATTTTTTATACTATTTTCAGTTAATTTTCACAGGCCATGTAACAGCAGAGTGACCAGGTGGCCTTTTATGTGTCAAATTCGATACTTTACATAAAAAAAGATATTCCAATACACAGTCAAAAAAACCCCCCAGAAAATCTATGGGAATTTGTCGTTGCAAACGACATGAAAAGTACTCGGATGATTACGTTGAAAAATGTTACCTGGTGTGTTTCTTTGCACGTCTTCCCTTTCCTTATCATTAATTGTGATGCTGTTCCTAATCTAAGGTTTCTTTATATAGTTATAACTTCTTGATGTATTGCCCTTCTCCATGTAGTTGTTTAAATGTCTTTCTCTCTTTCGTTCTCTCTCTCTGTGTTTAACGATCCTATTGTACCCGAGTTATTTAGATTGTAGTATTTAACCATTTTGATAAATTCGTAAAAACCTTTTTATGAGTACATGTATATGTGTCGTTAGAGAATGCAAGAGGGGGATTCGGTGAGACCCATTTAAACAATTCAAACTCTTATTATATTATATTCACGTACCAAATTTCTTCAAAATAGGCCTCAGACACCCCCCTCCACCCGGCAAGCAAAATTATCCCTCGCTCATCCTCGAGAAAATACCTCTGGATCCGCTAAGTCAGTGGGCTATCTTATTAAAAGGGTACTCATATTTTTCGGGCCATAAAAGGGTAAAATGACACTCGATCGGTTTGGTTCCAGGAAACTCAATTAGGGAATGGCAGACATGTAGCATCGGGAGAAGGCAGTTTTTTTCCTTTTCTCGCAACAAACATTTTTGAATTTCTTAAATTTACAAATAGAAAATATAATTTTAAGGAGTCCCCCCTCAAACAACCTATATATAGGTAAATATAAAAAAATGTATGTGTATATCTATGTGTTCTTTGTAATATTTTACCAAAATCAAAATGCATAAAAAAAACTCTTAATTTAAATAATACATGTCCTTACTGTATTCAAATTTTAAAGAAATAATCGGTGTTGATCATACATAATAAAATTAAACCAATCTTCTGCTCTTGACCAATCCCGGCCTTTGTTTTGCGCTTTAATACTGTATCGTTTTCACATATCAGATCATTATCAGTTTTCAGTAATTCCAAAATGCATATAAACATACAAATTGAATTAATTTCTAATGTTGAAATAGGTTGACAGTTTCTTTTCATTAGTATACTAGACATCTTCGAGATGGAGCCCATTTCAAAGGGCCCCGATCAAAAATTTGGATATTAGGATATCTAGCATTTCAGAGAACTTTGCTTTGACTTTTACCTTGACCAGCTGGCATAGAACTTTTGATTCAGTGTTATTGCCCCTTACATACAGACATTTTTTTCTTCAATCTGAGCAAGATCAAGCAAAGGGAAAATAACCTATGGCCTAAAACTGGATCATTAAGAAATTAGATCCGCAATGACCTTCACATTGACTTAGTTCAAAGTTACTGCACACATTCATCAAAAAGTTCTGTTTATGTGAAGTATAAGGCAGACCAGGATAAGATGAGAGTGTACATCTTTTAAAAAAGGAATTTTGTGTGGTCCATGTAATATGACCTTGACACTTGCCCTACAAATTATACCATAGGTCACTGCCTGAAACATTCTTTAAACCTAAATGTATGATTTATTTAGTGGGAATAGTTTTAATCGTGATCATTATGATCATGCATATACCATATAAAGCTCATGCAAGCAAAGAAATGTAAATATTTGAAAAACAAATTCCCTATTCCTTATTTAAATGTAACATAAATAATTATTTGAAAAAAAACAACCATTAATCAAAATAAATGATACATTTAATTGAAATATTTCATCTTTTACAATAAAAAAAACCATAATCAGGTACACAGAATCATGAAATTCTGGAGTACAATTTTCATGATATAAAACACAACAAGAATCATAAAAGGATAAAAACAATATTAACATGATATGCCAAGTTCATAATAAATTGTGTAAAGTTTTTTTTTTGTTAAAAGTCCCTGACTAGATAAAATTTCAAATCTCATACATAAAAGTAATATCGATGTTTCCTTTGCTACAAAACTTGTGTGCAATAAAAACCTTCCCTTGCATTTCAAAACAATATAATATCAAAGTAACAAGTTACCAAGTATATATGAAATCCCATCTTCACAACGTCAAGGTTTTGTGATTACGGAACTCCACACACTTTATGTGGAGTTCCGTAATCACAAAACCTTGACGTTGTGAAGATGATGAAATCCCTGAAATACAAAAACATAAACGTAAACTAAATGCTTACGTAACAAAAAATGACTTCCAAAGCAATATCAAGTGTATAAGTCAATGAATAACGTAATAGTATGTATTCAATGAATAATGTAATAGTATGTATTCATAAACGTAATTGAATTAATTAATATTTTAAAAAGTTTCATAATTATCATTTTTGAAACAGTGAACTTGTTGATAGTGGAGAATGGTGTCCCTGTTGAATTCATTTTGTGCCACAACTTGTGACCTTTAAAAAGAACAGAAATACAATTATATCATATACATGTACTACATGTTATATAACAAGAGGCCTGCAGGCAACATTGCTCACCTGAACAAAAGTGGCCAACTGGCTTCCCTCTGACCAAAGTAGCTTTACAAAGGTAAGCACAATGATAAAACCACTGGTATTCTATGACATAATATTTTTAATGCCATAATTCTTCATACTTTTCATTGAATTCACCAAATATGAGCCATCATATTCTGCAGATTTTTCTTCCATACACATGCATTTTAGCCAATAAACTTGGACCCCACTGTGTCCCCAATCTTGTACCTCTCCAAGGTCATTGTTTGAAAAATTGAGATGATTTTGTTATACCAATAAAATTGCTTATATGGAACCCATGTTCATTTATCTCTATATATTTCAGTGTAAAAAATCTGAACCACATTTTGACCACTTTAAGAATCTATGTAGTCATAATTCAATAAACTTATATATACATTAGCTTGTTTTAATATTACACTGTATATTTAAAAAAAATTCACACATCCTCCCAAAATGATAAACCCTTTTGTGGCCCATTCTAATAATGGTCAAAGAAGTAAATCTTCATTTTAGCTTACTATAATTCCAATCAAAAGGATTAATATTCCTCTATCATTCTCATATAAAAGTCTGAGTGTAAAATTGGAGCCCTCTTTCTCTCTCTCTCAGACTGTGATCCCCATTTGATTAAAAAGGGATAATGGTAACAATAAACTCCATACTGGCTTCCTTTGATATTGTTTTCAATTTAAATATTAAATAGCATGAACTTGGAAAATTTTTCATATATATTCCCTTTCCTTCCTTAATTCTGACCCTCCCTCTCTCTCTCTCTCTCTCTCTCTCTCTCTCTCATTTTACAGATGGATTGACAAACAAATCAAAGCTGGACAAATAATGATCAGAAAAATTCACTTAATTGTCTTTCTGCTCAGGTGAGCTAAAAACCAATTTAAACTCTTCCTACACAGTTTGAGAAATAATTTGAATATTAAAATTGTATCACTTAATGCAACAAACATAATTGTACAAACACTGGTTCAAGCCAAAAAGTTCATGTATAAATGCCATACTGCATTTCAAGGATTAATAAAATTTTCTATAAATAAAGAAGTGTCAAAGGTAGCATTTCCATGAAAACTTTGCAACTACATGTAATAAGAAAAACCATATTTGAACATTGACAATAAGTTAAGGTTTAAATATATCAAAACAATGAGTACTGTAAACCAACAAATCTTTGCTACATTTCTGAGAGCCTTGTCATCGTGAATATTTCTTGCTGCAATCCAGTCAGAATTGAAGAATTGTAATAACAACATGGATCCACAAAAGGCTTGGTTGTGAAAAGTAATCCTCGCCAACCAGACAGCCCCAGAAAACTGCAAACTTAAGTCATTGTGAATAAAGGTTGGTTTACAGTAAATGCAAATAAAATCGTTACACATGCAGTGTGGTTCATACTCGCATTATTTAATTCCCCTGATTTTGCATTTGCATTCTCTTTTTTCTCCTTGATGCTAAGAACTTCCTGATTCCAAAAAAGGAAACCACAATAATGACTCCGATGACTGCCCCCACAACATAATACACCACTGAATCTGCCACTGAACTATCTTCATCTGAGAAAGAAATTATATCAACAAATTAAAATAGTCCAATCAATTAAATTATCATTTATAAGACAAGGTCTGCATCAACATGTGCATCCTTAGACCCGACAGGTTTTCTCTCCATTACACTGCTTTCAGTTTTACTGTATACAAGGAAATATATTCGCCCTCGTTTTATTTTCGACCCTTTCGCCCTTGTTGTCAGCAGGAGAATTTAAGACAGGACGAATTACAATGTTTCAATTTTCTTCTCTTTAAACATACTGTGCCTGAGTGAATTCAAGACAAAGCGAAACTGTTTGCAATTATAAAAGGGTGAAAATAACACGGGGTGAAAATAACCCTCAAATTATACAGTATATGCAGATATATACTCTCTGGGTTCGGACAATGCAACATGTGATTTTTAGAATAAAAAAAAAAATGTCATTTGTGGACTTGTTAAGCAAATAAAACTTACATATGTAAACCTTCTCTGCAGTGACCAGTAGTTTGAAGTTAGCTCTGGAGACTTCACTTTCATTTAGCACCTTTAACTCCATGAAGACCAAGTTTTTCTGTCCACCGCAGAATTTGGATACATTATAGTTCACGCAGTCTATACTCTGCAATAAAAAAAATCAAAATGTTATGAATCATAAATAAATGTGTTTCAGAGGATATGGTGATACATGTAATAAGTAGGCCAAGTCGTAAAAGAGGTACATGTACATATTCATGTTATATAAATTAAACTGAACCAGTCTAGTTATACATACATCCTAGTTTGCAAAACCTCCTTGTATACGAGCAATTCTGGCCAAAGACCATTTCTCATGGCTGCATTGTTACATGTACATCATTTTATCAACACATTAAAACATGTACGAAAAATGAAGTAACAATCAATGCACTGTGGAGAAATGGTCCTTGGCAAGAATTGGTTGTATGTATACATGTATTATTTTCTATAATTTTACCCAAGTGTTTACATGCAACTCAGACAGTAGTAAGCTTACATGTATAAGCAATGGAATACATTGGTTACATGCAGGCACGTAGCATCAGGGGGTCCAGGGGGGGGGGGGGGGGGGGGTCCGGCCTGGACCCCCCCCCCCACTTTTTCTCGCAGCAACAAATTTACATATAAAAAATTTAATTATCATGGAGTTGCCCCCCCCCCCCCACACTTTTTGGGCAGTATGTAAACAAGAGACCCATGGGCCACCTCGCTTTCGACAATGTACAAAAACACATGTAGATCCTGTATAAATAAAATCCATTTTCCCCCCTGGATATTCTTATGTTTATAATCATTAGTCCCTTTTCTAACAGGATGATTTTATAGTCATATCACATGTTGAGTATTGCAGTTTTCAAAAAGATCTTTAACAATTGTTTATATATGGGATAAAAAGCTACATCAAACTCTGAACTTTCTTGTGAGGCCGAAGAATTGTCCTGGAGACAAAGCCTTAACAATTATAAAGAATCATCTGGCTGATTAGTTTCTGAGAAGAAGATTTTTAAAGATTTACTCTATATATTCCGATGTAAAACTTTAACACCCCCCCCCCCCCCAATTGTGGCCCCACCCTACCCCCAGGGATCATGATTTTCACAACTTGGAATCTACACTACCTGAGGATGCTTCCACACGAGTTTCAGTTTTCCTGGCTGATAGTTTCTGAGAAGAAGATTTTTGAAGATTTACTCTATATATTCCTATGTAAAACTTCGACCCCCCATTGTGGCCCCACCCTACCCCCGGGGGTCATGATTTTCACAACTTGGAATCTACACTACCTTAGGATGCTTCCACACAAGTTTCAGCTTTCCTGGCTGATTAGTTCTGAGAAGAAGATTTTTAAAGATTGACTCTATATATTCCTATGTAAAACTTCGACCCCCCATTGTGGCCCAACCCTACCCCCGGGGGTCATGAATTTCACAACTTTGAATCTACACTACCTGAGGATGCTTCCACACAAGTTTCAGCTTTCCTGGCTTTATGGTTCTTGAGAAGAAGATTTTTGAAAATTTCTCGAAATTTTTCATTAATTTCTAATTATCTCTCCTTGAAAATGGGTGTGACCCTTAATTTTCACAAATTTGAATCCCCTTTGCCTAAGGATGATTTGTGCCAAGTTTGGTTGAAATTGGCTCAGTAGTTCTTGAGAAGATGTTGAAAATGTGAAAAGTTTACGGACAGACAGACCGACGACAGACAAAATGTGATCAGAATAGCTCACTTGAGCTTTCAAGGTGAGCTAAAAATTGATATGAAAATAAGGAAATGAGGAGTGAAATTTTGAAGATTTTGGGAAACTTTAAATTTTCCTTTTTTTCTTTTTTGCTTGTCAAGATTTTTTTTTTGAATGAGTCTGCCCCCCCACTTTCAAAAACGATGCTACGTGCCTGGTTACATGGGCATACAACTGAAGATTGAAGATTTTCATGAGTAGATTATAGTACTGTACAATTTTTTTAATTATTTATAGTACGACTATTAGTAAGTACTTGTGTGCAATTCAAGAATTTCATAATTAATGTACATGTAATTTTATCAATGAATGACGACAGAAATTGACAGAAATAAATCAAAAGGTGATTAATGTTTGCATTTCACACTTTCTCGGACATGCAAGTACCCGTATTATTTGATAGATTACATGTACAGGAAAATGCAAAAAAAGTACCTGTATTTCCTGTACTTATGTTATATTTTGTTATGAAAATACCTTAAAAACATCAAGGGATGCATTCTCTGTGAAGTTTAATTGCACAGCACAACTCGGATCATTGAAGTGTACTGGAGTTACGCACACTTTATACTCGTCCCTTACACTTGGACCATCTCCAACACCTTTGAACGAGATGGTTGCACAGTAATCATTGACAGTCTTTCCTTCATAGGTGATGTCCAATTGCCGATTTTCATTGACAATCCCTTGATAGTGTCTGTCTGATGATGGGCTGGAGGTACAATTCTTTCCAAATTCATCTATTTGCATTAATAGAAAATGGTGTTAGTAACTTACCACTTTGCAATAGTCAGTGAACCAAAGCTCTCTCAGTTTTCAACCAGTATAATGATCAATTTGAAAACATATATATTTGCTTTGCCGTTTGAGTGTCCTATTTCCACTTAACCTTCAAGTACCGGTAGTTAAGATTGACTTATTGATCTTGACATCTGGTTTCGACCCAAGACCTTGACCTTTGCTTGATATCATGAACACCTTTGCTTGATATCATGAACACCTTTGCTTGATATCATGAACACCTTTGCTTGATATCATGAACACTTTGATTTTAATCACTATTGTCTTAATTATTCTATCTCTGCTATTGATGATAAAACAATGTTGAAAAATTTCACATTATATTACTTCTTAATTTTTTAATTGTTATTTTTTTTATCAGGGTGAACACTTAGAAGTTTTGTTAAGTTTATGTTTTACAACTAAAAATCAGTCATTTAACAACTCAATATAATTTTAATTCTGTTTGTAACGCAGCATTTGATTGGATAGAAAAATTTAAATAAATTTGTATAACCTGGTTCCCACGTCACAATGCACCTTGTAGTACGTAAAAAATATACCAATCTGATGTTATGTTGGAATTTTGAACAGATTTAATATCATTTTATAAGTAAAATACACTCAATGTGTACAGTAAATTACAGAAAATTAAATTATAATGAATGAACTCAATTTCTACCCAAGTTAAGGTTGTATAATTTGGGTTGGAGCAATTTACGCGTTTTTATAATCCGCAGCACGGATTATAAAGTGTACACTGCCCCAACCCAGGTTATACTCGTATAACTTGGGTAGATATTGAGTTCATTTCTTAAATAATTCTAATGTTGCATTCGGAACTGGCTTCAATGGTTGCCTTGGTGATAATACAGTAAAAGAAAACACATTTATAATTATACCAAAATACATACAATTTAAGCAGACCAGTATGAAATATTTTTTCCCTTTAAAGGTGTACGATATCCAAATAAGAGTTATCTCTCTTATCAGAATTTTTTTATACAGTAATCCAATAATTTAGGGAACACCCCTATATCTATACATGAATAAACCAGTATATATATTGTTCTTTCCATGTGATTGAAAACTTTTAAAATATTTCTTTGTTCACTTCTTTATTAATCAAAACTTACAGGCTACAGTTTCCATTGCATCCACAAGTTGAAGATGTCCAGGCACGCACAAACAAATAAGCAAGGACTGTAGCAGCCTATCCAAACATCTCCCAGATCTTTCAAATGGCATCCCTTGGTCTATCCACTACCTTGCAATTTTTCTTATCTACAATAACAATAATCCTGTAAATCAAATATCATACAATTATCCGATGACTGTGGATGGGATAGCTATTTCATTAGACCTAGATCTTTCATCGGAGGGTTTGCCCGAGGGAAATACTTAGTGTCATTAACTCATGTTTGATTAAAGAGCTTACAGATTTTCATTATCCTTTCTTATATTCAGTATTTTTTCCTACCAACATACCGGTATATACTTAACTAGCTGCATGTTAACCTCATGTTTGTTCTAACCATGTATATAGACTGATGTCTAAAATTTATATTTGAGTAAACTTACCTTGATTGGATTTGACTGATCATGAAATCATTAGTATTTAAAAGGAACTTTGTTTTGAAAGGTCTTTTTAAGTATCACACTTACGAAACATGTGTAAAGAAAAAAAAAGCACAAATGATCACTATCTTTAATTAAGTAAATAATATCGGTGTATTCATTTATATAACTATAATTGCAAAACCTGATTTAATAATAATTAAAATCAATAAAAAGATAGCTTGTAATTCAAAATATTTCATTTTAATTTTTTTTTCTGTATGTAAACAACAGAGGCCCCATGGCCACATCACTCACCTGTGTAACTTTTTTATTAAATGAAATATCAATTGATACAAATTATCAAGACAACTGTATTTTCAAAAAAATTTCAATAAATCTTCTCATTAGTTAAACATTGAGCTCCTATTGCTGTTTCAGTAACAGTTTTAAATAACAAGACTTTAAAAGATATTTTTCTCCTTTTATTTCAATTTAAAAATTCAATCCTTTCCATTGAAGCCCTACTCTGCCCATGATTATGATTTGTTTCCCCTTGGAATTGTGCCAAGTTTGGTTGAACTTGGCCCGGTTTTTTTGGAGGTGATGAAAATGTGAAAAGTGAACAATGATGGAGAAAACAATGACAGACGACGAACATTTTTTTCAGATAAGCCTTTCAAGTTTGGCTCAGGTGAGCTAATTATAAAAGCGACTGATGCCATTAGAGCAGTAACTGGACCAAACATGCAAAAAATATCAGATTCAAATGTGTCAAAACTCTGACACACACACCCCACCTTTAGAGGTATAAACAGATTTGAGTAATATACATATACACACAGTCAAATTACAAATTTATTATATATGCTGTTTCATTCTGGAGAAATTCAGAATGATACAACTTACCATATGAGGAGTGAGATACAACATTATATGTCTTTTTTTGTGTCAATGTGTTGAATTGATTAAATGCACGGTCTGAATTTGTGGGCTGAAATGTACCTCTTATCTTAAGAATGAAGTGTCTGACATTCGTCTATACATCATAACATGTAAATATGAATACATGTAGTCATGTACACAATAATCGATTTTTGCATTTAGAGTATACACACCCGTCTACATACATACATGTATTTACCGGTATACATCGGTTTTTATCAAATAAAATTTTTCAGTTCCATCGATTAAATGTTAACTATAGAAAGGGCAGGTCCAGCACCTATTATTTTCTAAAAAGGGAAGGGAGATAAATATGTGTCTTTCTAAAGTCAACAGTCAGACAATAAGAAATTGATGCTGCTCTTTGTCCAACAGCATGATGCGCTGAGCAGCTGACGTTTTTCTTTTCTTTAGACTGATAAATTGAGAGGGTCTATAGATTCTCCGCTGCATTCATTATATGGACAAGTGCTCCCGATATAATTTTTTTTTCTAAATAAATCTCATCAAGACATGTGCTAAAAATTAACGACACTCTTGTCACTTACCAGTAATGGACCTGTGACTGTCTTGAACACCGTCTTGACTTTTTCATCGCATTATTTATATCGCACACCGAACCCGAACAGAATCAAAGCGACATCAGACATTGAGACAAAGTGCTTTTAAAAAGAAAAATGAACAATACGAAGAAGAAAGATTGAGAGATAAAATGAAACAACGTCATAAAAAAATTGGCGTTTCCGTTTTATAGGATAATCACAATATTCCTGGTCACCTATTGTGTGGTCGAACGAAACCATCACTGCAGTTAGGCCTCCCTAACTATATCATAAATTCTTTTTAAATTAAATTTCACATGAAATTGGGCTTAGATATAAATGGATATTTTTTTCCTAATATGAATAAAATCATAGATAAAATGGAACTTATAAACATAAAGATTGAGACATGTACATATGCATGTACGTGTATGAACTTTTGACACTGCCTGTAGACCGAGTAATGGCCGGAATCCAGGTCAACAAGGTCAATACGAGGTCAGTTCGTAGTACTGTGTATGTCTAATGCATGAGTAATCACGTAAGTGCTTAGAGCCCCCCCCCCCCCCCCCCTCCTTCACATCACCCTTTCACCGCACAGATTTAGACCCCCCAGGTCAGCAGAGTATAACGTACTTTAACTCAGTCGTTGACTCTCCTTTTGATTTAGACCTATATAGAAATGTTTAAGGTCATTTACACATGTGACATGCATCATATCTGAAAATTATATGATAAGCTTCTTAATATGTTATGTATACCCGAGTCGACCTTCTGCATAAATATTCTTTTTTATGCAGGTTGGGTATGATTAAATCGTTTATTTTCAGAAATTTTTAATGGGACATTGGGTATGATTAAATCGTTTATTTTCAGAAATTTTTAATGGGACATTGGGTATGATTAAATCGTTTATTTTCAGAAATTTTTAATGGGACATATTTTGTACATGTCTATCAAAAACCAGAGAGTCATCTACCCTGGGGGTAGAAATCGAGGTTGGGGGTGGAGGGGTCCTGTCCTCAAGCATCTGTAGAGAAAACATTATAATATGTGATGAACAGAGAAACTACTAAACTTGCAAATTGACAGTGTCTGCAACAGTCACTGTGGCACTCGTAAATCAAAATTTCAAATCACTACGGAATAACGCAGGCACGTAGCATCGTTTTGAAAGTGGGGGGGGGGGGGCAGACTCATAAAAAAAATCTTGACACGCAAAAAAAAAAAAAAAAAAAAAAAAAAGGAAATAGGAAGATTGATGCTACGTGCCTGTAACGTACCTGAATATATTGAAATCATTCTGAAAATAAAACAAAGTTGTTCATCTTCAGACAAACACCAACATGTTGTATTCAACTATTAGAATATAAAAGAGCATAGGAGAGGGGGGGGGGGGGGGGGCTCTTGTACATGTGATTGTGTGTGTGTGTGTGTGTGGGGGGGGGGGGGGGGGGTTACACACACACACACACCTTTTTTTGCAAAGTCATTCATAACCGTAACCACAAGACCCTTTTTTCTTGTTTGTCAAGATTTTTGATAAGTTTAGCCCACTTCCAACTTTCAATTTGCTTTGTGAAGTTAATAAAACTGCAAATTACGTTAACTATCAAGGAGTTCATCCTGACGACGCGATGATAACAGAGCGCTCTGGTTGTGTTTATATACAAGAACTTACCGAAATAATGTTTCATAAGACTTTTATTCCACCACCAGTAAGCATCCTTATTCACTATTTTCAATTTCGAATCATAAGGCTAGCCTAGTGTTTGTTTTATTAAACATCAACAACTGTTCCTCGGTCGAGTCAATTCAAACTAACGAGCATTCGCAACTTTGTGTATGTCAACAAACTTGATTATTCAAGTGATTCTAATCGGAATTTCCATTCAAGTGAATAAGCTCTAAGAAAAATTATTTAGAGCTAAAAAATTATTTTAAGGTTTATTTCAGTGAAACTTTAAATTTAAACAGTTAGATTTATCTCAGGAATGACGTATTGCGCAAGGTCACAATAACCGCATAGCACAACGTTGCATCATCGTTTTTATCTTTGAAAAAAATTCGGGTCACATAAGGGACTGTCTCAAAAGCTTCATAATATAAATCAAATTGTATGAGATAAATAGAACATCTATAATTGTGTGATTTTATATTTGCTTTATCCAACTCGTTGAAATGGTTATATTCGCTCGGCAAGCCTCGCGAATATATACACCATTTCAACGAGTTGGATAAAGCAAATATAAAATCACACAATATATAGATATCCTCTATTTATATATAATATTATTTTCATATTCAGTTAATAAACTTGATTTCATGATGCGATGTACAATTTTGTTTTTTCCTCTAGAGCAGAGGCGGATCCAGGATTTGAAGTTAGAGGGGCGCCAGTTTTAGGCAGGGGGTCTGGAAGCTCCTTGATGCTAAAGATTTTTTGGGGTAAATATGACTTTAGACTTTGAGCTGTTTCTTCTCGTTTGATTGTAAAAATCATTGCGTTATATCGCAAAAAATTTCGCGCTTAAACGCAAAACCATTTTTGCAATTAAACACAATACTTTTGTGATTATACGTTTGAATGCAAAACTTTGCAATCTAATTCGCAATAGATTTTGCGTGTTTTCGCAATCTCTTGCGTTTTAACGCAAAACACATTGCGATTTAAACAAAAGATTGTGTTATTTTACGCAACAACTATTGCGATTAAACGCAAAATAAATTAATTTTTCTTTTAAACTGGCCTCAAGGAGCTGATCTATAGAAATAGAAAAAAGGCATATTTTTTCTTTTAAACTCGCCAATAATTAAAATTGTTCTTCAAATTTTTTTATTTAAATCATTAGGGGATGATTAAGTTTTTAAATGGTATAAAATATTCTGTTTCATAGAGAATTACTTTTTTCCACTGTTTGTGTTTAACCATCAAAATTGTCGATATTTTTTTTAAGCAAATAATCTAAGCAACAATTAAAGCGACTTAGACACGATTTCAGATGAAAATTTTATTTTTGATATGTATGTATAAAATAGTTTTCTTGTGTATTTTGAACGATTTCCCAAAATTTGAATGTTAGAAGTAATGTTACAAGAGGGATACAGGAGAAAGAAATCGTTGTTATGTAAACAAAGCTCGAGTCTTATATTCGTTTACAAATAATGTAAATAAAGAAATTACAATTTCTTTGACAAAATAGTTTGTGGAAACAAGATAAACTCAGAAATAATTTGATCAACAACGAAAAAAATATTAGATTGAAACTTATACCAGTATAACACATATGTAAACAATAACAAGGCTCGAGATTTTTTTACCACTGCAACTCGCTTGTAACTCGATATTTGACTATCAAATTTTGACAAAGCATTAAAAACATCCATTTTGACCATTTTAGACATTAAATATGAAAAAATAAACTTTGAAAAATTTGAGCTTAAATCGTGTTCAAGTCCCTTTAAGTTTGACCGTTCACCGTTTCAACGCAATTTAGAAAAAAAAAACACAAATTAAATCTGTGAAATTCATTGATCTACAATATCACTAGTTTCTAATCATTGTCCTAACTTAATTAAGGAATCATGAGCGTTTGAAGAGAACAAGGGAGATAAAATTTGGATCGTCCGAACGCGGATGCTGGTTCGGAATACGATGAAACGGAACGGAGTGAACGCGAAGGAAGTTTTGTTGATTTAGAACCATTTTAACAAGAGCTTGGGCTTTGGGTAGTTGTGTCAAACAGCAATGTGACGTAGCCCTGTCTATTTCACTGCTGGCCGTTCAGCAATGGCTCTTTTTGATATCAACAAGATTTGTCTGGTTTTTGAGCTAAGACTATGCAATCGGTGTATATTTTGCTTGAAACCGCGTCATTTTTAACTTGTTTTGACGCAAGAAATAGATAGCTACGTCCAACCGAAAGTCCAAGGTATTGTTAAAATGGTTCAAAATTTCAGTGTTTTGCCTATATACCATTCATGTCAAACAGTTTGCTTTTATATAAGAAGTAATGGTTTATAATCTTTTCTAGTTAAGTACCGTTTGTGTCCATTGAAAGTAAAGGGAATAATCATGAAACGTTTCATTTAATTCATCAAGAACTCTTGTGAATTATACTGAGATGGACCAATCTGTATAAAGTATGCATATTTCATCATTTGTAGCATTTTCACTATTTAGAGCTACGATCTACATGTATCACAACTGCTGGTGGGTTATAACTCGACAAAGAATTCTGCCACTTTGCAATGATTTTTTGATGACAGGGACATCAGTTCGATTTTTGCCCGAGATCCCTTCCACAATGACACGTGATTAGGACGATAATTTTATTTTCAACACGAGTTTAAGGCAACACTTGTACGATATATGTACGACACTTTCTCAAGAATCGAAGATTTTCTTACGAAAATGCATGCATGAGGCGAGTTTAGTCAACACTTGCACGTTCTAGCTATTGATCTGACGAATTGTGACGATTGTTCTACGAGAAATGTACGAGTGTGTACGAGTCTTTATGGCCCGTCAAAAATTCAGAAACCTATGCAATAGTGATATATGCTGCTAAAGATGATCAGACGATCATCTATGTAATAAAGTACAGAAAAAATCAAATGAAAATAGAACAGCTCAATCACCACTGCTATGTTGAAAAAATGTAGAGCAGAACACGACCAAATTCGTACAAATTAACGTTGAACAGAAGTCTTTGAAACTCATTGCATGTCGTATTAATGTCCTGAATATTCGCAACGCAACTCGTAGCTTGTCGAAATACTTTTCAAACGACGAGAAGTGTCGAAATATCATATACGCCTTATCGCCGACATACACACGAGATTGGACAGCATCATTTCAACATGTCTTCGATAATTGTTCGAGTATATAAAGTGTATAAAACTCGCATGAGGAATCAAAACCGTTCGAAATTCTCGCCATTACTTGGCGAGCTCTAGTGACATAAAGAGACATTAATTTGACATGCACAGATTTGTGCTCGAGTCTACTGCAAATGGGTGACAAAGGGTAAAAGTCAAGTCAAGCGTGATCTGGCACAGACATAATAAAACCATATATACATGTACAGTAAATGGTTTCAAAATTAGACTAATAACTTAATGGCTTCTGTGCTACATGTTTTTCTTCGATATGTTCATTGGCATATGTATGTATAATAATATGATTGTTGCATGTAAAAATTCCGCGCTCTACAAGTCGATGCTCCGTGTTCTACAGAGCAAATTCATTATTTAGCTCTGCGTTCGAACGATCCAATTTTGTTAAATACATGAAGACATTGATCATGATCCATTCTTGAAAACGCGCATAATTCAATGATTTGAATAGAATGAATATTAGTATAATAATATATTAATATTGATATATTATATGAATATCAATATCATTACAATAATATTAATTTCAATATTAATATTTTTAATTGCATTAAGTTTTACATAAAGTAACGAATTGAATTACAATGAAGTCCCCCCCCCCCTACTTTTTTGAAACCTTGTAAAATATTGAATTGGAAACAACCCAGAGAATGAACAGTGACATTAAAGTAATAGTACCTTTAGTAATATCCCCCCCCCCCCCCAACGAATAGGATTTTCGTTGATTTTTTTTTATTTACTCGTCAAGAATATTTGGATGAGTTTGCCCCCCCCCCTTTCAAAAACCGTGCTTCGTGCCTGAACCAGCAGGCACAGTCGATAGCGATGAACGGGGAGTAACTCGTGTATTTTTTTTCAACTCTGATCAGTTCAGAGCAGGATCAGCCATGTTTGGGGCACACCTACCAGAAAGTAAGATATTGTAAAATCACAAGGTTTAATTAATGCATAAGGAATCATTCTTTGAGTAGGCCTAATAGGAGGTGAAACCTTTGGTCGGGGCGTGATCAAATTTAATAAAGCCCGAACGGCTTTATGGTATATGAAGATTTGAATCGAGTTAAATCGAACTCGGGGCGTCACTGGAGCTCTAACGACCGAGCTACCCAGGCCCATGCGCGGATCCAGAAAATTTTTCCAGGGGGGGGTCCGAAGGATAATTGTGTTTGCCAGGGGGGGTCCGAGGCATATTTTCGCGATAATTTTACTATGTAAATTTAATAAATATTCATTTTCCAGGGGGGGTCGGGACCCCCCCGACCCCCCCTCTAGATCCGCGCATGAGGCCGATATCCACGGTCCTTCTAGCCCCAACTACTACACTAGTTATGGTGATTAAACGTATAATTCTAATTAGATCTAAATTTTTGAAAAGAATATTCAAATCATTAATAAGCAACTTTCGTTTTGAATCTAACGTTCTGTTAATTCAACTTTATCTAGACTACTATCTGGTAGGTAATCAAACGTAACTATATCAGCTTGAGTTATTTTAAAATGATTTAAAAATTTTTGAAACCTACCCATGATTTGTATCAATTAAAAATTTATTTCAGTTAATTGGATGAATTTTATACAGAATCCAAATGTTACATGCAAAATCAATTATTCACTGTCTGACTATATGTATAAGAGTTAAGAACACATTATTTATCATTGATATTAAAAAATATATATGTATTAATTTTTAATTCTTTTTTATAGATTGAACAACCATGGATCCCCATTCTAGTGCCCAGGATATACCCCGATGTGACCTTTGTGAGACCGCCATAGTACACAGCTACTGTGACTTTTGTCATGTCAACCTATGTAAACCCTGTGTAGTAGATCATATCTCAGATGGATATCATAAACATGTAATAGTCCCTTTCAACGAACGAAGATCAACCCTCATTTATCCGAAATGTGATATGCATCCACAAAAAAGTTGTAAATTTCAGTGCAAGGATTGCAACAATGGTTTTGTTTGTTCTTCTTGTATGGCATCTAAACAGCACAAAGGACATAACTTCTTAGAAGTTACAGAAGTTTACAAAACTAAGAAAGATGATATTAAAAAAGATACAAAAGAGTTAGAAAATCATATTTCTCCCACATATGAAGAAATTGCACTTGACTTAGAAAATCAGCTTGCCAACCTGGATGGAGGATATGAGAAACTTACAACAACAATGTCCAAACAAGGGGAGCAATGGCATAGAGAAATCGACATCGTTATCAACAAAATTAACACCGAAATTAGCGAGATAAAGGTGAAACACAGAGACATTTTAAAGAAACACTTGAATGAAATTAAACAGATACAGTCTCTCATCAAACATACATTGCTGGCCTTGAGGAAAATTGAGAAATCCACTGAAGTTTCCCAAACCATTGAATACAGCTCTAAGATCAGAGAATTCAGCAAGCCTCCACCCAAAGTTAAGGTTACACTGCCAAAATTCATTCCAAAACCAATAGATCGTCAGAAGCTGTATAGTTTGTTTGGACAGATCACCCCATTATCTACTGATACAGAAGAAAATGTCCTGTCACTGAACCAACCCAACACTTCAATCAGAGAACTGCTGGATGAACCAAAGCTTATTTCCACTATACAAACTGGGCAAAAGAAACTACGCAATGTTACCTGTCTGAATGAAGATACGATATGGACGAGTGGACAGACCAATGATATCAAATGTTTCATTAAAGGTTCAATCCTCCAGACAATCAAAACTAATTCAGATTTTTTCCTCAATGATATAGTTGTAGACAGTAATGGGGATCTACTGTACTCTGACTGGCCAACAAGGACCGTGTATAAAGTAATAAATGAACGGACAGAAGAGTTGATCAGATTTAAGGGATGGACGACTGTTAATCTGTGTGTCACCTCTACTGGTGATCTCCTGGTTACCATGTACAGTGATGATGAAACTCAATCCAAAGTTGTCCGTTATTTGGGATCTACAGAGAAACAAACAATTCAATTTGATGGTGAAGGTAAACCTCTGTACTCAGAGAATAGAAAAATAAAATACATCACAGAGAACAGAAACCATGACATCTGTGTAGCTGACTGTGGGGCTGGTGCAGTAGTGGTAGTTAATCAGGACGGGAAACTCAGATGGAGATACACTGGTCATCCCTCAGTTACCAAGAAGAAACCATTTGAACCCTGGGATATCACAACAGACAGTCAAAGCCGTATCCTGACAGCAGACAGTGACAAACATTGTATCCACATTTTGGATCAGAATGGACAGTTTTTCCGTGTCATTGATAACTGTGATCTGGAGTATCCCTATGGTTTATGTGTGGACAATAATGACAATCTGTTAGTGTGCGAATATTACAACGGCAATGTAAAAAAAATCAAATATTTAAATTAGACATATCTGGTAATTAATTGTAAAAATGTATTGTAAATCAAAGAAAAGTGGCCTATTTCTGTGTATATTGAATGTCATTGTTTTCATTTGCTATAAAATAAATTAAGTTTTACTTTCCTAATACTGTTGAATTCATAATTGTTTTTCATTTTTAACAATAAATTTATTTTCAATGAAAAAATGTCTGATCTTATTCCATTATTTGAAAGAAAGTGGCATCTGAGCATTGTTTGCACGTGAAATACAGCTACTGTACCTTATCGAATAAATTGACAAGTGGTGTGTCAATTACATGTATCAGAATAGAAGAGTAGATTTCAGACGTATGTTGCTCAGTCCTATACAGCTAACAAACCGGTATAACGTGTACTTACTTGTATATGCGAAAGTTAATATATAAAAAAATAAGGGGTTAAATCGACAAGGATCATTTTGCAGTATTGATAGAACGTTAATGAAACATGAATGATTGTTTTATTAATGTACTACAAAACCATAGCTGTTTAAATAACGAGCAGATGTTTAAACGCGTCAACTGGCTATAGGTATACTCTTTGCTATACTTTAAATCCTGTATGTATTACAGAGTAGATGAGACAAAGCAAATATGTATTTTATCTAATATTGCAGTAGGTATCATAATTAATAAAATCCTGTTTAATCACTTTAGTAGATGTAGGTATCATAGTTAACTCATTGAAAGAAAAATAAAAATTTAGAAATGTTCCAACTAATCATATTACAAATTCTGCATTCTAAATTTGCTGTATAACCCCCCCCCCCCCCCAAAAAAAAGAGCCCCGTGAGCTTAGAGGGCTATCCTAGTTTATCGACAATCGCGTTTTTGTCTTTTTTAAATGGGTTTATACACACGTGATGTATACCAAAATGTCTGTCATATAATTTCAATCTGAGTAGTTTTGGACGTTTTTACATAAATTAAACTAAAATGTACGCATTAAAGGGTCGCGGAAAGTACGCAAGGCCCAGCGTAAAAATTGTCAAAAGACCCTAATTGAGGAATTAGATATGAATATTTACAGGGTTTTTTTTTTTTAATCTGTCAAAACATCATTATCTTCAATTTTGAAGTAGTTAGAATTGGGTACGTCATATATATACTTCATTTGAAGTTTTTTTTTTTAAATGAGTAAAGGATTTGTGAAAGGTATTTCAGCAAGATCAGGTCTTTAAAAACGCCAGAAAAAAAGAGACGTTGGCTGACCTCACTGAACACCTCGCCATCATAAAATTCTGTCTCGACTTCGGTAAAATATCAACAGAAGCAGTACACTATCGAAATATTTTGAGATCATTTATCTAATAATACTTACATTCGGTGTAAATTCCTCCTTATGTTTGCATTGCAAATCTGCAAATTATTTATGAATAAACTTTGATAATTCATGCGCCATGTGCCCAAATATAAACGTCTTCATGTGTGAGTATATTTATTTTTGTAAGACTAAATAAAACGTTCAATGTTACTTAACCAATTTAATATAATAATTATGTACTTTTGAAAAATAATCATTAAATTATATCTACTCCTAAATAATTTTTTTTTCTCTACAATGTTCCTGAAGCGAACTAAATAACATCTGTTCAATGTATGTTCATATCCCTGACTGAGAGCGTATATAATAACAGTGGGACGGACAACTTCGGAATGGACATTTTTCCGGCGTTGCGCACCCCTTTCCATTCACAATATTGACCAAAGTTTAGTACCTAATGGTGGGGTTTTTTATTCTAAATAAATTTATGGGAAAAAAATTGAAACATTTTTAGATAGTTTTTTAGATATTTGAACTTAAAAGTTCCAACCCCATGGGATTTTAGTTTGGAAAAAATACCCCACAGAAAACCCCATGCAAACCCCATGGGGTTTTGCAATAAACCCCATGGGGCAAGAAACCCCATGAAATTATTTATGGGGAAAAAAACCCCACCATTCCCAAAAAAATCAGATGGGGTTTTTATCCCCATATTTAATGCTTATGTTGGGTTTTTTCCCCCATATTTACTAAAGTAATGATAATGGGGTAAAAAAAACCACAAAATATTAATCTGAAGTGAAGTAATAGAATCTGCTTAATGTCTGATATTAGGCCGATTGCATAGTTGATATACCTTACAAATTTTTACTAGGCAATTTTCAAATAAAGTTGAATTTACTCATCAAATGTATGATGGATCTCTTTGTGACAGAACAGGTTGCAAGTGATTTTAATTTTTGGTTGTTTGAATAAATCTGTAAAATATTTCTATATTAGCTAGTTTATGCTTAAAATTAGCATTTAAAAATCAAGGAAAATATATAGCAGCCCAGGTGAAAACTTAACTAACCTAATGTCAATTGTTGGAAAGTACCTGTTCATGTATTCTTACAAAGTCTACTTATTAATTAATTTCCTAAGTTATCCTAAATTAATTGTGACTTTCACATTGCAATGGCAAGATGTGGTATTTATCAAAATTTTGGTCAGTTAGGACGTATTACGTGTAGTCTGTAATGTTGCAATCAAAAATTTTGCTGGCAATGAAGTTTTAAAAGTAAAAATATTTCAACAGCAAAACGATTAGGAAAAAATCACAAACAGCAAAATAAAACTGGACCAGTTAGCCTATTCAATATCAATCTACAACATATATAGACTGTCTGGGGTTCTGTGTTCGTCAAGAAGAAGAACTCGTGATATTATGAGTATATAATGAACTACGAGAGCAAGTTTCACACGCAAAAATCTACAATCCCTTATTTTGTACTTACAGCAAATGAATTCTTTGGAGGTGTTGTTTAGTGAACTGATTCACGCCATCGAAAATTAGATTCTCGGAAAATTATTTACACGAGAAACAATTTACAAATGCATGATTCAGTCCAAACACTGTGAGTGTGACTCTTGTTCAAATGTTGCATCGTGTTTGTTTCAGATTGTTCTTTCCAGACTACAGTAAGCGCTTTTATGACTATGACAAGTGTTGACTAAAATCAGAACATGCAATTGGGGAAGCTAATACACGAAACTGTCTGTTTTGAAGTTATTTTATTTAAAAAAATATATTTTAAAATATTCTAGAAATAGATCAGAACATTGTATAAGGCCGGCGGAACTGCGGTGACGGTTGTTGTCTCAGAAAAAAGATCGTTTTTTTTACATTAGTGTACAGGTGTATCATCGACCATATATTGGAGTACAGTACTGCGGTGTAATGGTGAATATATTGTACAACGGCTGCATCAGCGAACAGTGGTCATAAACTCTGTTGTATACACAAGCGCGAAGGGTGGTAAATATATTTACTTCCGAGGCAAGTGTATGTTGACATTTAACATGGCATTTTAAATTGGGTATATCTTATAGTAGTAACTGCAAACTGTTTGAACTTCTCTGAGAGCTAGCTAGCAACTTAACTTTGCTTATTTCTGGCAAACCCTATTTCATATACTTCCCAGTGTAAGTGCATGCATTTCCAAGTTAAAAGAAAGAACAAACCCCAATTAAGATACCTAAAGACACCCCACACACCTTCCCCTTAATGTGCTAATTACCCCTTAAAATTGGTTTTCGTCCTCCCTCCCTAGGAATTCACCCCTGCCCCCCCCCCCCCCCCCCCCCCCCATTACTTCTACTGGTCTGCATGGGTTTGATCCCTAATGATGAATACATCCCTGAATGTTGAACATATTTTATAGACATATTAGACTGATTTTTTTTGCAACATTGAAAAACCAAAACTTTATGATTGCAACATGTCATATAACCTGGAATTAATATAGCAAATGGTATATATATTACATAAGTAAATAAGGTTTATCCCTTTCCATTTTTGGATTTATTATATAATTTACTGATTTTATTAATTGTCTTGGTTTTTATATGAGGATAAATTTAATAATTAAACTAATATGAATTATACATGTTATATGGCAGCAATTTTTTAAAAAAAAGTTTCAGTTTGATATGAATACAAATCATAACTGCCATGAATCCATATTTTTATGAAAATTATACTAAATGAAAATGGATCAGTTATAAACTTTCATTAAGTTATAATAAGTGCAGTTGATTAACAGCAGGAATGATCATAAAACTGTTATTTTAAGTAATTACAATTTATGAAATGCATTTAACTTGGAATAGGGTTTCAATAAACCTCATAGACCACTTTACTGTAAGAGTGGTACTGCTCTCTTGCAGGGAAATATGATCAATTATGGTGAAGTTTAAGTACTTGTGATGTTCATGCAGACCAGTTCGAATACCGGGGCGAGATAGCTCAGTTGGTAGAGCACCTGACTAGAGAATCAGGGGGCCCGTGTTCGAATCACGACCATCATTATTTCTCCCATCCTGTTACATTTGGTGCCGTGACCAACCCCTGGAACTGACAGGTTAACTCCTGCCAGGGGAAGAGTCTGGGTTGATCTTCAAGGGCGAAGATCATTTAAGGGGGGAGGAATGTGATGGTCAGACCTGTTCGAATACCAGTGCCAGATAGCTCAGTTGGTAGAGCACCTGCCTAGAGATTCAGGGGGCCTGGTTTAATGGTACGTCATGTTTCACCCAATAAAGTCATTTTGCCCTGCAAAAGAGCAGTCATCACAGTTACTGTGAAGGGGTCTATGACCCTAGCACAAGTGTTTGTTTCTGTTACAGTAAAAAAAATATTTTTGAAATTAAGTTGACATGTAGACAAACAAAGTTATCATAGAAAACAAAATGAGAAAAAACCCATGTTTGCTCTGTTGCTTCTTCTGTCCAAAAGTTATATTTGAATAATATTAAATACATCTAGTACATGTGGAAAATCACCACATCCTTCAGTTAACATGTAGAATATGTAAATGTATCTTTGACTGTAAAAATAACATCTACTTTGAAAATTATTTTCAAAATGAACAAAAAATATATACTGGTATAGTTGGAATATTTATTTAATATACATGTAGAAAAACATAGGTAAAATTTGAACATTTTTCCATGAAATTCTATTATCACCATGCAGCTATCCAGCTGTATATTAATCTTATTTTACTTAAAAGCATACATCACACTGGTAGCTATACATGTAGGTCTTATTGCTTTAGCATGGTTGACAAGAGAGTAGAAACACCATACAGCTATAAGTATATATTAGATATTCACTAAAAATGAGTGTTTAATTAAGCTCACTTTTTCATGGAATCAAGAAATATCATATGCCGGATGGAATGTCTCTTTGTCTGTGGCTATGTATAAATATATACATGTAAAATGCTACAAATCTAAAGGTCAATTCTTAGTTTCTATGACAATTGTTTTCAAATGTGTGTGAGAATTGACTCGAGGAAATTGCCATAGGTTTTATGATCCTATATGTGAAAGGTTTTTAACATCTAGCTGCACTTCATGAAAATCAAAAGATAGGGGGAGGGTATACATGTAAGGGTATTTCTATGTGATGTTATGCTTTTATCATGATAATATCATGAAGATACCAGGTACTTGTAGTATTGAATAATTAAGGTTTCTTATTAGAGGAGACTGAAGAGCAATTGACTTCTTAATGATTATTTAGTAAAAATGTTTTACTGCAGGAAATTTAAACCCCATGAATCTGTGCATGTTTATACTTATAGAAAGATGATTAAGTGAAGTGGAGATAGTGGGATCATCAGTTATATTTTTTCTTAAACCTCAATGGAAGTGGCATTATGGGGTTTACTTTTTTTTTTAGAACTGCATATTCTTTCTTATTATAATACAAAACTCTTTTTTATAGAAAGTTAGTGTAAGTGAAAGGTAGCAAGGGACTGTTTCAGATTATTTGTACTGTCAATTATTTGGTGAAATGGAGAATTGCTCTACTTTCAGGCTTATGTTGTGTTGCAAAAAGTCATAAAATAGTTTTTAGTGATTAGCATTAGTTAGAGAGATGTCTCCTATTGAAATTGGTATGCGATATGTAGGTCCTTAATGACTTATATTAGGTTCATTATGATCCAAAGTACCGGTAAACTTTTAATTGATCATCATGCAGCTATGACTGTTGTGTTGACTTTAGACAAGGGGTAAAATATAACATGAAACATTTTATTTGAAGGGGAATAGTCAATGTGTTTACATCGTTTAAATGTACAGAATTCTTGATGTAACTGATTGTAATAAAAATGGCTTTTGAATTAAAAGTGGTCATAATTAATCTTAAAAGCAATTTACAGAAACTGTTATTACACGGTACAAGGTGATTGGTTCAGCCGGGAATGGGGATGTTACTAAAACAGAATTAACTTTTTTATTTTTAAATGAAAAAAGAATAAATTTGAAAATTTCGACTTAAAATTGCACAACCTAAGCGTTCTGATTATAAAGTGTTTTTGTGAGAAATAAACTCTTAGACTTAATGTCAAAGATGGCAGTGGATATATTTATAGTTTAGTCTGAAAGACCTGTCTAATTTATGAAAAAGGAGGGGGGAAACCAGACATTTGAATGGTTATTTTAGGAGTACAGTCAGAATAATTATTGCAAACATTTGTTTGGGAGTGGAGCACATGTCCATTGTTCATATAATGACACTTTAATATTGCATGGTTGTTTATTTTATTGAATAGATTAAGAAAATGCTACTGTAACAATGTTGCCAAAATTTTCACTTTTTGATTTATGCTTGAAAAAGAGGATGTATGGGTCCCCCCAATAATTGATAATTTTTTTGCATGGGTAGACAATATCCCAAGTACAGTTGCTTCCAGCAGTTACTTGGGGCTTGTGCATGCTGGCCAGTAAGAAAGGTAAAATTTTTAGAAAACAAATTGAGATTGGGGTCATCTAGTTAGTGTTTACCTTTGCATGCAGAACAATTTTAACAACCCCGCCCCGACCCACATGTAAGAAATACACTATATCCACTACATGTATATATCTAATTGACATATTTCTTTAATCGACAAAAAAACCTGTCTCAGTTGTATTTAGAAAATTAACATAGATTGTATCTCAGTATGCATGTATGTGATAAAATTATACATGTATTTAAAAAGTTTAACTAGTTCTACATATATAGTTACATGTAGATTGCGGCAGACAACCCTTATTCTTGAATATATATTATGAGGTGTAATAAGGTATCGAATACAACTGATAACTGATCAAGAACTTCTAATACCGCTAGTGCATTGGCAGCTCATTTTCCCTGATTGTCAATATAAATATTAATTAGAGCAAATAATTGTTATCTCAATCTTCATGTTTAAAAAAATATTAGAACCTTAAATTGATCTTCACTAATACAAAAAGATTGATAAGAAAATTAGCCACTTAGTCATTGAATGTATTTTTCTCCTCCTTGACATTTACATGTATGTTTACTTAATGGATAAAACAATGCAGTCATAATTTGAATTTCATTATCAAAAAATCCTGCTGGTATGATTCCATAATATCAATTTTATAAATCTGAGTGACAAGTACGCGCTATTCAGTTGAATATAAAATTGTATTTTGATAGTACATGTACATCTACATGTACAATCCAAATTCGCCATTAGGTTACTGATTATCTGGCATAGTAGCATATGGCAGTGTTTGTTTTATTGCAAAAATTATGTGTTAATTATGACCAACAATTTTGTGTGACCCAAATAAGACTTATCATCTGAGCACTCAAAGAATACCAGAGATACATGCAAATTACATGTAGTTATTTATAGCTGACCGAGTTTATAGACTTTTGAAATTTTAACTTGTTTAGTTTAAGTTATGCATTCCCAATAGGATAACATATTAATGTATCAAGTTACAGAGCTTGATTAATAATGAGATTATGAAAATAGCAATAATTTTAAGAAATAACCTCATTACTACAAAATAATGCATTGTATGATAGCATATATCAAAGACTGAACTGGACATTATTCTAGGAGATTCAAGAAATGCACAATGGGTTTGCGTATTTTTAGAAACACTTCATTGAAGAAACAATGTAATTTGTTTGCATATCGGGATAATTTTTTCAGGATGTATAAAATTGAATTAAATTGATTGAGGCCAGGATGATATTGATATAAATGAAACTTGACATCCATGTAAATACATGTATGTACCCAGAATATGTACATGTATAGATACATTGTACATTCAATTAGAGATTAAATAGTCTAATATTCTAATACTGTAAGATTTTCTATAATTGAAAAGTGAACCTAGGTGAAATTAATCTGCAAAATTTGATGTTTGTACATATATTATGTCTAAATAAGAGTATGAAAGTTTTAAAAAAATCCAGAAACCCTTCCCAAATTAAGGAAAATGCAGCATGTATGTTTTAACAATTTTACATTTGTCTTCTAATATTGTGTTTGAATGAATAATTTAATTTCTAGAATGTAGCCTGGTGTGTTTTTGTAACTTAGAAGATGAGAGTGCTGGGCTCGCCTGAGATGAACCAAGGAGACACACTGTGTATACCTCATTAGCACCTATTGTTCTTTCACAGACCTTGCAATTAACTTAGAAATCTTACGTGTCTTTGTAATGGGCACATTCTGTGTATACCTATTGACCACCCTATTGTTCTCCTAATGCTACAATCAACAGAGCAAAGCACTATATACATACGACACATGAGAACTTGAGAATTTGTAAGAAATTACAAACCAAAGGGAAATTCTGAATGAATGAAATTAAAAAGTTTTTATAAGAATTTATAAAATGAAAATGAAAACATTATCTATAATCGAAATAAAATTTTAACATACATTGAAATAAAACACTTAATAATAATAAACAAAGAGACTCCTTAGAAGGTGAAATTTCCTTTGTGGTTCGATCATTAAATTAAATTTAATGATCGAACCACAAAATGTCCTATCTTATTCCAAAAAACTTTATAGAATTCTGTTGTAAATCCATCACTGCCTGGACTCTTATTATTTGCCATATTTTTTATATGGGTACATGCAAAGTTCGGGAACTGTCAAACAAAAAAAAGGAATAATTACCCGTATCCCAAAAGATGGTATTTAAACAATTGGAGACCAATAACACTTCTAAACATTGCTTATAAAATAAGTTATGAGTGTAATGCACAGAGAATTAAAAATATGCTTGATATAATTAGTAGTCCGATCAAACAGGTTTCATTCCAGGAAGATATATTGGTGAAAATACTAAGCTGATATATGATCTTATGCAACATATGGGTGGGGGGGGGACATTTCTGGTGTATTATTCATAATTGATTTTAAAAAAAAAAAGCATTTGATACTTCACATGGAAATTTATTCACAAATATTAAGATTTTTTCAACTTTGGAGCATCCATTCAATCTTAGATATCTGCTTGTCAATGTAATATAGAATCATCAGTCACATAAGCTGGAAACCTTTCAAAATTTTTCAAACATAGCAGAGGATTTCACCAAGGCGACCCAATCTCCCCCTATTCATTCCTACTGTGTGCAGATATTTTGGCATATAAGATTAAAATAACTTTTATATTCGGGCTACACCCTGAGCCTATTTCTATAGACATTTATTCTATCTTCTTGATTATGAAATCCCATATCTATTGGAAAAGGTGTCTTAAGGAAATACTATCAATTCATGAATTAATAATAGATATTGAAAGACATATATCGACTCTAAAATATATTGCTACAAAAAATTGCAGATTAGATGATTTCTATAAGAGATGGGAAACTTGGCTTTTTCTTCTTTCTTTTTAATAGACTTATTTAAATTTGACTGTATAATAGAGATTATATAAAGCTGTCAATCAACTACTAACTCATGTTCAACAACTACTCTCTTTCTCTCTCTCTCTCTCTCTCTCTCTCTCTCTCTCTCTCTCTCTCTCTCTCTCAAGGAACAATTTGGATTTGAAGTAAACATACTTAAAAGCTGTTGTGATCACTTTATTTTATACAAATGTATCGGATTGTTCAACTTTAGATTTTAAAAAAAAGAAAAAATAGTCTAATAATGTAAAATTTTCTATCACTGAAAAGTGGACCTAGGTGAAATTAATCTGCAAAATTTGGTGTTTGTACGTTATGGCTAAATAAGAATATAAGAGTTAAAAAAAAATCCATAAACCCTTCCCAAATTAAGGAAAATGCAGCATGTGTGTTTTAATAATTTTACATTTGTCTTCTAATATTGTTTGAATGAATAATTTAATTAGAATGTAGCTCTGGGTGTTTTTCTAACTTAGATGAGAGTGGGCTGGCCTGAGATGAACCAAGGAGACACACTGTGTATACCTCATTAGCACCTATTGTTCTTTCACAGACCTTGCAATTAACTAAGAATTCTTACGTGTCTTTGTAATGGGTACGTTCTGTGTATACCAATTAACCACCCTATTGTTCAACGGAGCAAAGGTACATACACACGACACGTGAGAGCAGGTGTCCGACCGAGCTGTGTACGTGTAAGCAGGAACAAAGTAATGGACAAGGGGCTGCAATTAATCTGGATGTCAACTTGGGGGCCGGGTGTGGGGGGTGGGGGGGGGGTCTATTTCTGCAGCAAAGATTTTTATTATAATTGAGTTATCATAGAGCCTACTCACCCCCACCCCCCCCCCCCCCTCCCACACACACTCTTTTGGGGGAGAATATTAAAAATTGGAAAACAAGATGTTAAGAGAGGAAAATGAAGTTAAAGGTAGATTACACGCTATCACCCCCCCCCCCCCCCCCCACGCATTTTATAATCGATATTAAAATATATGCAACTTGGACCTTTTCATAAAACAGTGCATTTTGAACACACTTAAACGGCTCTGATCAGGATGTATATCGCTACCGGATCGGGGGGTTGGGATTAAAGGCAATGGGTTGGGACGTAGATTTAAATTTTAAAATAAAAGTGTACTGGGTATACATGTATGCGCTTGAAATTAATCCCTGGGTATTTATTTAGTTGAACTCCTTTTGGTCGCCCTTATTTTCTAGGGACTTTTATCAGAGCAATAATTGAATGGTTAAACGATATGTTATGTTAATCATCTATCTAATGACCTCCGTCGGATTTTTTCTGCAAAGATGTATCACTGTTGACCAGTTTATTGCAGCGACGTCGCGCACGGTGTTGGTGTTAATTTCGGTAACGTAAAAAAACGTCAAAAACGTCATTTTCACTCGTCATTATCATAACGTAATGATACATTTCATTAACCACAACATACAAATATATTAAAGAATAAGACCTTTAAATTGATTTTTTTCCACATGTAAGAAATTTTATATTTCAAAACTGTTATAAAAATACATATTTGTAAGAAATATCAATGTTCAAAAGCATGTGATTCGCTCACAGCTTTCAATTCTTATTCCTAAATTCTTAAATGAGCTTCCTCTGAAATTAGTCATATATTATAAAGAATAGCTCTTGATTCAAAATTGATATACAAAACTCCGTCATTCCCGAGTCTGTTCTACCCTTCTATTTTTCCTTTTTTTTCATAAATGTTAATTCGTAGTGTAGCAGTCAAAGATCCCGTTGAAATAATCAAAATACATGTTCATCGTCACATTACGTTTAACGTCATTGCGTCATTTTACATGTACCCATGTCGTCTATATCTTAATCGTAAAAATAAATATTCGACCGGTTAAGTTCAGATATTTATCATCAATTTTGTCTTTAAGTTATTATTCCTATATTTTATTATTATTATTTTTATACTTTGGTACCTTCTTCACAAAATAATTTGTAGCTATTTATAATTTTCTCTAGAACTGTTTTATGAAGAAAAAACCCGCACACATACTGCATGCCGTAACGTTAAAAGTCCTTGCGTCATTTTACGTACCCGTGACATATAATGTTGACATCATTTTTTTTCTAAAAATCAATTATTTTTATTCGAAATGCTTGTATATTTGGCATCAAATTGTTTGGGAGAAAAAGCACATTTCTAACTGCGATTCATTTTTGTGAATTTTCTGCGCGACTTTTTAAAAGAAGTGTCGAAGTTACTTTCTCTTTCATTGCTTATGTAGTTTAATGTGTTTTTATGAAAGTGTGACATTTCATGTTGACATTCTAAAATGTTTCTATTAAGAAAATTTGAGGACACATTTGCTTCTTTTTAATGGCTATACAACCTATGAAAATGCACATTCTAAAATGATTTCTATTATTATGAAATATAGCCAACATTTTTTTTAAATGGGCATGATACTTGTGATCGCCATGCTACGCATAACGTTCGACCGTGAAATGTATCTCTTGTGACACGTGTCTTGAATAAACTCCAGCATAACGAATTTTTTTTTATCATTAAAAATCAAATTAATTATAAAATATATATTACGAAAATTTTACGCAGAAACAATTTCTCTTTATTAAAAAAGTCATATATTTAAAGAAAAACTTCAATAGATCATTGCAAGTTCCTGAATCACAATTTATATTTTGGCAATTAACTCATCTTGCCCTGGTCATTTTCGAGGATTTTTTACGCATCTACAACTCCATTCTGGGAATTCTTTGATCCGGCGTCGATTCCTGGCATTGATTACGTCAAAAACGTTATGACGTATATCTGTTACATTATCAAAATAATTAGTCCACCAAAAATTCCCCTCCCAAAATGAAAGTTCACCGAGATAATGTAGTTTATTTGAGATATGTACCCAAAAAGTGTTACCTATCTACATGTCATTTCTAGAAAAATTTTCAGGTTTTAACACCGATTTATGAAATATAAAAAAAAAATTCCTACATTTTATTACATGTTTTGTTGAAGTCCGTTTTCATTCGAACAGATCGGTATATAAAATTACATAAGTCCAAATTTTTGTTTTTAAAAATACTCAAATACTGTGCGCGCACCCTGAAAGGACATTTTAACACCAACACCGTGCGCGACGTCAGCGGCAATGATTGCAGCGATCTGTGTTCAATTGAGCAGTGAACACTGGTGAAGTGTTTCTGGCGTATGATCACAATTAACAGGGCATTAATTAGATAAAAGTAAAGAAAATACGTTCACTAGCTTTTATGATTTATAACAAGATGCAAGCCATTTCCAATTATCGGAGAATATTACTGTAACAATGAATAAGCATATCAAACATTGTGCATTGTACTGATGGTTACTGTAGTAAAAATATCTTAAATAAATATAACAATCAGTATATTTCAAAGTTTTTTCGGCAAGAATTAGACGTTCTGGATGTGCAACAGAGACTAATAAGTAAATGATCATACATTAATATAAACTAATTAAATTAAATGTCGTAAATTGGAAACAAAGATCAAGTACAATGATTTTGCATTGGTTCTGATAGTAGTAAATATGTAACAATGATATAACATTAAATGTAAAAATCATTGGACACGTCGTAGAATATATCATCATTTCGAGTCAAATTAGGTTTAATCTCGACCCCCCCCCCCCCCCCCCCCCCCCCCGCTGTTATCGATAAAATTTGCCGCACGGGTATGAATACCTTCCGACGCCCAGGGTAATTAAATAAACGATTATTGAATACTAAATCATATCTGATGAGTATAAAAATAGGTAATGAGATTTTAAAATATCTTAGTTAAAAAAAACACCATTTATATATTATTTTTCCGTAATCAGTTAATGACCCTTTTTGATATCGTTTAAATATTTAATTACATCAGAATAAATAATGAGCGCCGTGGCGCATATGGTAGCGCATTGGCCTACAGACCCAAGGGTCGTGGGTTCGGATCTCACGGCCGGCAATGATTTTTCTCCAAATTTTCTTTCTATAAATTGCCACAAAAATTAAAATAATATCAATCCAGTAACAGTTCCTTCTCGGCTCGATACAAATTTGACAACATAAAATCAAGCATGCATTGATATATTTAGTATACACAGCGTTCCGATGATATGTATACACATGTGTTGAAATATAGACAGTGAATACAAAGTACATGTATACACAGGGATTGGTCTTGTTCAGTTTATTATGAAATCGTGGGAATATATTAAACGATACAAATGTGCAATGGGCCTCATCCTTTGACTTAGATTGTGATGCCTTTTTGTCGGCCTTAGACTCTGTTATTATTGCCGGTGTGGAAATCACTCCAAGTATTCTCATGATTAAGCTTAAAAATCATTACAAAGACTGCATGATTTGTACTCCATGACTATGTATTTCAAGCACTGGTTTATTTTGTATAAAGGTTATCCTTTATATATACTTGCCAAATTAATTGCAATGGGAAATTCGATTTTAAATAAAATTCCAGCTTTTGCTCCAGCTTTTGCTCGCTTGAGATAAGTCCTATACAATGGGAAGAGTGGGAAAGAAATAGATAAGAGGTACTTACCGGTATACATGCTATGAATTAATTTAAAAACAAAATAATTATTGTGAGAGGCTTCTACCGTATATTTAAACGCACTGATTTTGTCACATGCCTCTGATGCACTATAGCCATGGTATCTATTTTTTATTATCCAAAATAGCTCCTGGACATTATCACAAAATTTATACTCTTTCACTAAAACATTCTACGGAAAAGAAAAAATCAACGGGACTTTTCATCAAGTACCCCCCCCCCCCCCCATGAGAAAACATGTACACAAGCTGAAATTATCCGTCGAAAAGTATTATTGTACATATATACCTTGATAACCACCTTACTATCTCCTGTTAAATTAAGAATTTTATAATAATTATTGGTTTTACTAATAGTATAATGATATGAAACATTTTGCACACTTTATTTATTAGTTGTTATACCCCCCCCCCCCCAACCCCCACCATTGACACTAAATTCATCATGTTTATAGTTAGATGAATAATCTATATAATAATACGGTGTTCAGGATGTTAAATAACTAATATAGGATTTTCGAGTTCATTAAACGGCATTATACTTGAAATTCATGAAATTTCGACTGCTCTAATCGAAATATCTGTGTCCCGATTTGTCTAACTATTTCGACATCCGGTTTTCAACTCCATCGCTTGGTACTTGATAAGTTGGTAGGGCTAGTGTTGCTAAGTTTGTGTTTCTTCTGTCCATTTCCAAAGGTAATTCCATTGACTGCAAATCAGTTTCATTTTAAATTTATACGTCTATATATTCTTTAATAACTTCCAAGTGAAAAGCTAGGTAATGAAAAAAAAACCCAACATTTATTCTTGGACCGAATTTTCTCGAAATAGTGAGACCATAGATTTAAGACTGTTTTAATATGCTATGATATTTAACAGAAGTTTAAATATTATACGTAATCTTTGTGATTGCATAAAATTTATGCCTTTATTAGTGGATCATATAACATTGGTACATACAATACAGTTCAGTATTGATAAATATTTACATCCTGTCAGATTTTAAAGAATTTTATAATAAGCAGGGCAATACTTATTTTGAATTAGTTATATCTTTTAAACATAATTTACATAGTTTTCATGACATATTTTTAGGCAAATTAAAGGATGACAGAGCATACCTCTGATGCTGACACTTGTCATTTGAAAAAAAGGCATTTTTGGAAGACATTACCAACATCTGTGGATTATAATTCAATGCAAGAGAAAATCTAGAGTCATTAAACTAATGCAAACATGAATAAATCAGTCTCGAGTAACTTATTATTGAGAATCTGATTTATTTGCTTGGATTGGTTTAGTTAACATCACCCCATACTGTCTGCACTGTGAGTACTGGTATTTTAATAGATTGGTAAAATATTTTAGTAATTTTATATTATGAACAAATGGGATAAAATACCCCATGCATATGTGGGATAATAAATCCCATGACATCTATTTTATGGGATTAAAAACCCTAAACTGTTATTTAAGAAAAAAGTGGGTTTTTAAACCCCACATTATTTTCATGGGGTTTTCTGCCCCATGGGGTTTATTGCAAAACCCCATGGGGTTTGCATGGGGTTTTCTGTGGGGTATTTTTTCCAAACTAAAATCCCATGGGGTTGGAACTTTTAAGTTCAAATATCTAAAAAACTATCTAAAAATGTTTCAATTTTTTTTCCATAAATTTATTTAGAATAAAAAACCCCACCATTTGGTACTAAACTTTGGTCAATAGTGTGTATGGAAAAAGGTGCGCAACGCCGGAAAAATGTCCATTCCGAAGTTGTCCGTCCCACTGTTTAATGCATGGTGCGCGGTATTCAATTTGTCTGCACCGCTTGTTTAAATGGCACAAGCGATTTTCTGGTGTAGTGTGCGATTCAGCAACTAAGTATTTACACCTACATTTGAATTATTTAAAAGTGAGTGAAAACATGTAATTTTTATACCCGCACTTTCTAAAGAAAGTTCGGGTATATTGTTGTTACCCTGTTCCGTCCGTCCGTCCGTCTGTCACGTTTTATTTTCTCAAACTGCTCTTACATCTTATAACCCAGCAAACTGAACTCTTGGAGTTTGATTTGGGGTATCATGTTGTTTTGTAAAAAGGTTTCAAAAATTCTCTGTTAGTCCTGGGGGTCAAATAATTGGTAAAAAATGACGTTTTTTCACAAAAAACCTTCTTCCTCGAACTCCTCCTACATTTTCAACAGTAGACAAATCATCTTTTGGAATATGTTTTAGGGTATCCTATAGATGCGCAATAAGGTATCGGAATTTTCAATTTTGTCCTGGGGGTCATTTAATGGCTGAAAAATGACGTGTTTTTTTTTTTTTACAAAAAAACTGGTTTCAAAAACGTCTTTTTTTTTGGCAGTAGCCAAATGATCTTCTAGAATATGATTGGGGGTGTCATATTGAGGCGTGATCAGGTTCCAGATTTTTTTTTATTAAGGGGATCAGTGGGCAACGAAAAATGACGTTTTTTTTGCAAAAAAAATATGGTTCCCAAAACTCCTCTTACAACTTTTGGAGTAGCTACGTCAGCTCTTGGGATATAATTGGGGCTGTCCTATAGATGTGCAATAAGGTTTTAAAATTTTAAATTTCATCCAGGGAGTCAAATAGTAGCAGAAAATTGACGTTTAACCCTTAAAAAAATTGATCCAAGAGCTCCTCTTATGATTTAATGGATGGACAATCACATCTTGGGATATGATAGGGACTGTTCTATAGATGTGCAGTAAGGTTTTAAAAATTTTAATTCATCCAGGGAGTCAAAAAGTAGCAGAAAATTGACGTTTATCACTTAAAAAAAACATAGATCCTAGAACTCCTTTTATGATTTAATGGATAGACACATCATATCTTGGGATATGATAGGAACTGTTCCATAGATGTGCATTACGGTTTTGAAAAATTAAATTTAACCCTGAGGCCCATTACCTACCGGTACATACCTTTTGATGCCCTTTAAGGATCAAGAATATATATGGTTAAGGGGTGGGGATCTCAACCGTTTTCGAGATATTCGTGCACTTCCTGTTCAAGGGGGGTCATGACCACCCCCGGGGCCCATGACCTACATACCGTTTGATGCCCTTTGACACAAGGAACAAGAATATATATGGTTTAAGGGTGGGGATCTCAACTGTTTTGAAGATATTAAGGGACTTGCTGTTTGAGGGGGTCAGGACCACCCACAGGGCCCATGACCTACATAACATTTGATGCCCCTTGACATCAGAAACATGAATATATATGGTTTAGGGGTCATGATTATAACAGTTTCTGAGATATAGGTAATTTCAAATTCCTGGGGGGTGGGGATGACCCCAGGGGTCAGATCTAATAAACCCTATATATTGCCAGTAACAGCCAATACATGATTATGAAAACCCTATATTATTATCTTTGTCCGTTTTCAAGTTACCATTTACAGTAGAGTCTACGATTCTTCCTACAAGGTTCAATGTTAGATCCCACACCCTTTTGACACCTCCCTCCCCCTCCTCCCCCGAAAAGTGGTTGTCTAACCCAAAATGAGAAAAATCAAACCAGGGTGCACAACTAGATATGCAGGCCTATCATATCCTAGAGTTTTGTACAATTCTGTTCAGCCATCTCTGAGAAACAAGTTCAGAGCAGGAAAGAAGAAAACGAAGGTAAAGAATAATAATACATGTATTAAGAACTGTACAAAAACAATAAATCTCCAAATTTCATTCAGGAGACTTTTAAAATAATAAAGATTAATTAGAGATAGGATCATCAAACATCAATAATTTAAAGATAATTGACATTTTCTGATTCTAAGGGGGTCAGGATGACCCCTTAGGGTCATGACTTACATGCCATAATGATCTGATGCGCCTGCATGACCTAAGGAGGAATAATATCTTTGGATTAAGGTGGGGATCTCAATGGTTTTTATGATATTTAATAATTTCAGGAAGAGCACTTGGGATCATGACCTACATACCATCTTAAATGCCTTGAACAAAGAAACAATAATATAATATGTACATGATATATATGATTGAATTTAAGAACCCAGATATAGATCAATCATCTGTTTTGTAATACTTCCTATGTATATATACATGTACATGTATTAGTTTGTGTTTTGTTCTATACTATTCATGTTCGTGACTGTAGTATGGCTTAGTCTTATTTTAAATTACATTAAAAAATTGCCAAATATATGACTCCCAAACAAACTCAAATATAGAACTGTTCTTCCCCCCCCCCCCTCCCTTGTCGAATGATCTATTAAAATCAAAATATAACTAGGTGTCTAAAAACTTTTATAAACTGGTAAAAAATGTTATTCTTAAAAAAAATTATATTACACCTTGCATAATTGACAAATGATCTATTGAGATATGATCAGAGGTCATATTTCTACCTTGGGATCAATAAGTAGTATTCATTGACAAGTTAAAATTAATAACAATAAATGATTAAAATTACAAATGTTTATACTCCACATTCACACCCCCCCCCCCCCCCCCCCCCCCCCCCCCCCCCGATCTAACCTGGTTATAAAGATTCAGTCTTCTTAATACATTCTTACATGTGTACAGTAGCAAATTTTAAATCATTTCTTGATTGCTTTTTCTCTCGTGATTCACATTAACATTTTGAAAATTGCTGAAGGACGTTGTTTACTCAGGGTTTGAGTTCTCAAATCCGGATTGTGAAAAAGTTCTATCTCATGAGTAAAATTTGTTCTAAACACAAAAGGTATTTATGAAATGAATTATTATTGAAATAACATTAAATATTTTTACTTAGTTATGGAATTAGGCTCAAGGAAAGTTTGACATTTAGCAAAACAGAGGAAATTCGGACTAAATTTTTCAGATTTTGTTTTTCACTAAATTTGTTTTGCTCGTACTTTAATATTCAAAGTTAAGATTTTATTTGTTAGTCAACATAATTTTGCATATTTTCTGTTGGTTTTATCTCACTTTTTCGTTTAGATAATAGTATGGCACATATTACAAAAATATTGAAAAATGCTTAAAAATGATAAAAGACACCATAACTCAAAATTTTGATCATTGACGTAATATAAACTTTATGCAAGCAGAGAAAGGTCAATATACTTAGTTTAATACTATAAATATTTTAGCATTATCATCATTCAGTTTTTTGTTATACTGAATCAAACATGGGTAGGGATTTGAAAACTGATAGAGGAAATTCGGACTTGAATATCTTTTAAAATTGTGAATGAAAACTTAATACTTTAGATCTATTTAATGTCACTAACATTCATAAACTGTATTTCATTTGTTAAAGAGGTGAGCAATTTGTATTATTTTCACAATTAAGAAAATCTCAATCATAGTGTAAAATTTTTAGAGATTTTTTAAAAATTTTCCAAAAATATTCAATGGCCATTAACTCAAAAAGTAGGTCATTGACCTACTTTTTTGAAAGTGAAGAATAACACTACCATGTAAGGTCTACAACACATAATAGATGGTTTTTCATTATCATCAGTGGAATTTTTTATCATTCTGAGTAAACGTCATCCTTAATTCAATTTTTAAGATTTATAAACAAAATGTTATATGCATCACTTCCATGTGTATTCGCCTATTTGGGGCAATTGTAAAGTCTCCTAAACAAAGCAGTGACATCATTAGGCTATAGGAATTACCCACATGGATCAAACACTAGTATGTATAACATATGAATAAGATAAAATATATTATTATTTCTAGTTCTAAAATGTCAGGGTGTCTCCAACATGTCCAAGGGGGCATAATTAATCTATATACAATTTAACGTGCAATGACACAAAGAGCAAAAATAAATAATACCGAGCGCAGCAAGAGGCGGGCGAAGCGAGGATTAATGGTAACACGTATCTATAAGAAAATCAGTGAAAAATGAAAGTTGAATCAGGGGTACTAAGGCCCATTTCTTCCAGCCCTGGGCGCCGCCATATTGGCAGCCATTTTGTTTTTAAAAAGTTAGTTCGATCGTTGATTGAGTGGTATTTATCGCCCCTAAACTCGATTAAATAAGTTCAAGTGTTTCGATAGAAGGTAATTTGAATTAAAATAAATTAAAAAGGAAACCAGATAAGTTTCAGTAGTGCTTCAATCAAGAAACAGGACTTATTCAATGTATGTCTTATCAAATTATCAGATGGAAAATAAAAACATTAACGTCAAGGAACTGATCTTTTAGATACTTAATAAAATATTTTTTGATTACAGCGGCATTTCAGGGCTGCGTTTTACAAAAGAACTTACGAAGTCATAAATATTTTCAGTCTCATGAAATGATATATAAAGAACAAAACTTAGACAGAACTCTATTTATAAACTACTCTGATGTCCATAATAATATTCTACAATCATGAGAGTAAAACATTGATTTAGTTTGTGATTAATTAGCACTCATTAATTTGGTCGGTAGTCGTAAGGTCTTTTGTAAAACGCAGCCCAGGGCTAGTCATTGATGTATGAAGTACAACCATTTATTTCCCTTACAAAATAAAGGGACTGGGAAACATACTTAGTGGAAGAAAATATAAATTAATGATAATCTAACCTCAGAAATTGCTACAGGCAATAGCAAGTCAGCCCAAAAGAATTTTGTTGCTTTTTCTGCTTGAAAAAAAAATGTTTTCAATTCTCATACAACACTTCGCTTTGTTTTTATATGGTTATCTTTTATATGCGCAGAGTTGATAAAATACATCTCCGAGCAATGAAGGCGCACAACACACGTTTATGCATAGAAAATGCAATGTAAATCTCTTTTTGCAATTTTCTCCAACTTTTTAAAAAATTTTGCTTGCAAAATAAATGTTATAAGTCATCAATTTCAACAAAATACATACATGAACATGTATTTCTAATTTTATTTCCAAACAGAATGACATAGCATTACACAAAAACTAGCTGGAGGAGGACTCTGTCTGAGTCTGTATGATCATTAGGTTATCAATGTCTGACATGGCCACTGCAAGATACTCCCCGCCACCATTGCTGTGTGTCGCACCATTGTCCAGACAGTACATACCGGTAGTACATGTAGATGTTTTAAAGTTGTAAGCCTTGTCCTTAAGAGTGATTCAAGTCCTTTGCTAGAAACATAAGAAAACAAAATGACTTTACATTGAACACAATACAGCATGTATCAGTGACACCAAAAGAAAGTAAACGCATGCAAAATTTCAAATGTTGGCAGTCATGCAGCACCTTAGCAACAAAGCAAACTTTCAAATGTCTTGCAACTAGAAAAAAAGAACATATATTTTGTGTTTCCTTTCAAAGAATGAATATACATAATCTATGAAAAATACTTATATGTTCTTAATAGTTGTTTTGCTTACTAATTCTGCTTTTGAGGACCCTTTGTATTCTGATTTAAAAGTTTTAACAAGTGAAAAGCTGTCAATGTGACAACAAACCGGGTTTTCTTTTATGTGAACTGTATCCACAATCCATGTCATCCCTGAGTTGATAAACACTACCTACCATATCCAGTAAAATGAAGTACCCTATATGCAATATTTTGCCCAAAAATAACTAAGTTCAAAAGCTGGTATTTTTTTTTCATAAATGATCAGAAATCAAAATCCTAGCAATATGCACATCTCTGATGTATGTACAATTGATCTGCAAAAGAACATCTTTCTATCTTGAAAACTGTAGGAGAAGTTATCCATACAATGAAGATACCCTGTATAAAATATTTTGCCCCAAAATTACTAAGTTTAAAAATAAAAGCTGGTATTTTTTTCATAAATTACCAGAAACCAAAATCCTATCAATATGCACACCTCTGATATATGTATAATTAATCTTCAAAAGAACAACTTCCTATCTTGAAAACTGTAGGAGGAATTATCCGTACAATGAGGGTACCCTATATGCAATATTTTGCCAAGAAATGACCAAGTTTAAAAGCTGGTATTATTTCATAAATTACCAGAAACCAAAATCCTATCAATATGCACACCTCTGATATATGTTTAATTAATAAGAACAACTTCCTATCTTGAAAACTAAAGGAGGAGTTATCCGTACAATGATGGTACCCTATATGCAATATACCCTTTTGGCAGCTGCCCACCCACCTGCCCGCCTTCCGCCACTTTCACCATTTCAATCTCCAGATTTTTACATTGGAAAACCTTGTTAAAAATTCAAGGAATAGAGAGCATATATAAGGTCTGAGGCACATTAATTTTAGATTTTAGATGGCTAGCTATTACATTCTGACTAACACTTTCCATATAGGTACACTGAACTGGAAAAAAGTCCAAGTGAGCAGCTTTTTGAAAAGAAATCTACTATCCTTTTTCTTATATTTTACACCAATAGGTGAATCAGTTTCTACACAAACATATATCTTCAGGCTAATAAGTGTGTATAACAAACAGTAACAGTAAAATGTAATCTTTTTTAAAAAGTATTCTACATATTTAAAAAAAATGCATTAATATTTGCATGCATAATCAAAAGTTAATTTGTCTTCAATACAATATGTACTGAGTTGCACATCTTTCTATGGAAAAATGGAACAGATCTTATGTACCGATAAAAAAAATATATTTGAATGCAATATGTACAATATCATGTCATAGGTTATGATCTAATTACTAGTACCTTTACATCAGGGTTCAAGACCAAACATGATAAATGGCTCCACAAGCTTCTCCAAGTCTTCCATTTTCATAAAGTTGTATGGTCTAGTGTACATAAAAGATGGCTTGTCTAACTCACAGTGAGTAAAATTGCCGGCTTTTATATTTTGATATTGTGTTTCTGTCATTCTTAGTTCAGTTAATGTCACCTAAAAAAATAACCAAAAATTCAGTACAGATATCATTCACATGATAAATACAGTTTAACTTCAATATCTCGAACACAGATATCTCGAATAAAATAGATATGTCGAAGTGATTTGTAAGTCCCAACCGCTTTTTTCAAAAGTATTTTACCCTCCATATATCTCGATTACTCGGATATCTCGAAGTTTTCAACGTTCCCATCTAGTTCGAGATAACGAAGTTTGACTGTACATACAAATATCAAAAGTATAAAACTTAAGATTTTTTGTTTGCCTAATTTACAAGTTAAAGAATAAGCTATTCTGACCAAAATCAGTCTTTTGAACCGTTATCACAAAAGGTCTATTTAAACTTTAGATCATGCTAGTTTTACTTAAAATTTCTTTATATGTTAAAACATATTGCGAAATTTAACATCTGATCAGGGAGATTACATGTACCGGTACAAAGAAACTTACTTGAGTCTGTTGTACAACAATTCCAAATATTGAACCATGTCCAATGGACTGGCTGTACTTCAACAACAGCTCTCCACAATGTTGTCCAATCATCTCTTCAGATAACTGTGCAATGATGGGACAATGTCCATTTTCACTTGCTGTAGATGATGTTGGAATTTGATCTGTTTCAGCTGATTTTCCTCTGGTTTTGCTACTAGACGTAATTTCAATCCTGCATGGTGACATAGGTTTCTGCCTGCTGACCTGTCAGTGCAATGTCAAAATATAAAATGAATGGTACCGTAGAGAATAAATTTATAAAGAATTTTCAGTTATACTTATTTCAAATGTCAGTTAAATTCTACATAACTAATTACATGTATATCAAAACTGCATGATGACAAAATATTGCAAAATTAAATTTACTACATTCAACATACAATGACTTCAAATGATAAAGAATGATCAATCAATGCTTTCCTATTCTGTATACCGTATTTGTTTACGTTTTTATATATACAACAAGTTGCGAATACTTTGATAAGAGCATTAAATTCATCTTTTACAAGTTCACATATCAAGTAAAGTTTTGATTAATTAATAAATAATAACTGCCAACAATTAAAAAAAGCTGGTTACACAGATACAATTCAGAACGAGGAAATCAGTCAAAGTTGTGTGTTCTTAATTGCAGTATGATCCACTTACAGTACCACAGATCAGGGCTATATATCATTTCTTAATAATAAGGCTGCATAGAGGTTTATCAAGATCAGGAGCTTTTGTCTTAAAATGGGTGCGAAAACTCTGAAAATGATTTCAAATTCAATTTTTAGGTATTGAATCAGTATATGTACTAACACTGCTCATACCTTACAAACTGTGATAATGCAAGGTTTCTCCACTTTCCGTTCACTTTCGTTGATCCTGTGATGAGTGTAGAGGATGTCGTGGGAACCTTGGACCTCTACATTGCCTATCTTTAAAGACTGAACAGGAGGACATGACTCAAAACTGGATAAAGAAGAGAAAGATATTGATAAATAAAACAAAATAAAAATATTTTATAGGTACATCAACATGGAAAATACAATCTTGTATTTTTACAATCATTATTTAAACTCATATTTTGCTCATTGGATTCATATCTCAAGTGATATGGACAGAGAAACAGATAATTTAACATTGCAATCAGACACTCAAAGCACAAAATATGAAGATCAAAGTTGGGTGATCATATGAATGGGAATTTTATCAATTGATGAAATTGAAACTCATTTACCTGAGTCCACTCTGCATTCCAAACATCTTAACTAAAGTATCGAACAGATGCTGAAAATGAACTTCTCTGTTTGGGACGCCTTGCATTACATTTTCCACCAATCTTGACAATACATACATAAAACTTTTTCCATAGGTGTCAAACCTAGACAAAAGAGAAAATTATAAATGTCAGAATAAAGTGGGGGTGGGGGCTGCCCCAACTTTTTCTCACAGGAAACATTTTTCTTAAATTTACATATTGAATACTGAATTAGCATTGAGTTGCCCACTCCCTCCAAACCCACTTTTTGCAGGTCTAAGCAATCTCCGTTTTTGGAGGATAGCTCAATTTCAAGATGACTGCTGATTTTTACCATATATGGAAAGTCACTTTGCATTGTGGGTGAAATTATCCTCCATTTTTGGAGGATAGCATGGGTATATTTCAAAGGCTTCGTGCATATCTTTAATGAGAAAATGCAAGCACCAGACCATATGGGAATTAAAGTTAAGGGAATAAACTAATGATTGTATGCGGCGATTTGAAATTCTATGTATAGTATTTTCACAATATGCTTTTAAAGTGTGTACTTCCTGTGTTCAGTTTTACAAATGACATAGACTATTTACATGTTTCATTTAATAAAAATCACAAAATAGTGATGTTTATTACTCATTAAAACATTAATGAGTTCATTCACGTTGAGAGACACACAATAGATATCTTGATCTGCTATATTGTACATGTACAAAGTAAATGTTTGCATATACCTTAGGAACTTTGTAGCTCTTATTCTTATTAATTCACATGTTATTAAGTATCATTTAAATTTAATCCCTTCACACAAAAAGACATTGTTAAATTTTATTAATCAAAATGATACCATTTATAGATATCAATTATCCAGAATATTGAAAAAAATGTGAGTCTTCACATAAGATATTTTTCTTTAAAATCAGCCCTGCAATTATTTAAACTTAAATATTTATTAAATATTATCAATAATTATAATTATCAATAGCTAAATAAGGTGATATTTTTATAGTATAATAATTATATTTCATTCATAGTTAACTCCCTTTGTAAAAACAGAGTTAATTGCCCTTCATCTGAAAAGATCCACCAGGGGGCGCATACATCTATCCTCCAAAAACGGAGGATAAAATCTATCCTCCAAAAACGGAGGTTGCCTAGACCTGTTTTGGGCGCATGTAAAGAAATGAAGGGAAAATAAAAAATTAACAGTGAAATTGAAGATACAGATGTTATACCAAGTGCAGCAATAGGCAGGCGATAGCCCGCCTCACAAAGCGAGACTTAATGGTAACACGTATATATATAAAAATATCAGTAAAAAATAGAAGTTAAATGAGGGGTACTAAGGGCTGAAAAATTAATATTTCTTGGAATCACTTACTTTTCTTTGGCTATTTCGGAAACCATAACTTTTACGTTTTACTTATAAAACACGACATCATGATGTAAACTGAGCATGCAACTTTTACTATGACGATGATTTGTTGAGTAGGCGGGCTGATCCTACTCTCTACGTTTAAAACCATTAACATCTGTGCTTGGCCCAATGGTCACAATGTTTACATTTAAATATAGACTTCTCCGCCCCCTCCCCTGTATTAAGTACAGTATTACTTATCTTTTGAGTTATCATTTGATTATTTCGATTCAGTACCTTCGAAACCAATTGTCTAAATTGCTAGGGAGACCTTTTGGGACAAAACAATGATCTTTATACGAGTGTAACTTCATAACAGAATCAGTGTTCAACTCTTCGAATGATGTGTAATACAGATTTTGAATCACGTCCAAAAATCCACTCCTTTTCACAAACTCCAAGATCAGTGAAACTTTTTCCTTCTTCTCCTTTTCGCGTCTTATCATTCTTTCAACATCATACGTAAGGACACGAATACCAATTTCTCCAGTGCAAGGTATGGGACTTGTTATAAAATCAAATGGCGTTTTGTCAAACTGAAACGAAGTTTTGATGCCAAGGTACTTAATATGTTGTTTCGTCCAGTGACACAATCTGCATGGAACCTCTGAAATAGGTATGTCAAACTGTGCAGCTAATGGGAAAAGCTTTTCAGTGTCATCGTCGCTCACATCCAAACGAATTTTCTTTACAATCTTGAAATTGGATTCAGCCGCCATACTTCCAAAACAATGCAGTCGCATTTCTCGGGCTTTTTCCACGTCCAACGTCAGCTGAGTTGGAAAGGTCAGAGACGTTCCGATCGAGAGTATTGTACCAAGTTAAATCGACACCTAGTTATTTTGACACCTAAAAATCATACCTCATATCTCTCTCTCTCTCTCTCTCTCTCTCTCTCTCTCTCTCTCTCTCTCTCTCTCTCTCTCTCTCTCTCTCTCTCTCTCTCTCTCCTTTTAAACCTATTTTTTTTTAGTAGATTCAATATTCATCGGCCAAATAATACAGTACATGTATATATCTTTGGTTTTTTTGTTTTTTTTTAAAGAAAATGTAGAGTAAAAAAGGATTTTAACCAAAATTACCAAGTAGATAAATTTATATAAAGTTTAATCAATTTTTCTTAATTTATGCGCGGATATTGCATTCAAACGCATTGTTTTTTAATTTTATTTTTCAAATGTACATGCATGTATATAGCATTTCTCAGTGAAAAAAAGTACTGAAGCAGCATTTGAAAAAATAATTATTATGTTGGGGCCGAAAAAAGGTCAAGAAATAGTAAATGATGCTAGAGTGTACTGCATTAAAGAGATTCTGTAGAAAATAAACATTTTTTTACATTTGATATTAAATCATGAAAATCGCGATGTTTTTATTTGATTTGGCATTAGTTTTAAAACAGTGGTCAATATCTTGTTTGATGCCGTTTTTTTTGGAGATACTGAAGGCATTCTAGAACTATTTCATTTGTAAAATAAAAATGGACTAAACTCCGAGATTTGTAAAAGATTTCCTTCATATCATAAAGAAAATGACTGTTAATTTGATTTAAACCGAAAATGGACTAAACTCCGAGATTTATTAAACCGAAAATTTAATCCCCGATATATACAAAGCTTTTATTATGAAGAAGCAACTGTGACGTCACAAATCATGCAACGTCATAATAAAAAAATAGAAGATTCAGAAGCAATTGTGATGTCACGATTCATACGTCATAATATCTTCTCAGCTGTTTCTGAGTAAAGGTGTTGCTTGCCTCCCAGGAATATTTTTCGGAAAATTTCAGTTTTCGATTATTCCTAAAGCAGAATATTGTATTCATTGCTACATTAGAAGTTTACCAAGAAGCCAAGAATTCTGTAAGTTGAAATTGTGAATAGATTATCTGAAAATTGATTTTTAAGATGAGTTATTATGAACTCGATTTGTTTTATGTCATGTTTTACGGGTTGTTTTGTTTTAAATCAATAAAATATCCAACTGTTTACCTTTTCATTGATAGATACCAAAATGATAGGATTCACGATCTTCGTTATGGCCGTGTTTGAAGGATTCAAGTGGCTAAGAAAAGACGGTAAATACTTACCATGATTTACATCAAACATCAATTAATAAATTGATATACATACACATTAATCTTTTTATCAGTGCTACTAAGATTGAATTCTCTGAAAACAATGAATAAAATTAACGCATTTCGTAATTTCATGTATATCATTTCAGATGAAGCGGATATGGACCGCGAGATCTCTGAACAGATTGATGCAATGCTAGAGAGCATTCAGAGATCTTTGTAAAAATGTTGAAATAAAACATTTGACCGATCCCATTCTGGCCTTGTGTTTGATTTTATTTTAGTTAACTCGTCTGATGTAGTGCGAGCTAATTGCAAGTTATTTGGTATTTTTACTGGGACGTTTGGAAATTAACAAAATCAAAGAATTATGCAAAAAGCACAACGGATGGGTTGTACAAAGACAATGGCTTTAAGCGTGGGATAAGCGTACGCGTGTGTAATATAGGCAATGTCAAATTTTCGTGTAAAATGGCAATGAATTATTTTTTTTTATAAGGAAACGTGTCCATTTTCAGATACTGGCAGCACCCCATCTCACAATTGATAGAAATTTAATGTTTTTTTTATTTAGCAAGAAACTGTGTTGATTGTCATATGTTAAATATTTATTTATAAAGTCTATGTACAGGTCACGACTTACATTTAAGTTACGCGAACCCAGAAAATTGGTGGGGCTTTCAAAGTGAAGTTAAATTTTTGTGATATGGAAACGTAAATGGGTACCTTTTAATTTATATGTTCTTAGATAAATTCAAAAAAAATATACCAAATATATTAATAATCAATTGATATATTAATATTATCAAAATGTAATTCAATTTAAGTCACATGTGCTTTTTTCCCTAAACAGACGTATTAAAATATCTGGAGCTTGCCTTAACGTCGTATTTTCTGTTATCGGAAAAACCCTACTGATAGAACACCTTAATTTTGATTTGTTAATTAATTTACAGCTTAAATTTAAACCAATTAAAATGAGAAATGAAAACATTTCAGATCATGTTTTTAAATGTGTGTGGATGTGCTGTAGTAAATGACAACCAAAAATTACTGGTGACTCGAATGATTTGTATACTTCAGCTTTATGTAGCAATAAATAAAAAAAAATCACTCTTATATGATAAATTATCATAAATAAATACATGTACAAAACCATAGTAAATTAAATGCAAGCATTGAAAAAAAAAAGAATACACGCATTCCATAAAATAACTTTCAACTTTATTTTCCGCATATCTGGTAATGGCGTCGTGATTTCACATGAACAAAACTCACTCGTGCGATACACGTGTACAGAAGCTGATCAGAAACACAACAGCGTCTTTCATCATGGGTTCTATACACAACAGGTGTTACTTTCTTTCTTTGTTTTTTAGCATTTATTGTACTTAGCCAAGATATATGGAGTTCTCAATAATGGGCCCAAGGATTTGGGAAACATTGACGAATAAATAAGACGTTCAACAATTCTTATCTGACAATGTACATGAATTTTTCTGCAATGCTAGCTACCTTCATACCCGCATGAACCACCAAAGACAACATATAGTACTTTTTTTTATAACCACATACTTGTTTGCACACTTTTTCCGTGTAAATATTGCACATAGATTATAAATATAACACACATAGAAAATATGATGTGCGGTATTACTTGTCCACATTTTTCTAAAAACTAAAAAGTTAAATTGGCACATGTATTTGTCATTCTGAGTGTACTCTCTCCTTAAATTGTGTTGAGGATTTCAATTGTGGTATGCAATGTTCGTGGCTTGTCAAAGGATACTAGTAATTGTTACTCATTGGTATACATATCATTGTGTAGTTATAAAATTGGCATCGGGAAAAACTGATACATACTGCGTACATATATATATATATATATATATATATATATATATATATATATATATATATATATATATATATATATATATATATGCGAAAACTACATTTACATATATTTGATAAGCCTCCGGTTGCTCTCTCACCAAGTTTAAAACACGTGTTTCAGGGTTGATACGTATACACTCCTACATGTGGGTAAGTAACTATATGAAATAAAATCGTGAAGGAACTGCATTTTGAACGTGTACGAAATACCAGATTGGCTCTTGCATAGTTATCCGACACAGTGCCATGGACAGAACAGTAAAAGTATCAGCTGATGTTGACCGCTTCTTCATAGCTAGGGGGAGGATCAAAACACTGTGATTCTGTCGTCTGGTGACACACACTGGGATCCCGAGAGTCTTGGAACTCGGACGGTACAGTTCTACCAATTATACACGACACCGAGTACTCCGGGGGAGGATCTAGGTTTGTGGATGGCGTGGATCTTAATAAGAACCATGGGTTTCTTTGGTAGTTTGCACTTGGGTAGGTGCTCTCTGCTGCGTTGATTTGGGAAGTTTGGTACATACTTTCCGTTGCATTGCTTCGGGATCTCTCCACGGGACACGACAATGAGTATTCGGGTGGAGGATCCGTCCATCTGTTTATCACGTCCATGTCGGTATTGTCGGCGGGACTTGAAAAGGGGGTCCTTCGTTGAAGTTCTAGATCAGTTGAATATGTCTGAGTTGTAGCTGTTAAAACAGAAACAGTGAATGTATCGTAACTAATTATTGAAAAAAAAACCCTAATGTACATAACAACTGTCAATTGTCACACTTGCTCTTATAAATAAATATTTTGTTAACATGTACATTGAAAAACTAGCTCTCAAAGGTATTGTCGTTTGTTGAATATTATTCTATATCAAATCAAATTTCATGCATTAAGTACAAGATTAAATATAGTCGATTTGGTTCGATAAATCTAAATACTGTATACAGGGTAATTTTCACCCCGTGTTATTTTTGCCCATCAACACTTGCAAACGGTTTCGCCCCGTCTTAAATTCGCCCAGACACGCCTATGTGTTGAAGAGATAAAGTGGAACATTGGATTTCGCTCAGTCTTAAATTCACCCGCTGACAACGAGGGCGAATGGGGCGAAAATAAAATGGGGGCGAATATTTCCCTGTATAAAGTAAGATTTTAATTAGTAAAAAAAAAATATGATGGAATTTCGCAGATATTTTTCTCTCCTTACAGTTCAGTATAGCTTACATTGAAATTCTACACTTTAATCGCAAAATTTCATTTTTAAACATATTTGTTTATAAATATTGCACTTTATGCTGGATCTTTGTAAAATAAACGCTGTAACTGTAACGACTCCTAGAGGCACATACATACATTTCACGTTACAATTTACCTGTGACGGACTGTTGGGTGCATGGGCATTTTTTCCATCGCCATTTACAGCACGATACAACCAGAACTATGACGAATGCGAGTACTACAGCCACTCCTACTGTCACTTCACGCCAAGAAGTGTCGTCTGTTTGGTAAAGTAAACAAACTTAACAGAAGTGTCTTAATTAGTTTGGAAAACATTCTTATTATAACAAAATGTTCAACGCAAATAATTCAACCAACTTCTCTCGGTTTTCATGGTTATAAAGGTTGCAAAAAAAAAATGCTGATTAAAAAAAACAACAACAAAAAAACAATACCACCCCCCCCTCAAAAAAAAAAAGTTCCTCTTAGAAACCAAACAAAAAAAACCCGCAATATTAAAAAGTAAGTCATCTTTATTTACCATGGAAGTCGTCAAAGAAAAAACCTAAATGAACAAGTGTTATAAACATGTACCCCACATCAACTTACTAGCTTCAATTAAGACATGCACCAGGAGTTTGAATCTAGTATCTCGTGTAGACACCCCACCAACTCTGTCCACATAGATATACAGCTGCTGATTCAGAGCCCCACAGAACTCCAAATGGAAGATTTGCGTACAATTCAAACTCTGCAAAACACATATATTGCCAGTGTATTATGAATAATATTTTTACAGAAATAATATGCAGTGAACATACATCCTTTATATAGATAGAAATGTTTTTTTTTTAAATCAATCTCCTATTTATCATTTACATGTACTTTTATTTTTCTTTCAGTAGTAATTCAAATACTTTTTCACATTTAAAAGGGTTTTGCCAATAATTTCCTCACATTTCTATCATAAAAGTGTTGTGCAGTATTGTTTTACATACTTAAAATTTGTTATTGATATTGATAATTTTTACACAAAAAACTTAGATGTACAATGTACATGAGATTTGACATTTAGACTTAATATTCGTAACTAACAATTTGAATTGGAAAGTAGTACATGCCATTGATCGATATTATCAGAAAACCTTACCAAATCTTAATATACCAACCATAAGTACAAAAAGTGACTATTAATAGTTATACATTAATACATGACATTTGTATGTACCTCTAGCGTATTGCCATTGGCAGAAGATGCATATTTCAAGCTCACGGCACAAGACGGATCAAAGAAATACTGAGGGATGATGCAAATTTTATAACTGTCCCGTGTGCTTTCCACTTTTCCTCGGAACACGAAGTAATCGCAGGATATGCGTGCTTTTCCTCCGCCGAACATTACGTAGAAATGTTGGTTTTCATTCATTTCTGTCAGTCCTGTGCAGTTACTGCCAAAATCTACTTTAATTTATATAGAACAAAATTCTGAATTACAGAACAATGTTTAAACAATGTACTAGATGTTTGAGGGGGGGGGTGTCTATAATTGAAATAATGTTTTTGTTTTACGTGGTATGAATATGATGACACATTGTGCGACTGTTTTGTTTTTGAAAACAATAACAACCCCGATTCTTTTCATTGCAAGTAAAATTGTCAAGATACAACACTATAAACTTTGTTCCATATTCTCTCAATGATAACATTGAACTAGCTAGCAAAAAATGAATAAACTTCGTTTTCATAAGTCAGAATACACGGTAAGAAATTTTATGTCAAAATGTCAAAAATCAGAAATACATACGTGTGTTGGATGTTTCCATAGCGTTCACAAGATTATCAGAAAATATAAGCAGCAATGCAATGAAACGAATGCATTTCGATCTGGTTTGTGAATATACATGTATGCACTGGTCATCATTCCTGTGTATAGAAAATTTTGTCAGAATCTGAATCAGTGAACAATGTAATGGTTTATGCGTATACAAGTTTTTAATTTTACATACATCTTTATTATCTAAATGTGCTTACATTGGTTCCAGGTAATAGAAACATGTAGTTACGCCGTGCATTAACTTTTCATCTTTTGTTACATATTTCTATTCTGTAAAAATAGAAACAATCACCATGTCATATTGTATGTACATACATAGTGTAATCGCACATGAATTTATATGTACTATATATCAACATGTAGAATGTTTAACAATATTGTAACTAAGAATGCGTGTATTTATACCTTTTATAAGAAGTATCGAAGGGACAGCATTTTGATAGATTCATACATTTCACCTTTCAATTATAATACTCACATTTGCACGCTTGTTAAAATATGTATAATATATTTTTTTGTATCTCTTTATAAATATTTCATAATTGTTGTATAATATGCATGTTTGATTTTGTTCAATAACATACATTTCATGTACTCTCTGAAAAGAGGAATAAAATATTGAATGAATGAAAAAGTAATTTTATGACAAGTTAAGTGGTCCAGATTTTCTTTGTTAAATTGATCAAAGATATACAACCTTAATAAGAGATACATTCCGGCATAAAATAATCATATATAAAATGATCATGTTACTTTTATGTACGCGTAGTTACTCGTCAACGAATTTAACGAAACTCGAATAAGTGCTAAAAAGGGGAAAAACATTATAGATTTCTGACGTTTTTGTTTGACATTATTAGATATCATGCATGAACATTTTATTCTAGATTTAGCAACAAACCATAGATGCATATCTAAACACTTTCCGAATTGCAAATGTTTGGCGATTAACTTTTATGAATTATACTAAGCTTTCGAAATGATACTTACTTTCACAGTTGGATCTTCATTTAACAGTCTGAGGGAATTAATATATAGATTATATAACGTTTATTTGGATTTTTATAAATAATTATTATAGAACGTTTGAAACCCTAACGATGCCAAATGTACATGTATGTAGCTTCTATTGTATAATTTAAAAAAAAGTCCTCAATTATTTTTATTTGTTTAAGCCACTCAATTATTTATGCATAATAACAGATTAATAAATCTAATAGATATGCTTATCTTATATAATTAAAAAATGCAAAAATACACCAGTCCTAAACTTGGTTAATATTTACAACTTGCGATGTGTTGATATGTTATGCCTCAATGAACAAGAAATTCTGAAATCATTTCCGCATCATAAGAACTAATGATTTATATACTTAATACCTGAAGCATCACTATATATTACGACTTTTCATACAAATCTGTTCATAGTGACCATTGGACGTAATAAAAAAAAGAATATGAACCATTTGAACTGATTGAAATGGAAAGTTAATGTTGTGAAACATTTACCTGAACAGCACACTGTCAGTTAGGTCACGTTCTATATCCTTTTATATCTTCCTCCTTTCTACACTGGCATTGACCTTCATTATACAACCTGCCATTTATGGATATCCACTCCAGACAAAAGGAAAATGTAAAATACAGGTTAAATATTTTCGAAATTTTTAGGAAAAAGATTCATATTACAGAAATTTTCTTTGTAATTAGCTTCAATTGAAATTGGAAAATTGATGTCCAGAATGATTTTTATTTTTCTGTTATACGTGTACACATACGTCATGCAATAATAAAACAGATAATCTCTCTCTCATGCAACCACAAACTCTTTCCCTCCTCTTTCATTCCTATATATGTAAGATAAAAAATTATGTAAGGTAAGATTAATAGAATCCGAAAACCGAAAGTAATCTTTTGAACGTCATAACAGAAAGTTGTGAGACATGATTTTTTAATTGTGAAATAATGCGAGAAAAATAATCATTCATTGTATCCTCGTCCAGGACCGTGAATCTTGGCCCCTCGGTGGAATTTCACTAACAGAAATTGTTTTTCCACCGAGAGGCCAAGATTCACGGTCTAGGAATCGGCAGAGCCTCGGCCTGGACCGTAAATCTTGTCCTCTCGGTGGAATTTCACTATCCCACACTCGTAATAATGAATGATACATTATAAATTTTCCAGTTTCAATTGAAGCTAATTACAAAGAAAATTTCTGAAATATATGAATCTTTTTCCTAAAAATTTCGAAAATATTTAACCTGTATTTTACATTTTCCTTTTGTCTGGAGTGGATATCCATAAATGGCAGGTACAATGTATATGTATAATGAAGGTCAGGTACAATGTATATGTATAATGAAGGTCAGGTACAATGTATATGTATAATGAAGGTCAGGTACAATGTATATATGTATAATGAAGGTCAGGTACAATGCAGTGGCGTAGCTAGAGCTAGAACGAAGTATAGGCAATAAATACGGCGAGGGGTCTGGGGGTCGCCCAAGGCCCCCGAGCGGGTCCAGGGCAGCGCCCTGGTAGGGGGTTCAGGGGGGCGAAGCCCCCCGACAGAAATTGAATTTCATGTTTTATAGAACACACAGGAACAAATTTTAGGCACTTTTCGTACATAAAATTTTGAGTTTTTTTTAAAGATTTTTTTCGTAGTAAAAAGGCAAAAAACATTTATTAATACAATCCAACATTGTTTTCACCAGCAGTCTTTTTTTAAGCGTTATCAAAGTGAATGGCGGGAAGAAACGGGGAAATAAGATAAGGCAAATACCCATTCGGTTTCTTCGTAAAATACAATTTTGAATTTATTTTATCAATTAAATCAATTCAAATTTATCATAATACAAATTTGCAAAAGCACAATTTCTAAATAAATTCAGTTTTTATTATGTTTAACAAGCGATAGAGAAAATATATTACTTTAAATTTTGGCGGAATCGAACCCACAACATAAAAACCCTACTTATAGAAGGTTAGCTAATGTCTGGTGCTCTAACTTCTGAGCCATTTCATACACAACAAAGTAGATTGTTTAAATATTACGCGTGCCTTGAACTTTGGCCACGAATTTACGGACTTGAATTATTTTTTTCAAACGTTGAATTGTTGAGATACAAAATGGTATTTTTATTGTTTAGTGGGTCATCTCTCCAGGTTTTTGTTGATTGAAATCGGTTTGTTTTTTCATAAAACTTTAATTAGTCTATGAGTATGAGAAAAATATGGAGCAGAGACTCACTATAATTATAATAAAAAAGACCTTGAAGTTGTAAAAAAAAAATGACACTATTGGAAGTTTTGATATACGTATACGCCTGTTTGAGTCAACATATTCCAAGTATTGAACATATTTAAAGCTTAAAAACCGATGATATGTTAAATATTTATTGTTTTAAATTTTTTTTTTAAATATCAGACTTATTGATATTTAAATTTTTTGGTATCTTTTCCGTCCGTGCATAGATATTTTACACGCCTTATCCACCCATCTTCTTACACTAAAGCTATTATCTGTCTCTATAGTTTAGTTTACTATTAAAGGGAAAACATTAAGACTTTGTAATTGAATGTCATGATTCAAAAACAGTTGTAATGGTTACTTTAAATTTTGATAATAATAAGAAAACAGATATATTGCTTTGTTGTTTTTTTTTAAGTCGTACATTATGTTACACGAAGTTATTTTAAGGCGTCGATTTTTATTAGCCGCAAATTTGTCAATGATAGTTGAGATCGCAATATACCTCGATCTATGAATATGATTTTAAACATTTCATCCAGTGTTCTTACTATTGCCCGACATGTTTTTCACTGCCGGATTGACTGCGCAATAATTAGCATCATCGATGTCACATATTTGTGACCTCAAACAATCAGAGTTTTAAAATAGGAAAAAGAAAGATATTTGCTTTGGCTTTTTTTTTATATATTTTTTTTAAATGTGACATTTTAACATTTTTAATTTTTGGTCTTAAAATCATGTGTAGGCACGTGCCTTAAGTGCCTAACGGCAGCTACGCCACTGCAATGTATATGTATATTGAAGGTCAGGTAAAATGTATATGTATAATGAAGGTCAGTGTAGAAAGGAGGTGATGGTAATGATATGTACGAGGGTATATCCAAAAGGACACATATAAATTTAGAAAAATCAGGTTAATGGGGATCGAGAACATATGGCATTTCCTTCCTTGGCACTTTATGTTCATAGTGTTGTAAGAGGAACAGGGGACACAGCAGGTTCATTATATCTCAGAAAAGAAAATTAAGGAAGAAAATTTTGGAAGGTGGAAGGAAGCAATGAACGACAATAGAGGTCAATCATTAAGCTTAACGTTTGTTATTTATACATACTTCTTGATTCCAGGAACTTTGTATTATAACAACATTCCATATTTATAAAGCTTACTTTAAATGTCATATAACAACTAGGTTTGATTGATCTTTATGAACTAAACATTAGAAAACATTTCATGGTATTTTCAAGTCAAATTTACATGAAATTATTATAACAAATTTAGTTTAAAGGGACTTAGACACGATTTGACTTTAAATTTTCATATTTTATTTTTCCATTTTCAATGTTTATAATGAAAAATATAGATGTTTATAATGCTATGTCAAAATTTGGAAGTCAAATATCAAGTTATAAGCAAGATAGAGAGTTCATAATGCTTTGTTTTGTAAACAAAGCTCGAATATTGTCATTTTTTTTTACATATGTGCTGTATTAGTGTAAGTTTCAATGAAATGTAACTTCCTTTTGTTGATAATAGTATTTATGAAGATATTGAATTAGTTTAAATTGTTTTTTACCAGTCATTTTGTCAAAGAAATGGTAATTCTCTACATTTCATTTTTTGTAAACAACCATAAGACTCCAGCTTTGTTTACATTACAATGTATTCTTACCTCTGTATCTCGCTTGTAACTTGACTTTAACATTCAATATTTTGGTCAATCTTTTGAAATGCACAAGTAAACCAAATAAAAATAACATAAAAATTACAAATAAAAGAAAAATAATTTTTTTTTAAATTTCAAATCGTGTTTAAGTCCCTTAAAAACTGTTATCATACTGTTTATACATATTAGGTATTGTGCAGATAACTTTGTGTTTTTAATAGTAGACTATATATTCATTGAAATCACTGGGCATATGTTTGTTTTATTCCAATTTAAAAAAAAAAGTTACATATAAGAATTCATGGTGTTAAGAATGGTATAAAAATGCTTAAAAAAACATAATGCATGTTATAATGAAGTCATATTCAAAAGTATTTGGCTTTCTTAATTTTTGTAAGTATAATTTTTATAGAAATGTAAACGAATACCCTTATTTCAGGTATCCTAGTTATCATAATTATGATTGCTACCTATAAGTTGTGGTGTATATGTGTGGTTTTTTGTTGTTGTCTCTCTGACTTTTTTTCAAGAACTGGAAAATGTAAACATTTATTTTTAGATACTTTTTAGAACCTTTTTTTTTTAAAATAGTAAATAATAACGGATAAACTTTATGCGTATTGAATACAATGTAATTTTCAATGCATAAATTATCGCCAAAATTACCGGATATACGATAAGTCAAATATGAAAGAAATATGATTTATTCAAATAGAATCATTGATATAAAAAAATATGATATAAACAATTCAACAAAACATTTAAGTATCCATCCATATCTTGTGACGTATTGTCAAATAAATAGCTTGAGGTACCATGAAATGTTTTAATTCAACATCAAAGTTTACAAAAACTTGAATCAAAGTAATATATGTATGTATGTATCAATTTGTAAGTGATTTTTTTATTATTCAATTCAATTCAATTCAATTTATTTTCACTCAAACCGTCAACATGACGGTACATGAGGTACACATATATATATATAAATATTTACAAATGTATGTATAGAGTCAGAGGTACATGTACAGTACAAATTAGAGAGAAAAAAAAATATGAGAAAAAAGTACAAATGTTCAAGGAGGACAGACTGATTCAAAAATTTCATTTATAAATAAACAGAGTTTTTTTGAGTTTTTTAAGTTTTAAAGTAGACAATAACTCACAAAATTTAAAAGTGTTTGGTCTTACACAAAATCTAGGTTCCAAGTATTTTTGTCTAATACATGAAAGAGCATTACATTCTAATATAAAGTGCATTTCATCGGCTATTTGATTTTTATTACATAATGTGCAACATCTTTCATTAAGAGGAATGCCTAACCATCTACCAGTTTCTACAGGAAGTCGGTGATTCGACGTACGGAATTTAACAAGAATTTTTCGAAGTTTTGATGGCAGAATACTCAAATATTTTTCATATCCAAAAATAAATTTGAAAGTTCTATATAGATGACCTTTTGAAGAATTTGCAATATCAGCCGACCATTTCTGCACAAACTGGTCTTTAAGCCTTTGCTTGACAGCATTTGTAATCCAATTAACATTTACAGTACATTGTTCATTCCAAATGTTTGAAAAACCACACTTATTAAAAATAGAATGTATACAATCAATCCATGGGTTTTTAGAAAAGTCATTATTATATTGATTCAATAAGTATTTGTAAAGTATATGAACAATTTTATTTTCTGGCCCGGTGAACAATTTTGCCCAGTATGAAACCATTCTAGTATATATATTAACAGATAACGGAAACCTTCCGGTTTCTCCATAAACCATGTATGATGGGGTACAGCTTTTTAAATTCAGTATATGTTTCAAAAATTTCAAATGAATACGTTCTATAGTTTCTATATTTTCAAAGCCCCATACTTCACATCCGTATAATAATACCGGCATTACTACTTTATCGAAAAGGTCTAACTGACACTCGACAGGTAAATTAAATTGCCTTATTTTCCTAATGACCCCATACATAGCCTTCTGTGCCTGTTCACAGAGATGTGTTTTTGCTTTTCTGAAAGACCCTGAACGTGAAAAAACAATTCCAAGGTATTTAAACTCTTTCACATTTTCAATTATTTCATTTCTAAAGTAAAATTCCCTTTTTATCATTGGACCTTTAGAAAATACCAATATTTTTGTCTTATTTATATTAACCGTTAACTTCCATTGCTCACAGTATAAATGAAACTCGTTCAGAGCATTTTGTAAATCATCAGGCGTTTCAGCAAGAATTACAGTGTCGTCAGCATAAAAAAGAATACATAGTTTAAAATACATAAACAGTTCATCCTCTAAAGGTTTGGTAACACTCTGTAACCCAATTATATTTTTATCAATCATGAACTTTTCTAAGTCATTAATATATAACGAAAATAAAAATGGCGACAAATTTTCACCTTGGCGTACTCCAACATTAAAGATATAACTATTTCAATCATACCACTATTGAAAATTACGGTACAAACCATCTAATAGAAGATATGGTATGCTGTTCTGTAATCTGCAGGCAAGTCAAACGCTTATCATCAAATATATCGTAACTGTTAAAGCCTACAGTAATACACAAATTTAAAAAAAATGCATGAATATTATTTATACATGACATATACATGACAAATACATGTCATATATCAAAATATTATGATGACATTTTCATACAAACTAGAAGACTTGCATTCACATACATTGCAAATCTATTTTTCAACACGTTTGATAAAATTAGTTATCATTCCTTCTTACTGCGTTTGTCTGAATATAATTCAATAAAGTGCTAAATGTATCACACCAACATGTATTACGTTGGAACGCTGCTCTCTTCTTTAATCATTATACACCGAAACAATATTATCAGTTATTTGTCTCTTCATTTAATAGATCCAATTTATGACCAAAAACGTCTTTATTGTACTCCACTCTCTTAACAATTCGCTAGCAAACCGAGTGTAGAGTGTCACGGTACCGCATGGTCCGATTTCTCATACATTTTGATCAAGTGACTCAAATCTAATGGAACACTTATAACCATGCCGCAAATGATTTGAAATATCTATGCAATACCAAAAAATTAACTAAGTGAACGCTTATATTAAAAAAAATATATAAGTAAGATAAATATGGGAATGAACTTTGTTAAAAGATCTTGGCGGTATATCAATACATTAGATACATAAATCTGTGCCAAAAAGTAGTCAAATCAATGATTACGTGGAAAACAATCAACATTCTGTATTTCAAAGACGCTGTAAACTTCGGACTTCAAATGTCATTAGTTACCGATTGAAAAGTGAAATTAAATAAACACCCTAACAATATTTCTGATCTTCATCTATTGTTAACATGTCAGGCGTTTTGTTGATTGTGTGTCAGAACGTCAGTTAATTCTTCATATTTGGGGGGTGCGTCTGTCCACTGGTTTGCTGCTGGCAGTGTATCTGTGTATTGCACCGGCTGTGGGTTCAATGACACTTGATACACACCTTGCGGAGAAACGAGGTCAGTAGTTGTCATCTTGCTCAGATCTGGTGGACCTGAAAAGAGCACATATCCGGTCCCTGGAACTAAAAATAAGAAATATGAATATCAATCCTACTATGTTTTAGCAGTCTGCCCTACATGTATACTGCTAAAAAGGGCTCAAAATTATGATCTAAGCACAAGTACAGTTGGCCTTGATTCAGTTCACCATTGTTTATAATTTATATCATTTACGATTTGCATTAAATTTATTAAAATATTTGTTGTTTTAAGGTTGTCCCTAATATATGATTTTGACATTTTTATACTAGAAACGAAAGTAGTCTGGGTGGTCAACAAACTACTGTTCAGATCTTCCTTAAATCTTTAGATACGATTATTTCTGCTATAAACTATATTATAGTAAAGAAATTTTCCATATAATTTAGCTTTGAATTATCAATGATTTCTTCCATATTTATAAAGAGCTCTTCTTCGAGCAGGAGGTCAATATAGACAAAAGATGGTGATGACGGCTAGTCCTTACTCCGATTTCCTGGTTCCAGTACAACTAGTCTCCCAAACAACTGGTTCCGTCTACATACACACAGATAGAGTTTAGAAGTGCTGGAAATCATCGCAAAAAGTCCACCAACAACAAGTATCATCAAAGGAACAATTAAAAAACCGGCACTCATCATCTCTGTTGCAGACAAAATAAAATATACACTAATTAATATATAAGACTGAAAATAATAAAACGCGTAATCCGTGAATATACATGATGATCAGAAAATCTCAATGCAACTGGGGATGGTAAAGCCCAGTGAAAACGAATCAATAAAATGATATCGGATATTAGTAAGTATTGATGTAACCTAAAGTTGAGATTATCTGTAACAATCATTAAAAAGGGATAAATTCAACGATCTAGTCAGACGAAAAGATGCGCTCTCAAAATTATGGACAAGAGTCCATTTTCACTCTATATTTAACAAACTACTACATAAGCAAAAGTAATACTAATGTTATAATTGATACTTTGCTATATTTCCTGGATGTTGGAAAAGGTTGAGAAGTACCCGTTTGATAAAAATGAACGAGACAAATTAGATATGTACAGTCACTCCAATGCATTCCAAGAATATTCATTCGCATTTCCTACTTAATCAGGTCCATGATCATGACTTTATATATAATATATATATATATATATATATATATATATATATATATATTTATATATATAATTATTGTATATAATTATTGTATATATTTACCGTCCCGTCCTTTTGTAGCCGTTACCAGAAGCATAAAACTGGCATCATCTGCTGATCTGCCATGGGTACTCTTGAACACTATGCTAAGTGTGTCATCTGGGAGACCACAATACTTGTATCTTTTGATGTCGGTGCAAGTAATTTTCTAAAATTAAAGAATTGCTAACTCTATAAATAGCCATATAAAAGGCTGATGGGTGGGTTGTCTCTATAGAAAAAAACCACATACCTTCTTACTTTACAAAAAAAAAAAGACGAGGCTACGGGAAAATTCATTTCATTTGCACTAACTTAGGGATTATGTATTAATAAATAATTATGAATTGTTGGGAGTATCACACTTGCTTTATCTGCAAGTCAAACTGTTCTTCATACCCCCTTACTTTGTTTTCTTTTTTGTTGAACAGACCATCGTATAACTGAGGACCATATGTATTAGTATGCCTTTAAGGTAAGATATTCATGCATACATACTTCTGTAGCTTCTGCACTGAATGATGTCATAATGTCTACTTCGACTGCACAGGTTCTGTCGTTGAAATAGAGAGGAGTTACGCATATTGAATACTCATCTAAACTCTTCTCTCCTCTCCCTCTAAATTTGAATTTATTGCAACTGGAAGAAACATCTTTTCCATTGTATTCAACATAGATTTCGTCATACTCCGTAAGATCTTTAGTAAGGATGGGACAGTCGTTTCCAAATTCATCTAAACGTGAATTACATGTACATGTATCACATCAACAAATTTCCATTAACTCCTTCTTTCTTTCTTTCTTTCTTTCTTTCCTTTTAGTACAAAACGGAATTTAAAAATGTTCATTTATAAGCAATTGTTAAATTCAGGTATAACTTACATGTATCGTTCCATGCAGCTGCTATAGCAGTGTGTTGGACAATCGGCAATAAGCACAATAATGTTACGCGCAGTGAGAAATACATGTTTCGCTTTCTGAAGAACAAAAAAAACATACTCGTATAAAAAATGCTAAAAATTGTAAAATAATTTTTTTTTCTCTCAATGAGGACACAGAAACGACAATTGAAACATTTTAGTTATGTGTAAATTAGAATATTATATGAAATATAAGTATATTCATAATGGTTATTATAGAAGACAAATCTTTAAGAACAAGTAAAATAGTTTTTGTGAAATATTAAAATATTTTAAATCTTAAATTAATATCAAATATTATTCATATCAAAATTATTATCTCAATTTTTAATTCCCAAGTAATTTTTTGAAATTAAAGCATTAAATTCAATTAATAACAGGCTCTAATTATACATAGAAGTACTTAAATCCAATGAATTATACTTTGGCAAATTCCCATTCATAAGATGATAGAGTCGATATTTCATGTTTAGTATAATAGTAGTGAGCGCAGCTCGCCGGCGCGCAGAGCCAGCAAGCGAAGCGAGCTATAAGAAACCAGTGCGCTCGGGAAAAAGAACGAGCTAAACCTACAGATTCATCAAGAAAAATATTTTGTCCCATAATGCTCTCTAATGTTTTCTCCCGTAGTGCTATGCCAAAAATAACTAACATTTAACTCGTAATTTATGGTGTCTTGAGGTTTGAATACATGTTCTAAGTACCGCACAAGCTTTGTTGAGACCCCAGACAATTTTTTCTACATGTTTCCTCCTTCTAATCATCTTCGCTAGCAAAGGGTTTTCGGTCTACTTTGCTCCCCATAATCCCTTGGCGGATTTCATTACGAAAACTCGGTGACAAGCTCCGTTTTATGATTGGCTGCAGCTGCGAGTAGCTGATCCAATCGCAGTACTTGTAAATATTAACTTTAAAAGAAAACACATGTGTGATCTTTGGTAAAACATTCGATGCTTTTAACAAGTTGAGACACAAGTTCTCGATTTCAGTGCCTCCCAAACGATGGTCTAACCAGATCGTTTTAAAAACCTATATATTTTACTGGGATTGAATATACAATGTAGTTTTACAAACTTGTCAAGGCTTTCGTGCTAGACTGGGTAGTAAACATGGCGAATGTTGAAGCTGCCTATCCCGTTATTAAATACGTTGCTGCGTATGGTTATTGCTTTTAATGGTTCAATGAGCTATGTTTTATTTCATTTCTTTGGTCCGCAATATTCACGACAACGATACGTGGTTTTAAAGCATGAAAGCTTTCATATAAGTGATAGTCGGCGACTTTTCACTATTGTACAGGTCCTTTCAAAGCACTATGAATAAAACATTTCGTTCTTTCCCTAAGTTATAACTTCATTCGTATTTAATAGCATCGTTAATTATGTTCCGATATTCGATAATCAACATGTTTACAAGTTGTATTAATGCCACGATGTGTATATAACCCGTTGTTTAATTCGATTATCTAATGTTAATATACAAGGGGCGCAACTCAAGTTGCTCGCTAGATAGCACCACCACATCACCGAGTTTTCGTAATGAAATCCGCCAAGGGTTTATGGGGAGCAAAGTGGACCGAAAATCCTTGGCTAGCGAAGATGCCTTCTTATTGAGTTGAGAAACGTAAACATAATTAATGATTCTAGTTTTAACGTATGACGTCACAGTGTCTGGCGCTTTATTTCCCGCGATAAATTTAGAGGAGGATCAAACATCGGAAATGCGTGCACTACATTGTTGCAATTGAAGTATAAACTGCGATACCTGTCTCAGATGATTTTTTAATTTTTTTTTGTTTTGGTTTTGATAGAGAGACTGTCATATTGCTCCAATTTTAGTTTGCATGTACAGTAAGTATATATAAATGAAAGGAAGATTAAAAAAATAAGTCATTTTCAACTGAATAAAAAAAAAAGTAACTAAAGTTATACCTCTAGTATGGCTATAAAGTCTGATTCCAGATTCCTTCCATCGAACTATAATTCTAAACTAGCCCAGTGCGTGAAAAGGACAAGGAATATTAAATCGGAAGTTAATACGCACATAATCTGTTCAGATCAGTCTGAAACATCTATTATTGAGTGCTATTTATAAAGACAATCAAGCGGATATCCGAAAATGAGTTTCTCAAGAGCACTTTTTGAAACTATATCCGTCCTTGTAGATTTCGGAGTAAATGATGTCTTTAAAGTGAAATTGAGTATGAAAAACTTTTAAAACGATAGAAGCATCGATATGCAATATTTTAGAAATAGCCAAATGATTGTCTAGTTTCTTTTCATCAATGTCACTGACAAGATGAATGATTTATACCGTACTCTATATTTCTAAACATGCGAGAAATAAGCTAGATCCCCCAACAAAAAATAGTTGTATTTTATTTCTATTTTATTTTTTTAAATAACCAATAAAGATGTTATGCATACTACATGATCTCCGCGCATCTTACAATAAATCTGTTGTAAAAATAATAAATGAGATTACTTTTTAGTAGCGAAGGGATTTAACTAGTTCATTAAAAAAAACAAACAATACATTTCCCAATACAAGTTTTAAATGCATATATTGATAGCTACATATTCAGTTAAGGCCATTAATATATAGTTAATGGTAAAAAATAATAAAAATAATAATTAAAAAAGAAGAACTACCCTTCATAGTGTAAATCTGCAATGTTTTTTCAAGAGGGGGGAGATAGTTCCGGTTTGTAATATAGAATTATGTAAACGTTTAAATATTACATGGTATTTCGATCAGAAGTCGATTATTTTTAGACATAAAAAACTAATTACAAAATGTAGAACGGTTCTTTTTTAACATACAATCGATTAAAATTTGCTTCTTTGTTCTAAAGACGGTTCAGAAATATATAGTTTTAACAGATACTTAAACAACGGGCAAACAAAGAACAAATTGAGTCGACGGATTGGGGAATTAACGACAGAGGTCAGAATAAACACCGCTATTTTTTCTCAAACTATCACTATGGTTGATTTCATACATACAGTGAACGTGAAATACTTATAACTGATTCTTCTCACTAATTTTAGAATGAAAAGAATAAAAGGTAATGCATTTAAGCGAAATAGTTCGTATACTTTCAGAGTGTTTTTACATTTTAATCAAGATTAATATTTAAATCAGAATGCTTAACATATGTCAAAAGCAAGGGTCAAAATTTATATATCATTGTAAGGAAAGTATTGAACATTTTTCATGCAAACACTTTACAAAACTGGGAAATTCCCTACTTCATTTTCATTTTCAGAGTTGTTCATGCATTTTGCTGGAAAACGAATCTGACTTCATGATGAAAATATGAAACATGAGAGAAAAACTTTGATGAACTTTCATTCAAGAGGTCCCTCCTTGCTGAACGAAATTAGGGTCAGAGCTAAGAACCCTTATGATTACATTACTGCTGTAGACAATTCATAATGGGACCCATATGTCACTTAAGGACGTTGGATCCTGCGATCAAAAGTCTTATTTTTTTTTCTAAAGTATTTTTTAAAAATCTTAATACATAGCTTAACCAAAATTCAAAACAAAATTTTGGGGTCTATATGCTTCATTTGGCGCTACGGTGTACTTAATATGACCATTCTGCAATGAAAGTTCAGATTGCATATAAATTGCTTTTCCCGCTATATTTCATTATCGAAATTAACCATGGCATCAAATACAAATTTATAATTTATAATGAATAGAATTAAAATTATCATAAAGAAAATATTACAATTTCTTCAGCTAATTGATATTTTGACCTTTTCGCACTGATAAAACGCTATTTTTATCCATTACCATTTCAACATGCAAAGAAATTTTTAAAAAGTCGCAATCTTTTTCTCAAATTATGATGAACTCGTCAGAAAAATCTTAAAATTTCAGAAAATAAAACAAAAAGTATGGGTCTATTATGTAAAATTTGAGATATGGCATGAAATAAGCTGATTTTAGGCAAAAATTAGGATTCATTTTTCCTTGACTTTTATGAAATATAAGTTAAATTTGCCAATATGTGTCAATAGAATTATTGAAAAATTGTAAAATCATGTTGTTTGTAACAAAATGAAGATATCCTACTGCACAAACTATCTAGAAATTTTGTTTGCACTGAAAATAAGGAAGTTAAAGTGAGGGTACTCTAAAACAACTGAGTTATGAAAAAATGTTCATTTTCTTCTTGAAAACCCCTCATCATTTCATTATCGTTTTGGGGGTAAACATATACTATATTGAAGTCCTAATATATACAACAGGTTTGATTTAATTCGACATTGGAGGCAAGTATACAATCCATATGCATAAAAGGTAAACATATTTGAGTCGGATAGAAACTATCCATGTTTGAATCAGATAGAAACTATCCATGTTTGAATCAGATAGAAACTATCCATCTCTATACCATTTAGCCACTGTTCCTATATGTAACAAATGTGCAAACGTTTTCTTTGAAATACCTTATATTCTTAAATTCAAAAATTAAATAGGAATCTTCAATTACATGTACATATGCAGAACAAAATTGACAATTTTGAAAATCCACATTTAAAGATAATATCGTAATAAATTGTTACACAAACATTTACAAATATTTAATGCTGTAATGTACATGTTTATCGCTTTACCCTTAATTGAAACATCGAATATTTCAAACAACAAGATTCAGTAAATATATCTAACCATTGTTTGTGTACAACGTCATCATTTGTTGGCGATCTCGGCATTTCTTAGATTGTGTCAGTCACGTGTGAGGCCATATACTCTTCATAGCTTGGAGGTACGTCTGACACATTTATGTCAGTTGTCCGTGGAGATGTATCACTTTGCGGTGGTGCACAAGATGACATCGAATAAACTCCTGGAAATGAAATATGAGAAGTCGTCGCCACCATGGTCTGTTGTGTTTGGGCGGAATAAATCACATACGGAATTTCTGTAGCTGATAAGAAATAAAAAAAAAATGATCATTAATGTATTTAATGATTTAATCTATTTCTTCTTTTTTTTGGCAGAGATATTTCATTTACTTTTCGTATACATAATGATACAATCAAATTGGGATATGTTGATACAAAATACATTAATTTTGTGATCAATATTTGCAGATTTTTTCACAAACATAACACATTCATAATTATTGTATAATATTTGGTGTTGTTGATTTTACAACCAAGTCAATCTTGTGAAAAAAAAGAAAAACAAAATGTTTAGTATTTTTTCCCTGTCCATCAATATGTTATATTTTTACAGATTTATCGTACAGCAGTTTATAGTTTTTAAACTGGCACTGTTGTTACCTTTTTTACATAGATTTCATACAACGGATATCATATATTTTAAAATGCTAAATGTCTATAATTTAATACTAATTCAATTTGATACAGATAACTTAGTTGTACAATCTCCAGGTAATAGGTTAAAGACACAAACGCTTTTACAACACACACACACACACACACACACACACACACAGAGAGAGAGAGAAAGACTATATATCTGTTTCTATCTGTCTGTCTGTCCGTCTCTTTCTCTCTCTCTCTCTCTCTATCTCTCTTGATCGATCGAATGTGCATGGGTTACTTTAATCCAACGTAAAGAGTGCTTGGAAGTTATTTTAAGGCTTTATCTACCTCCCCCCCCCTCCCCGACAACGAGTTCCGTGTAAAGATATAGGAAAATGTTCAAAACCAGTAACACTTTTTTGACAATACATGTACAATCAATCGGTAAAGTCGGTATGCTTGCAAGTAAGCATCCTGTCCCATAGATTGCAACATTCAAATACTATTCTGATACTTACAGAGATATAGCTGTGTCGGATTGAATATACTCTTCTGTGATGACTTCCGTCTAAACACCCAATAGCAGCATATAGCGACCCACACTAAGGTAATAAAGATGCCGAGTATGACACCTACATACCCGGCATTATGAGATGTATGGGTTTTGTTATCTGTGTTAACAAATAATTAAAAATCAAATGTGGTAATTTACATTAATTTAAACGATGTCATTAAAACTACATTGATATTCTTAGTAATATAGGTTAAAAAGCATTAAAAATACAGCACCGTATTGAATTCGTAGGCACCAAAACTATTTCATTTAATAATGAGAGTAGTCCTTGAATCATTGCGATAATTTATTTCAAAATTATAAATTACAGTTTTCCCTACAGAGAAACTTTTTATAATTTACATGTACCGAAGATTATTGTATGAAATTTTTCCATCGTAAACAGTCTCAGTCGACTTTTTTGTGGATTTTCATTCAATTAGCCATTTTTTGTAACAACTTCCATTTTCTTGATTTGTCACAAATTAAAGTTTCTTGTGTTCTTGTTTTAATTAGAGTATCGGAAAATTTCCAATTATTTAAGTTTGTAAGATTTGTGTTTTTTATGGAATGCGGTAAAAAGTCAAAACCCAGAAATAATAAATTGAAGCTCAACAATAGCTATTACCAGCGTTATCGGCTGTGTGACGTTATAATTGTTTACAACTACAGATCCAGTCTATGTCGCTTTAGTGCATGTAATTAAGCATTGCCAGCTGATAATCACAGTGAAACAAAATGAAGTAGTTTGCGTTGTATATTATATATTCTTAAAAGGAACATTACTACTTACAATCGTAGTCTTTCTTCGCTGTGATCTTTAGCTTAAAGCGGACATTATTTGTATCTTTGCCATACCGTTTCTTGAACTGAATGAAGAGAGTTTTATTTTTCGGTCCACAATACTGGACGCTCTCGTTTGCAATGCATGCTATTTTCTAAATTAAAAAAAAAGTATATGCATATAATTATGAGGGTTTCTCTCTCTCTCTCTCTCTCTCTCTCTCTCTCTCTCTCTCTCTCTCTCTCTCTCTCTCTCAATTCATACAAACAATGGTTATTTTTCTATTAAAAATCTTAAATTTTGTTTCATAAAGCTTTTATATTACTCATATTAAAAATGATGCTAAAAGTAGAACTCGATTGTGTGTAAAATGTAAACACATACGTGTTGCGTGACTCCAGAAAGGGATGTTTTGATGTCTATATCGACTGCACAATCACTGTCATTGAAATAAAGAGGAGTCACGCAAAGGGAATGCTCGTCTAAAAAGCCATATTTTCTTCTTCTGAATTTGAAGTAATGGCAATCGAAATCAACCGTCTTTCCATTGTACTCAACGTGTATTTTTCATTCTCATCTACATCTGTAGTATTTAATAAGCAGTCTTTTCCAAATTCATCTAAAAAATTATTGCTGAATTAGGAACGAAAATCTTAGGTTTAAACACACAACGACTGTATCAATCTATTGAACTCTCTCTCTCTCTCTCTCTCTCTCTCTCTCTCTCTCTCTCTCTCTCTCTCTCTCAACTTAACTACTAGTATTATTCATAAATACAGAATAGTATTTTCAAATTGACATATCCACTGACATTATTAGTGAATACATGTGTACTTGGTAAAACCTGTTTTTCATATACTTACATGTTCTCTCATATCCGAATACTAAGGCTACATGCGAAAAGATCAGCAATATGCTAGAAATCAATGAAAATGACAGAACAGGGATTTTACTGTTTCTATAGCATAAAAAGACAATGAAGAAAATTACAATAAGCTAAATAAACAACCTTTTCGAATAGGTTGATAGGTCAATATAAGGCAATACTATTGTTGTAAATTTTAAAACACATACAATAATACCCATTTTTACACTATACCAATGTTAGAAATTAGGTCACCCGTTTATTTAGGTTCAACACTAACTACGCATTTATAAGGATTTTTAAACTTCACGATTCAAGTTAAAATTAACGCTTGAATTGATATTTAGGGATCTTTTATCAAACATGCATGTTTGTATTTTTTTATGCCGTGGCTTTATGTTAAATACAGTAAAAAAGATCAAACATCAGGGAAAAAAAGAAAGTGCTTTGAGTATTTCATCATCAACACGTATTTAGTAATTGATGGATAACAAGGTAGATTTGAAAACATGTCAATAATTATACAAATGATAATTATATATAATCGGAATATGTTTTATTATACGAATAAGCATTTACTTACAAGTTTAAAAGTAGACATTATTATATCAAAACCAACAAGATTTAGAAATAGGCTTGGCTTTAAAATACATACCTCCTACCCATGTTCCTGAAATATATGCAGTGACGTAAAGCTATTTACGACTCTAAAGTATGAACGGGTGGATCCAAGGGAGCGGAATTGTTAGAGTTTGTAAAAGAAAAAATCCGACAATATTTACACTATATTTAGAGAACACTTTGAATAGAGTTTTTTTCTTCTGAGAAATATAGTCTAAATGAACCTTCTATGTGTACAACTTTGTTTTGTCTATCCCGAAAAAAAAAAGAAGATGACGAGAGTTTAAACAAACCAATTTCAAACATGCATTGTCTATGGAAAACCTTAAGCTATCATTATGAAAATTAAATTGTTGTTGATATTTTATTATTATTATTTATGCAACTTTGAGCAAGAAGCTCATCAGCATTAAAACGTTACCTTTCCTATTGACGTGTATATGTAAAGATATAGGAAATTGCCCATATTGTAAAGCTAACGCATTCTAAGATTTCTCAACTTAAATATATGCAATGAACAAAAAAGCAGAGTTAAAATTGTAGGACAGACCTGATTGTTTGTTGACCATCCTGCCTCCTTAAAAAAGAAACACCATTGTGAAATATTATTTAAAGTAAAATCAAAGGTCAATCAGGTCTTGATAAGATAAGATGATTAAGCATTACATAGACTATGTTTAAAACAATTGGAATGAAATTCAAAATAGATATGACTTCTACAATGTTTATGCGTGTATTTTGCTGTAGGTTTATTTGACTTTTATAGGTTTTAAAATTGCATCAATTAGATAGGAAGTGCTGTACCCTCCTTATCAATTCAAATAATCCAACGCAAAGCTATGGTGAAATAAGTGAATGACATGATGTTCTAGTTTCTCCTGGATTTCTCTGTGTCTCTGTGTGTGAGCCATGAACAGATTATATTGATGACAACTCTACAGTATTTCTAAACTCGATAAATGATTTACGCAAAATTAAAGAGACGTTGAAATAGGGTATTGTTTGGAGTTAAAAATCATCCATTTTCTTTTCGAAACATACTTTTATTAGAAATGAACACATTAAAACTTGTTCAAGACAATGTAAAATAAAAAATCCGCAAAAGAGCTTTACAATTAATTTTAGTGATAAGTACATGTATTTTACGCGAAATATTTAAAAACATTACTTTACAGAATTTTAATGTGGGATAAACAACTCGCAATGAAGGAAAATGTCGTTCAAAAGATGCTCATAATTTTGAATATAAAACCAGTGCAATATATAAAAAAAAATAAACGATAAATATGTTTGAATTTAATAGAACCATTTCTTAACCATTCATTCACTGTTCCTCTATGAGATTACAGTGCAATTCGTTCATGTTTTCTTTGAACTGCTTTAAATTCCCGAAATGAAAGTGACTCATATAGTTGATAATTAATAATTTTTATATTTGCATGAAAATGATATTTTGAGTATTTTTTACATAATTATAAACATTCACAATTAATACATCAAGGTATATAGCATTAATCTTCATTGAGACATCAAGTATTTCAAACACCAAAACTCCACAGGTTATTTGATCATTATCTACGTATGACGTCATCAGTGATGTCTTTGAGATTGTGTCATGTACGTGTTAGGTCTTAGAATCCTTCAAATCCCCATAGCTTAAATGTTGATCCGACAACTTGTCGTCAGTTGTCCGTGGAGATACATTTCCTTGTGGTGAAGGATATAATGCCATTGTACACAGAACCGGAGAGGAAATATCTGAAGGCGTCGTAATCTTGCTTTGTTGTGTTTGGCCGGAATAAATCACATAAGGAATCGCCGTTGCTGATAAAAAGTGAAATAAATTTTTTAAAAATATTTAATGTATTTGAATTCTTAACTTTTTGGCATGGATATTTTACCTTTTATATTTCATTCTCCCTTCACCACATACATGAACATAATGATCGAAACACCTCAGGAAAAGCACAAAGCCAATTTAAGGTCAATTAAACTTTTACAAATGCTTATATGATTACATATCTATTTTCAGGGTCCGCGCAAAGTTTAATATTACACATTCTTTTTTGAATATTAGATTTGAAATTGTTGATTTAACATCGTAAGGAAACCCAATAAAAGATAAAACACACATTTGTTTTTCATGTTTTGAAAATATTATGTTTGTTGCACATTTTCGTACAACTGAGATAAAACTTTAGAACTGACTCTGTTTTGTCAAACATTTTTCAGGCAACAAAAAAAATAGAATTTTTCTAAAGGATTTATAAAACATGTCGAAATTTATTTTATTTTCAAACCGATTCTTGTACAAGCAACCTTTATTAAGTTTTGTCGGGCACATAAACGCTTTGTCAAAAAAAAGAAAACAAGAGTTAAAGACCACCAGTTACGAACAAGCAGAGTACATGACACACTTTTCTCCCATCATTAAAAGGGCTAGGCGGTCCTGGGTTTTTTACGCTCTATTTACCCGCGTCAAACAAAAAAAATTGTATAAAGATAAAGTTGATGTTATAATTTAGGAGCTAAATTATACATATTTGAATTTGTTTTAAACTAAATAATTGATGGCCCAAAATATCATTAAGATTTTTAAACATATCTAATTTTGTTTTAAAATTACCATCTAGCCTCTTTTCAAAATGAGATTGTAAATGTATTGAGCTGGAATTAATTGTGGATGAGTTTCAAATGTTATGTAGTGAATCAACGACTGTTAACATATTGTTGCAAACATTATATTATAACTTTCATATGCTATTTTGATACTTACACGGATATAATTGTGGTGGATCCGGTTTGAATACTCTCCTCCGAGATGGCTTCCATCTACACAAACAACAGCAGCATACAGCAGCAAACACTGTGATTATAGCGGTGCCGCCAATGACACCTAAAATCAGGGCACCAATTGCTGCCGAACTATAAGATATACGTTTATCGGTATCTGTGTGAAAACAACAATTTTAAAATTAAAAATAAATGGCATTTATGTTTTATGTGTCATCAGTTAGAAAGTACTTGCGCAGAATTGTAATACCTTACACATTAATATGATACAATGCTTAATATGTTAAACCATATTTTATTTCGTTCACGTTTTGAAATTTTATTAAATAAGGGATCACTAAATCATCATAAAAAATTAAATTAAATTAAACAAATCACATGTTTATGTATATGAAGCCTTATTTTGGTCATTTTGATTGGTACAACCGTTATTACCAACTTATTGAACCCTTACAATATTCTTCGTTTCTACACTTCATGATCAGTGTATTTGGTTGACACAATGGTGATTGGAAACGCATTTGAGACGTAGCACATGCCACAACTGATGAGCGACATTATCACAGTTGAAGTTGTGCATTCCCGTGAGAAGTAGAAGAAAATGTCATGTTTAATTGCTTATATCTGTTGAACCAGTCCAGGTGTGGGTTTTATGCTTTCTAAGATAAATCAATTCTATTGATTGCTAAAAATCTTTTGTTTTTGGCCGGGGGTATGATCAAAATCATTTAAAATTGTACTCACTACCACCTCATTTTTAAACAATTAAGTGTTATCTTTTTGTAATATATTTAAGAGTAAATAATGCATAAAATAAAAAAATGAAAAATCCAAAAAAGGAAAACATATTTTGAGATGGTCAACCAGTCGAAAGTTGGTCGCATTAACTCATGTTTTACCACCATTTTATTTAGAAATCTACACATTGTTTTATGGGTGAATTTGATTTATTAAGACCCTAGTAAGGATTCTAAATATTTTAAAGAAGAACATTACTACTTACATTTGAATTTTTTTTTGCTGTAATCTTTAGCTTAAAGCTGGCTTTATTTGTACCTCTGCCGAACCGGTCATCAAACTCTATGTAGAGAGTCTCGTCTTGTGGTCCACAATACTGGGTGTTTTTGTTTTCACTGCATGTTATTTTCTAAATTCACAAAAACGTATAATTATGACATGTTTTCCCTTTTTTATTAGAAAAAAAACTTTAAATTTTTATTGTAGAATTATATCATGAATATATAAATCTGATGCAAAATACATAACTTGTTTGTATCATGAATTAGTATTTAAACACATACGTGTTCACTGACTCCAGTATTGGATGTTTTGATATTTATTTCGACTGCACATTCACTGTCATTGAAATAAAGGGGAGTCACGCAGACAGAGTACTCGTCTGAAAGTCGAACTCCTCTTCCACTGAATTTGAATGAATCACAAAAGAAACCCACCGTCTTTCCATTGTACTCAACATACAATTCGTCGTCCTCATATAGATCATTTGTATTTGATGAGCAGTCTTCTCCAAACTCATCTTAATTGATAATAATTGCTGAATTTAGAACGCAACTCTCATGTTAAGGATGTAATTTTTTTTTCATTTCTTTCTGCCTTTCTCTCTCATTTTGATAATGTTAATATATATTCATTAATTACAAAATTGTTTATGTATATATCAGTTTTCATTATTGTTATAATATCCCAGGTTATTGCTTCCATCACTTTCTGCTGATTAAAAAAACATTGAAAGAAAAACAATTGAACTCGACAGAGGGTAAAATATCCAAGATAACTTTATCGGCACATCATCATTCTCACTTGTTAAAATTCACAAGATGAAAACAGATTTCTTACGAAGATGTTTAGTTGGAAATAATCTCGTTTCCTCTTTCAACACCTCAAAAAGTTTTTTAACGTTATCACCCGGGCTATTATATGTCTGATGCATTACAAAAACTTTCTATATGGGGTTGTGTTTAGAAACTTGTAAACGCTGAGGGTCATTTAAAAAAATAATCTTGACATTTTACATTTTAGTGGATGTACGTAGTTTGGGCAACATAAAATAAATTTTATGATAATCGAAATATTAAGTGAAAAGAGGCGTAAACAGAAACATCGGACATAATAAAACTACATGTAAACGATGTTTTAAACCTTTTTACATACTTACATGTTCTCCTATATCTGTATACTAAGGCTACCGGCGAAAAAAAAAATAAGCAAGATGCTTGTAATCAATGACACTGAAGAAACGAGCTTCTTTCTGGTTCTGATGGATAACATAAAAATGCAATACAATTCATTACAACTTTTTCTTAAAGATTTAAAGTTCAAGGTTAATCAACACAACTGTTTAACGTTCAAAACACAAATAATTATACCCTTTTAAAACCAAACCAATGCTTAGATTTAGGTCATCCGTTTATTTAAGGTCTGTAGTAACTATGCTTTTAAAAAGATTTTACAACTGACAGATGAATTTATTTATCGCAAGTGCATGAGTTTAATACACTTTACTTTATTTTAAATAAGATTATGATAAAGGAAATATTTTTCAAGATGAATTAGAAAATTTCATAATACGTGCATAGTATGTACACATATCAATAAATACAAAGATCGGTTCGATCAATATAACGTTAATGATGATTAGATTGAATTTGATTTTCTTTTATTTTACGAATAAGTAACTATGTAATTTACAAATTAAGTTGACATTATTATATAAGACTTTCCAGCGATTTAGATACAGACGCTGCTTTATTACACATACCTTCTACCCATGTTCCTAAAATAATTGTCACAACATAACTTTAGTATTTTTTTAATGTTTTATAAATGACATATTTTCGCTGTACAACATGCAAAATACATTTTGTTTTTACATTTTTTTTCTTTCAAAATATAAACTATGTTTTAGAACTGTTTAGTGTATGTAATAAAGTTGATTCAGTTTTGTATATACTGGTGTTTATATTTGTGTTCCTCTTTAATTTTGTTATGAATGGGTTACCGTATGTGAGTGACGAGTGTCGGGTGAGTGTGCTATTTTTAGATCGAGTATTTAAAGTGACCGGTTTGGGTGTAGTGGTCAGTAGAGGGTCCGATAACGACATCAGCCGGGTGCCACGTTTTGCAGCTCCTGTTTCAAGATATGGTGAATATCTCAAGTTAGCTTAATACTAAGGAGAAATGGGTAGCCATTGAAATTTTGGATTCTGTTAGGCGGGCACATGTTTTCCTAGCCGGTAAGGTTGTTTTGTTGTTATTTTGTACATTTCGCTGGTAATTTAGTTCTTAGTGTAATTGGTAGTATCTTTGTATGTTTATCGGGACTTTATTAGTCACAGTATGTTTTTTTCAGTGCGTAAGGGTGTTTGATACAATTACCTGAAATACAGACTGGTGTGCTAGACGAAAATTTTCCTATGGAAGGTCGTGGGGACAATTGACGAAGGTCGGGGACGCATTCTATGCTGAGTGGGGCGTGGCTTTCTATCCGGGCAGTGGTCGTAGACTTGAAGCGAGAGACCTGCGAGTCCGGGGCTTTCGGTTAGGATAGCGACAAGAGGGACAGGAAATTTGACGAGGGCAGGAGCGTCTCGAGTGCATAGTGACCTTGAGTTCATTTTCAGAGAGGTTTTAAGTGTTAAGGATGTTGTTTACTCAGGGTTTGAGTTCTCAAATTCGGATTGTTATAAAGTTCAATATCATGAGTAAAATTTGTTCTAATCACAAAAAGTATTTATGACATGAATTATTATTGACAAACCATTCTATATTTTTACTAAATTATGGAATTAGGCTCAAACAAAGTTGGACATTTTCAAAACAGAGGAAATTCGGACTAAAATTTTCAGATTTTGTTTTTCACTTAGATATTTTTGGTAGTACTGTAATATTCAAAGTTAAAATTTTATATGTTAGTCAACATAATTTTGCATATTTTCTGTTGGTTTTATCTCACTTTTTCGTTTAGATATTTGAATGGCACACACTACAAAAATATTGAACAATGCTTAAGAATTATAAAAGACACCTTATCTCAAAATTTTGATCATTGACCTCATATAACTTTTATGCCTGCAGAGTAAGGTCAATATACCTAGTTTAATGCTATAAATGTTTTGGTATTACCATCATTCAGTTTTTTGTAAAATTGAATCAAAAAAGTGTAGGAATTTGAAAACAGATTTTTCATTTTTAAAAGAATTTAGCAATTTAATTTTTTTTCACAAATAAGAAAATCTCAATCATAGTGTTAAATTTTCGGGGATTTTTCTTAAATTTTCAAAAAATATTCATTCGCCATTATCTCAAAAAGTAGGTCATTGACCTACTTTTTTTGAAAGTGTAAATAGCACTACTACCATGATAGGTCTTTCACACACAAGAGATGGTTTTTCATTATCATCAGTGGATTTTTTTTTCATTCTGAGTAAACGTATACCTTAAAAAGCGGCTGTTATTACAGGCTTATTTTCATATACATGCTTTTGAGCTGAAATTTGAAGTAATTGTAAATTCACGGTATTTTGAATTATTGAACTTTAATATTTTTTTGAGTAAATTTTTCAACAAGAGTTTTATTGGTTGAAATAGCTTCTAAACAACATTTTGTAGTTTACTTCCATTTTATATCTGATACAGTGTGATTTAATCTTGAATTTAGTTGATAGTATCAGATATTTGTTCATTTGTTTAATTGAATTATTATTCTTTTTTTTGTTATGTTCGAATGAGAGTGGTGTGAAAGGGGGAGTGAGAATAATGATTTGTTTTGTTTATTAATTTTTTTCTTCAAATTAAACTTATTTATTTTCTTTACAAAATCTTATTGTTCATTCAGCTGACAAAATCAAAAAAGAACTCATTACAGTGTAATTGTTTAGACAATAGTGCCGCTTATATAAAAAAAAAAGTCATTGCTTTAATGAGAATAACAAAAATATCGAATTCAAGTATTAAATACACAAAGCAAATTGTCATCTGTCTTTTCAACAAGTTTTCTTAAATTGGTTAATGATTGAATAAATTATATTCTAACAACATAAAAGTTATAATGTCTATATTTTTGGGATACACAGTTTTATCAAAAGGTACCTTCATTTTTTTTATTGTAAGAAACAATACAACATTAAACTTGACCCAAAGAAGACAAACTGCAAACGAGAGAGTAGAGAATACAGTTTTTAATTTATTTATACATGAATATTATCTGGTAAACGTTCACTACATACATGTAACCCTATATAGACGAACAGTCATTGATTGTTATGTTAGCTCGCAAGAAACTGGTCACCATTTTGTAAAAAATCATTGACCGGTGTTGTAGAGCAGTTTTTCCCCCAATCGTTGCTTTTTCCCCTAAAACCTGCTGTTATTAAAGTAATCTTTCCCACCGTGGAAAATAGCCACTTTATTCTAGGTTTCCCCACAGGTAGGTTTAAATAACAAAATGTTGGTTTAGATTTTATAACAAAAAATCTGGAAACCCAGTAAAGATTACAAATAATGTTTGCATACATTTGTATTTATCTGTACATTATGTTGAGTTTCATCTTTATGGTTTATTCTTCAGGTTTATATTTGTACTCATGGCGCATGAATAGGTAAGTTAATTCTTAGGAAATTGAACGCTGCAGATTTTAAATGCAGACAAGAAGAAAAAACATGCACTCTAAATATCATACATTGACATATATTAAAAAAAGGAACATAAATAGATATTATTACTAAAAGCTCTTCTTTTTATCACTTAGGCGGACATACTTTTTTGCTCTATCGATTGCTAAGACTTGCCTTATTAAACCTGCGATTTTCCGCGATTTTTCTGGAGTGTCATCGTATCTAACAATAAGTTTATAAAACCATTAAGACTTTATTAGTCTTACTAGGAGCGATGATCAAATTTAATCATTGAATAGTAAAAATTCCTCTTATAGATATGACGTCACAATAAGCATCATGATGTCATTTTTAAATTAGAAACATGTCAATTTTTACCTTAACTCTGGTTTAAATTCTAAAAACTCTTGGCGTAAAATGTCACTAGAAACTTTTCTAAATGAATATATAGAGTGTAAGGACAATGTATTTTCAATTTCGTTCTCCTATCTGAAGGTTTAATAGTTACATATTAATAAGAAAGAGAGTTTTAAATGAATGCCCAAAATCAAAATTTTGAATTTTACAATGAAATAGTTTCAACTGGAAGGTGGTAAAACAAAGATCATCTTTGCTGGAATATAACCTTTAAAGGTCACTTAAGATCGTTCATCTCTTTTCATGATATTTTAAAAGAAAATTAAAGCTAAATTAAGGTTAAATTTAAATAAGGTTTTAAGGAAGATCAAGACTGAATGCAAGTCTGGAATAAAAAAGGGGAAAAATCTTGTTTAAATATTTAAAAAGCACCCCTGTCTCATCAACCACGATAAAAGATGTCAATAAACATATTCGAACGTTATTTGCATATAGAGTCTTCATTTGTTAGCTTTTTTTTTGGACGAGTCTTAGACTGTGTCATAAACGTGTGAGGTTGACGATGCCATCAAAGCGTCATAGCTTGGAGGTGGATGTGACAGATTGTTATCATTTGTCTGTGGATATGCTGCTCCTTGTGGTGGTGGGTATGATGTCATTGGATAAACACCTGGAGAGGAAATACTAGAGGGCGTCGCCATCATATTCTGTTGTGTCTGGGTACCATAGACCACATACGGGTTTGCCGTAGCTGATTTAAAAAAAAAATAAACGAACGATGATTCATGTTATAGTATTCTATTGGTTTTTTTCTTCTTCTTTTTTGCAATGATATTTTATGTTTCATTTTTCAGATAAATCATGATGCAGACACATGGAGAAATTTATTGTCAGTGTGTTTTATTTATTGTCAGTTTTGAGCCAGACAAGCTTATACAAAATGTAGAAACGATCACTGTTGAAATTTTAAGCAATATTTTACATAGTCATTCATAATTTATTTTCAATAAACTGTCAGATTGTTCTTTGACTAATCCGGAGATGTAATTGTTTTGAAAAAAAAGTTATCGTATGTTTAATTTATTTTGTAAACTCAGTTCTACATGTAATTACAAACGAGCATTGTATGTGGGAAAATTTCATCCAGTATTAAGAGGAATGAATGAATGTAAAGATAATATTTTGATTTTTTTTCTTTCTTATTAAAAGTTAGATTTGTGGCTAAAAATATCACAATTAGAAGATTAAGGCTGATCAGGTTTTTAATGTATAAAACCATATATCCTCCTCAAGAAAGAATCAGATTATAAATTGTATTGAACAGAAAATGAAAAGAAAATTTTTGATAAGAAAAAAAACCTCATATAGCATTATATAGGATAAACTCTCTCTCTCTCTCTCTCTCTCTCTCTCTCTCTCTCTCTCTCTCTCTCTCTATCTGTGTCATTTTATTAACGTCTTTTGGCTCTCATTTAAATACACTTTCTTTGAAAATTTGAAGTGACGCCAGCATTACTTTTTTGAAAATGTTTGGCGCAGCCAATAAGAAACGAAATGTTTTATCACATTTTATATGTAACATTTTTGCGTTCATATGATATTGATGCCTACCCGAAAATCCTTGTGTTGGATTGAGTACTCTCCCTTGAGATGATTTCCGTCTACACACACACCAGCAAACTATAGCAATGCACACAACGATAAGAACGAAGCCGCCAATGACACCTCCAACTATGGCACCAACAACATATTCATGAGACTCGTTGTCTGTGTCAAAAAATAATATATATATATATATATATATATATATATATATATATATATATATATATATATATATATATATATATATCGTGGTTAAATGTTGTGATTGATACGACTATTCCGTGATTTAAACGAAATAATTAATCATGTCATTTATGTCCAATGAAACATCAGTAAGAACGTATATAAGTACTGCGCATGCTTGTACTTATCTATATTCGCAGGTCAATAATCTTTTTTTTATAAATGGGAGTGGTCAAAAAGTCACCACAAGCCTTTTTGTTTTAAAATTTATATTAGATTATAAGATATTCCCATAAAAAGCGGCGGCGTTTTTATAACGTGTAGTCAAGCAGATTGGAGTTTAGATAGGTTTAAGTTAAAGTGCTTTTATATTTATTTCATATACAGTCTCAGGATAATTTTTTTTTGCTTTATTTACCCCGGTGTACCCAATAATTGTTTAAACATAATCAAGTACCTTGCAAATAAATTCTAAACATATTTATTTCATTCACAATGACGCTTTGTTTTCATATTTACATATTTACATATAGTATTTTTCAGACATGAACCCAAACATCAACGGAACAGCAACATTATTATCAAATTAATCATCACGACAGGAGCTCTACTAGCTTCTTCAGGCAATGTATTACGGAGAACGGTGAAGAAATTGTTTTGTAACGAGACAACTTTTAATATCCTTTTATATTCTTGAACACACAGACCAATTAAAACCGGTTTTAACTTTTATTTCTTATTCTAAGAAATGGCATATTGGTTCCAAAAAGTAAAAAGCTTTAAAACTATCTGACAGGACAAAAAAAATGCCTGATATAAAGACAGACAAATCGTTAACTGTAAAACCAGACAGCAAGGGGAAAGAAGAAGTTAATTTGAGCATAAATATTTTGTGTTCTAAACCTAAAACAAATAATCTTTTTTAAATTTCTACCGCTAAATCGTAGTTTCAACCCCGTTTGTTTTATCTTTAATGTACACTATGGCTGATGTTATATTTTTGTGTTATAGAACATAATCAGGGTGCTGAAGTAATAAAAGCAAACAATACTACTTACAATCATATTCCTTTTTCGCTGTGATCTTCAGCTTAAACTTCGCTCCATATGTGTCACCGTCATTTCGGTTCTTGAACTCTATATAGAGAGTTTCATCTTGCGGTCCACAATACTGAGCGATTGTGTTTTCACTGCATCTTATTTTCTAAATTAAAAAAGATATATGGATATTATGATACTCTCTCCTTCTCTCCCTCTCTTTCGTTCTTTCTTTCTGTCTCTCTTTTTCCTTCTCTCTCTCTCTCTAAAATTCCTGAATATGCCCAGTGACAAAATTATACTATCAATTTTAATTTACGGTACTTGGGATAAAATTGTGGTAAGTTTGTCTATTAAAATATCTGTAATTGGTGCTAAAACAACCAAAGTATTCTAAACGACGTTAGAAATATTACTTGAGTCTGTAATGTATATAAATACATACGTGTTTTGTGACACCAATTATGGAGGTTTTGATGTTTATTTCGATTGCACAGTCATAGTCATTGAAATAAAGAGGAGTCACACAGACTGAATACTCGTCTAAGATATATCCGCTTCCTCTGAATTTGAAGTAATCACAATAAGAATCAACCGTTTGTCCATTGTACTCAAGGAATACTTTATTATTCTCACCTATATCTTTCGTGAAATATGAGCAGTCATCTCCAAATTCATCTGAAATGATCATTTTTTCATTTCTTATATTCAGTAGTATATTCCCACTATTTAACTTTATAGCGACAAAAGGTCAATCATTGTCATAGCTCGTTCTAGAATAATTGACCGGCATATCTCTTCTTTTAATATTGACCCGTTAGAAACATTCTCTAAGGAATTATTTCCTCGAAATCAATTAATTGCCACTACTTCGTCGATGTGTAAACTGTGACAGAAAATTGAAGACCTTTGCGACTTCAAAACAAGGTGACGTCATGCTAGGCATTCGGTCAAGGTAAGCAAACAACGAAAGCGCAATGCGATGGTTTGCTATTTCAAATATTTTTACGGGCGGTGGAATATCACCAGTGACCGTTTAATATCGACGATATGTTGGAATGAGCTTTGCGCAAAATTGAATTGTCAACTCTGTGTTAAAACGTAAAAAAAGGTTTTCTCATTTTTAATCCTATCTCAATTTTTTTTTTAATTTATTATTTTATTCAGATCACAAAACAAATATTGATTGTGTTTTCGGGAAATATTCATTATATTATCCGTATTGGGACTAATATATTGGTTTGTCTGTGGCAATATTTCGTTCTCGGAGGCTAATATAATTTATGATGTCCTCTTCCTCAGTCAATATGTGTATAATATTAATAACTTAGATATGAAACGTCATCATCACTCTCTCTTTTTGTCGCTTTCTTTTTCGAATTACTCAACAAGTGAAAAAATAATGCCAAAAATATTATGAAGAAATACAATACAATCATACAAAATGATATACGTACAAATAAACTACCAATTATCGGAATGTAAATACATAGTATGTAAATCCATTTTGATATACTTACATGTAGTCTCATATCCGAATACTAAAGCAACGTGTGAGAAAATCAGCAAACAACTGGTAATCAATAAAAATGATAAAACAGGCTTCTTACTGGTTCTGTGGGGAAAATTGCAGCTAAATTACATTATACTGTTATAACAATTTACATGCAAATGGTAATTAACCCAAACTGTAATAAAACATTCAACACACAAATCGATATTCCTCTCTCTACACCGTTCCAAAATGCAGGTCATCCATATATTATCTACGACATTCAAATCGATTTAGCTATTTCTCCGTCAAGGTTACATTGACGCTTAAATTGCTATTCTGAGATCTCTTATAACAAATGCAATGCTTGATCATACTTTTGCTTTTTGCTTTGTTAAATAAATTACCATTAGGAAATATTTATGAGGATAGAGAAAATATTTACAATGATCTATAATAGTAAACACGTTTGTATGTCAGTAGATTTAAACAAAATGTATTCGATCAATACGTGTATTAGCATAAATGAAGGAACATTTGAATTTAAAGATACTTTACAGGACAAATAATCATACATTTAAATGGTAAATGGCTTGACATTAGATCTATAATCAATATAACAAATTTAGATACAGAAATCGTCTTCAAAAAACATACCTTCTAACCATGTTTTGACACACCCGAGTGACGTAGGTCTTTGTGCGGTTAAGAGCATCGGCTGGTGGATCAAACGGGACGGGATTGCATTGTTTTCATAGAATAAGAATAAATTTGGAAAGCTTTTGTCATGTCAGCATGTTTTCATTTACCTGACACTCCCGGTAAGCTATGAAAATTAAAATTCAATCAAGTCACACAGGACATGTGTTAAGTCAAACACAATATATATATATATATATATATATATATATATATATATATATATATATATATATATATATATATATATATATATATATATATATATATATATATATATATATATAATTTCCCAATACAACAAAAATAAATCGGCACAGTTTTAAATAATTTAAAAATAATGAATTTACAGAATAAAATCACAAATTGATCCTATTAACCGGATCCTATTAAACTTTTTCGCCATTCCTGGCTCTTCAGGCGGTAAATAGGATCAATTTGTGATTTTGTTATGGATATTTTTAAATTAAATTATATATATATATATATATATATATATATATATATATATATATATATATATATATATATATTTTGATACGAACATTATATCAATGACTTAAATGTTATCTCCCCCTATATGTGAACAATAGTTTTGTATTACATTAACATTTTACACGAAAATGTATGTATATATGTACTATGTGTTTGCAATTGTAAGTATATATCTTAATTTATATATTCATGTGTTTATTTACGTTTAAAAATACAGTTATAAAGAATGAAGAAAAGATAATCATTATTATATAAGTGTTGTGTTGTGCATGCACTGTGCCTTAATAGTATTCAGGGTTTGATACATAGAGCCGAAGGCGAGTGCACTATGTATCAAACCCTGACTACTATTTAGGCATAGTACATGCACAACACAACACTATTGTTTTTTCAAATTAATCAATTGATTTGATTGTTTATTTAATCAAGAAGTTGTTGTACAATAAAAAGTCAACAAAGGTTTATGTTCTTTTCAAGAAATGAGAGACGTTTGACCTTACCGAGAAAACTCGAAATGTTTAGCAGACGAAATCTCATTGAAATTTCTTCTTGTACATTCTTTATCAAGCGTCATTTAAAAAAGCGTTTTTGTGATTCTCATGTAGAATTTCTTTGAAAAATGTTCAATCAATTTGTTCAAAAGTTTATCAAAAACTTTAACTTTAAAATTACCGTCAATAATGAAGTGTTTTTTGAAAGATTAATAACTTTAATTGCTTGATGTCAGTCGTATATATCTACGTTTTATATATATAAATACCGTCAAAGACTTTATCGGTTCATATAGCGTATCGGTAACGCGTTGAGCTTCGAGCTGGATGATTTTGCGTCGTGAGTTCCAAACGCCGCTGTCGGCGCTTGTAAAATTTTCTTTGAAAACATTTCCCGTTCTCTATTTCGGCATTATATGCTTACTCTATATAAATCCTTTGTATACTATGCGTAAATAGATGAGTATTTAATATATAGCGACAAACTGACAGGAGGCATATTAATGTACCATATAAACGCATGATATATTTTATACATTACTGATCAAGAGGGACCCTGGCACCCCAGGTGAGGTATATCTAGAGAGCTTATGAAAAAATGACAATAACAAACTGTCAACCATTTAAAAAATCCATAAAACGAAATACAAATTCAAAGAGCGACACAGATCTCTAAATGGATAGAGTTAGGATCAGGTGTCATGGAGGAGTGAGCATTCTCTGCTGACCGGTCACACCCGCCGTGTGCTCTTTGTCGTAATCGAGGAAAAAACGGAAAACTCTGTAGACAATTAGGTGATTAATTATGGTCTAACAGTTAGTATTAAAAACGACAGTCAGCATGCGACCCAGTGTAAGATTGCTTTGCTGACAGGGTCGTTTTATCGACCATAGAACTTACAAAAAGATGACTTCAAACGGGACTGTTGATAGTCCTGTTTTATCAACTTAGAAACTGTTTACATGCTCTTGTGTATCGAATTAACTGAGAGACAAAAACACCATATGCAAGTGAAGTCATCGTGTTTATCATGTCATCGGGTTCACAGGTGTGTGGCTGTCAGTCAAGATATCGGGTCTCAATAGCTCAGTGGTTATAGCGCTGGCACGGTACGCCAGAGGCCCTGGGTTCGAGTCCTGGTTGAGACTTGACTTTTCATCACCTGTGACATTTGGCGCCCAACGTGCAAATCCCACGGTCACTCCCTAGGAACATGTTTCACAACATTTCCTTCACTCGTAGAATTCTACTCGTAAATTCGAGGACGAATTTCTACCCAGAGGGGGAGTATGTCACCGGGTTCATAGATGTGTGACTGTCAGTCAATATATCGGTTCTCAATAGCTCATTGGTTAGAGCGCTGGCACGGTACGCCAAAGGCTTTGGGTTCGAGTCCCGGTTGAGACTTGACTTTTCACCACCTGTGAAATTTCGTGATATAAAGTTTTGTTGTTAGGCTACCATCAATGTCCATTTCCAGTAAAATATCCAAATATGAACAGATGACACACACTCAGCGGTATCTTTTATTTCAAGTTCACTGGGAAATATTGAGTCGGCGTAAATATGGAAATAACCATTGTTAGTTGATAATACATCGTCAATGTTGACTTGAAGGCCACAGACAGCGAGCGATTTATTTTTTTCACGTACAAGGTTTTGAATAAATTCTGCTTCAAAAGAATACAAAAATAGGTCTGCTAACAATGGGGCACAATTGGTACCCATGGAAATTCCAACAGATTTTTGGAAGACTTGATTTCCAAATACTACATTGATGTTGTCTTTTAGAAACTCAAGTATCTTTTTAATGTCAACTTCAGAGTACATGTGTGCAATCTGAAAAGTTTTTAACAAAATATTTTTTTTTGATTCCAATGACAAGGTAAGCATTTTTACGACTTCCAAATTTATTTAAGAAACAACTGTCGATGACATCAAAAAGCCTAGATTTTAATTTGTTATGGGGAATGGTTGTATAAAGCGTTAAAAAAACGTACGTTTTGATGTTAATGATTTTGGTCAGATTTCGTGACCTCAAAGTTTCTAATTATTCTTTAGAGTTTTTTAGTATCCACATCTGATTCACACCACATCTGGAGTATATTGTTGTACAGTACTCTTGAAGTTTCTCCTTCACTATTGTAAGAATTCTTATCTAGCTTCTGTAAGAATCCAATCTATCTTCAGTGGTATTATCTCGAATCCGAATGTATAGTGTTTAAGAAAAAAAACCCTTATTTTTAAACAAAAAATTTGTTATCATTTAAAGTTTTATAGTATTGAGCACTAGTATTTGGAATGTTTATTCAAGATTGAATTCAAATCTTATATTTAAAGTTTGATATGTATTTTTAAATTTTCACAAGTTTTAATGTTAGGTTTTGATGATAAAATGCATGACATCCGATCATTTTTTTTTAATTACTTTAACCGCACATTTTATATGTATATTTCTTCTGTACAACAAACAAATTGTAATGCATTCTTTTTGCTATTTATTTTAAGGTTTCATTTATCCAAAAAAGTAGAATACGTTCTAAAAATGAAAAGGAGAAACATCATTCATCTATAATACGTATCAGTAGGTAGAAAAAAGAAGAAAAAATACATGAAATACAAAAACATGTAGCTGACAGTATTTGAATTACGTTTATGATTATAACTTATAATTTTAACACATTATTATAATCATCAATCGTTCTACAATTTCCTTGTAAATTCTATAAAAGGCATAAATGGCACGTAAGTATCTTTAAATAAATTGGCAACGATTAAATGTTGTGTAAGGGCAACATATTTTGACGTTGTTGTCCTCTCTTAAGGTTTTATTTCAACTCCACATATTAAAGACAGAGAATACTTTCAAAGAAAATGCAAATTTCAATATTTTGAACCTTATATTGGAATGGGTTCACCTGGACGGTGGTCGAATCGAAATCTTTTTTACTGGAATATAACCTTCAAGGGTCAAAAAAGGTCATTCATTTATAACATTTCCAAAGAAAGAATAAGCTAGATTTAGGTCAAAATTTTCTATTTTCAAATTTTTATGGAAGATCGGGACTGGATGCATGTATGGTACTCATAAAACGTGGATAAAAAACTCGTTCGAATTTGATAGAGAGAGTCCCTGTTTCTTCTAACTATTACAAAAAGTGTCAATAAACATATTCGGGCATTATTTGCGTTCAGTGTCTTCATTAGTTAGCATTTTGGACGATTCTGAGTTTGTTTCATGAATGTGCGAGGTTGATGACTCCGTAAACGCGTCATAGCTTGGAGGTGCAGAGGCCAACTTGTTTTCAATTGTCTGTGGACTTGCTGTTCCTTGGGGTGAAGGTTGTGATCCCATTGGATAAACAACTGGAGATAAAACACTGGAAGGCGTTGCCATTATGCTTTGTTGTGTTTGTGCGGCTTGGACAGCATATGGGTTTGACGTAGCTGATTTTGGAAAGAAAAATAATATATGATTCTTATATTATTTCTAATTTATTGTGCGGTTATACTTTATATTTGTTATTTGATTTTAGATATATCGTGATGCAAGCACATGGAGAAAAACATTTCGTTATCATTTCTGGGCCAATCGAACTAATACACAGAAAACCTTTGGTCACTATTTACAGTTTCAGCACTCTTTTGCATCGATATTTTTACACATAATGTAAAATGTGAGATTGACTTGATACTTCCTTTTAGATGTTATTTCATGATAAAATAACTTAAAGGTGGTTGTATATTGTATGTTACAGTTTGTCTCTCATGCTCATAAAGTGTTTGCGTTCGGCCTAACTTGCTCCGTTGTTATCTTTTCTTACACTATTCCATGTACAACTGAGAACATATTTTCCAAAATTATTGATTTTCTAAATTTCCTTTTCAATTACTAATTAAAGTTGATTTATGTAACTGATTTGTTAAAAAGACTTGAGTAACCAAAGGTTTTAAGAGACACAAAGCACTTTATCATGTTTCTATTTGTATGTTTGGCTTTCAGTTTCATACACATAAACTGACACATTTCACAAATTGCATGTAAAACTTGTTCACAATGCAAAGTTGTTACCTTAAATGACATTTTTGTACTTACCCGGATATCCCGGTGTCGGGTTGAGTACTCTCCCTTGAGATGGCTTTCGTCTACACACACACCAGCAGTATATAGCAATGCACGTTGTGATGAGGACGAGGCCACCAATGACACCTCCAATTATGGCACCAATGACATATTTTGAAGAACTGGATTCCTTGGCTGTGTCCAAAAAAAACCCATTAAGCTTAAATGTTTTAATTTAAACGACTCAAAACGAAGTTTTCAAACATGGCATCAATGCCCTATGTAAATCAGTCAGAGAGTTTATAATCAATGCATTAACGATTATTTGCGTTTTTATAACGTGTAATCATTGTGAGATTATACGATGAAATGTCATTAAAGATTAAGTTTACTTAAATATTTGGTTCTAAACCTAAAACAAATATTTTTATCATTTCCACTGCTAAACCATAAGTTCAACACCATTTTCCCCTTAAATTTACACTCTGGTTGATATTCTATAAATTGATTTTTAAAAACCCTATCAGGGTACTGAAGTTTTGAAATCAAATAATACTACTAACCAACATATTCTTTCCTCGTTGTGATTTTTAGCTTAAACTTCGCTCCATTCGTATCCCTACCATACCGTTTCTCGAACTCTATGTAGAGATTTTTATTTTTCGGTCCACAATACGGAGCGATTTTGTTTTCAGTGCATGTTATTTTCTAAATCAAAAAGGTATGTATGCGTATAATTATAAAAAAAATTCTCTCTCTCTCTCTCTCTCTCTCTCTCTCTCTCTCTCTCTCTCTTTATATAATTATATAAATCATTATTTTGCTTCATAGCAAAGCAATAGTATTTTAATGTACAGTGCTTGAGATCTTTTTCTATACATTTTTCAAACTTTGGCTACAAATATCATCTTTAAATCATTCTTTGACAGCAAAAGTTTCTTTTGATCTTTTTAATCAATTTTCTATAAAAGTTTTTGTATGCTAAAGCAATGGTTTTGCTAAGAATATGTATAATAATAAATATTTATATTGCAGTAGGTTTTCCGGTATCTTAAGCCATATTCTATCAGAACAAATGGTGTACAAAACACACTTGAAATTAAGAGGAACTGCGCTTTTTTTCGCCCAATATGAAAATTCGCACCAGACGTCCATGCGAGTATGACTGTATGACGACTTTCATATGGCTATAAATGAGTCATTTTTTTGCAAATCAAAAATAAAGCGGTGTACGTTATGTTCAATATAATTTCTAAAGTTTGTTTTGTTTACAAATATTGCATAATATGTTGGTTCACTAAACCTAATCATTTTGGGAAGAAATTAAATGGTTCCCATTTCGAAACATGACCATTATGCATTTGGTTTTTATTAATTAACTTCGAATATTTCTAACATTGACAGCAGACCGAATCTGCTGGTTTAAATAGGCAAAGTCTACAACTTTTTTAGATGATTGGTTTGTATGGAAAATTATTTGATCCATTACATGTAAATGCCAAAAAGAAAATCGGAGCAAACAGCCTTAAATAAACATTACTTAAACAATAAATACCTACGTGTTTAGTGCTTTCAAAAAGGGATGTTTTGATGTTTAATTTGACAGCACATTCACTGTCATTGAAATAAAGAGGAGTCACACAGACGGAGTACTCGTTAAAAAATCCATATCCTGGTCCTCCGAATCTGAAGTAATCGCAAGAGAGGTCAACCGTCTTTCCATTGTACTCAACGTACATTTCCTCATCATAATCCACGTCTTTAGTAGTGAATAAGCAGTCTTCTCCAAATTCATCTGAATTGTATATCTTAATAATTTATATATGAACCTTTTTTTTTTTTACTAAGTTTGGCTTTCTTACGTACTCTTACTATTCAACAAATTAAAAAAAATGCATAACTACATGTATTATATAATATACAAAATGGAAAATGCAATGTAAAATGCAAATTCAAAATAGTTTATGTATATATAGACTGCAATTTATTGGTCAAAAAAGTATACTATGTAAAACCATTTTTCATATACTTACATGTGGTCTCATATCCAAACACAAAACCTACGTGGGAGAAAATCAGAAAACAGCTGGTTATCAATAAGAATGACGGAACAGTCTTCTTCCTGGTCCTGTTTGACAATATAAAAGCTGAATTATATAACATCGTTATATCTGTATACATCTACATCGTAATTAAACCAAACTGTTTGTACAACTTTCAGTGCAAAATAAATAGCTGTAGTAGTTACCCATATCATATTGTTTGTTTTGTGTAGATACCCGGTGCGCGTGGTCATCATGGTAAGGGGGAGGGGGATTATATAAGGTCAATTATCAAATTTTTGAGCAATTCTATCTAGAATTATTTGTATGTATTTTTTACATTATTAAATTTGCTTGCCAGCCAGTGATATATAGTTAGACACAAAATAATACAACCATAAAATATGTGAAATTATACCAAAACACTTAGAAACTTTACATTTGCAACTACATAGTAATCCTTATTTGCATCAGAGTTTACGATTATTAATCAAATCATTATAGATATGTGGAATCAAGGGCACTTGCCATTTAACAATGCGATGGCAATGTATTTACATGACATTATGCTTCGTAAATTTCTAAAATGACTTTTTATGAGATTTATTCGACGACCTAAGTTTGAGTTTTCCGTGTTTAGTTTTGGCATATTTGATCCAAGAGAATCTCTTAATGTGGAAACTTTGTCGATATTGTTTTTAAAGGAAGTAGTGGGCCGAATGAAGAACCCACACCTTAACAAAACAAAATCCGCTAGCATGGTATATCTCTGTTTACACCGATCCAGAATTTAGGTCATCCATGTGTTATATACGCAATTTCTCGGTCAATGTTAGCATCGACGTTTAAGTTGGTATTTTATGTTCTCTAAAAAATATAATAAATTCATTAGGTTTTTTATTGCCTTGTCTTAGTGTGAAATAGAATTAACATTTGGGAAAGCATTTACTATCAAAGGGAACATATTTACAATCTTTGGTAGTACACACGTTTGTATGTTATGGAATGAAAAAAAAATATAGTTGTATGCGATCAATACAAACATTTACGAAGACTCATTTTAATTTAAAGATATAAATAATAGTTTACAGTTTTACGTTAGATCTTAAGTCAATTTAATAAAATTTTGATACAGACATCGGCTTCAGAATACATACCTTCGGCCCATGTTTTTAAATAGTCCTGTTGTGTTTTACGTAAACAATTTACGACCAAAAATATCGGCGGGTGGATCCAAAGGGATAGTATTAGTAATTTTTGTATGATAAGCCTTATGTTATTTATGTGTAGCTTTAGTCAAGTCGCCTTTTATTAACAAGCAATCATTAGTTTAAATAAAGTCAAACATAAAAATTAAAAATTAAGTTAAAATCATTCAATAGATATTATTAGTTTGTTTGTTCATGACCTCATGATGAATGGAGTAGAAAACGAACTATCTAGCATGTTCATCATTGAAAAAAGATAAAGAAAACATTCTATTTGTTGTTTGATTTATTTCAACAGTTATATTTTATTAAAAAAAAGAAGAAAAAAAGAAAGAAAAGAAAATGTGTTCAAATCATAATTTGAATTTTGTGTTAAAAGACACACAACAATCAAAACCATTTTGTTAGCAAGAATAAGAGAAAAAGAGTTCAATCTGAATATTTAGTGACGGAAATAGTTTCAAATGAAAGCTATATATTATAAATTTTAATGTCAAATTTAAGTGAGTTAATTTGCTGAGTACTTGATATCTTTTAAGAAACGTTACATAAGAGACTCCTCATTCATAGCTGTATCAGATCCTTAAAGGGGGGGGGGGGATTGCAAAACCCCGATCTATTATTCTATATCCGGAATAAATGTTTGAGAAATGTCACTAAAGTTAAAAAAAACAATGAATCCATCTCTTTAAATTGTGATTTGAAGGGTACAGAATACATGATATCGAAATTCTTCTATTGTCATGAAGGTTAAGGTAGTTCAAAAGTAAATACAAGTATACAAAAAATAAAAAAAAGTAATCCAGAATAAGTTATAGTACAGTAGATTTTATCCATTTCTCCACCAATCGGCCGCTATTCCTAGCTGTAACTAAGTCGTTCATGTTTTTTTAGATGTCTTAAATTTTATAAGTGATCGGAAGTCCAAATGCAAAATACATGCAGAACAAAATTTACACTTTTAAAAATCCGCATAAGAAGATCACATTTTAACCAATTGTTACTTAAACATTTACAGTTACTTTTGCGATGTATATAGCATTACTCTCAATTCAGACATCGGTCATTTCAAACAGCATGATTTGCGTAAGACGCCATCATTTGTTGACACTGCTGAATTCAGAATTTCCTGATATTCCCGAAACTATACAGAGCTACTGTATCCCACTGTACCCCACTGTACAGAGTCATAGTACGCCACTGTACTTCACTTGACAGCACTTTACCTACCCTCTGACCAGCACTGTACCCCACAGTACGGATAATGACCAGCACTGTACCCCATTGCATGCCACTGTATGGGTACTGACCAGCACTGTACTCCACTGTGTGCCACTGTACGGGTACTGACCAGCACTGTACTCCACTGTCTGCAACTTTACGGGTACTGACCAGCCCTGTACTCCACTGTATGCCACTGTATGGGTACTGACCAGCACTGTACCCCACTGTATGCCACTGTATGGGTACTGACCAGCACTGTACTCCACTGTGTGCCACTGTATGGGTACTGACCAGCACTGTACCCCACTGTATGCCACTGTATGGGTACTGACCAACACTGTACTCCACTGTATGCCACTTTACGGGTACTGACCAGCACTGTACTCCATTGTATGCCACTGTACGGGAATTGATCAGCACTGTACTCCACTGCGTGCCACTTTATGGGTACTGACCAGCACTGTACTCCACTGTGTGCCACTGTATGGGTACTGACCAGCACTGTACCCAGAATTTCAGAATTTCCTGATATTCCCGAAACTATACAGAGCTACTGTATCCCACTGTACCCCACTGTACAGAGACATAGTACGCCACTGTACTTCACTTGACAGCACTTTACCTACCCTCTGACCAGCACTGTACCCCACAGTACGGATAATGACCAGCACTGTACCCCATTGCATGCCACTGTATGGGTACTGACCAGCACTGTACTCCACTGTGTGCCACTGTACGGGTACTGACCAGCACTGTACTCCACTGTATGCCACTGTGCGGGAATTGACCAGCACTGTACTCCACTGTATGCCACTGTATGGGTACTGACCAGCACTGTACTCCACTGTGTGCCACTGTATGGGTACTGACCAGCACTGTTCCCCACTGTGTGCCACTGTATGGGTACTGACCAGCACTGTACTCCACTGTGTGCCACTGTATGGGTACTGACCAGCACTGTACTCCACTGTGTGCCACTGTATGGGTACTGACCAGCACTGTACTCCACTGTGTCCCACTGTACGGGTACTGACCAGCACTGTACTCCACTGTGTGCCACTGTATGGGTACTTACCAGCACTGTACTCCACTGTGTGCCACTGTATGGGTACTGACCAGCACTGTACTCCACTGTATGCCACTGTATGGGTACTGACCAGCACTGTACTCCACTGTGTGCCACTGTATGGGTACTGACCAGCACTGTACTCCACTGTCTGCAACTTTACGGGTACTGACCAGCACTGTACTCCACTGTATGCCACTGTATGGGTACTGACCAGCACTGTTCCCCACTGTATGCCACTGTATGGGTCCTGACCAGCACTGTACTCCACTGTATGCCACTGTATGGGTACTGACCAGCACTGTACTCCACTGTATGCCACTTTACGGGTACTTACCAGCACTGTACCCCACAGTATTCCACTTTACGGGTACTGACCAGCACTGTACTCCACTGTATGCCACTGTACGGGCAGTGACCAGCACTGTTCCCTACTGCACAACAGTGTACATGATACACTGTACCGTACTGTATGGTACTGCCCCAATTGCACTTTTTCGTTACGATGTTTAAAAACTGAACTTATAATTTTTTTCGTTTGAAAATGCATACAACATGTATTTGAGATTTACTTGCATGAATTTGATTGATTTTTTTCTTATTGCTTAAAGAAGAGATCTCTTTCTATAAATTTATCATTACATGCGCGCTGCTTGGATTCAGAATTTTTTTTTCAGGGGAGGGGATCTGAAGTTTAGATGTATCCATGTTTTCTGAGGGTGTGGGGAGTTGGGTATGTGGACCTATTTTTTTATATTTGTAGTTTGTAAATGATAGGAAATTTAAATTCTACCTACCCCTTTGTATAACGTCTTAGAGTGGAACTAGCATAAATGTTTAAGTGAAGATATTTAGATATTTACATATTGTAGAATGAAATCAGCATAATTCTTTTTTAATACATATACATATTTGGTTGGAGTTTTGATTCAACAATAAAAAAATATTTTTATGATATTGATTATTAGAAATAAAGAATAAAGCTAACCGGTTATGACATCAAACTGGGTTTTTTTCAAAGATTTACTCACGGGGAGATTAGTCAAGCAGTATAATTCTGTGTATAGTATACATACTTTTAGTAGATCCAAAGGTGTGAATATCGAAATGATCAACCAAGTAAATTGTCAGTCTGACACCTTGTTAAGATATCATACAATGTCTCAAAAGAGGGTATTATCGATAAGAATATTTCATGAACATGAAATGTATGAATTAACAATAATATTATTGATAAACAGAACTATTTTATATTCATCAGTTTAGATATTGTTTATATTTTTATTAAATTATCAAAATCATGGCGGGTATCGAATATTTTATTAATTCATCGCCCCCTCCCTCCCTATCTCTTACCACTCGTGGAAATCAATACAGGTATGTGTATATAAAAATATTAAAGTGCATGTTGTTTAACTAAATGACCTTAAAGTTTTTATATTTCTCTTTTTATTGTATACAGATACCTCCTCTTGCTGGGCTTATTTTCATGATCTGATGACATTTTTTAAATGTGTTAAAAAGTAAAAAAATCGCTTTATTCGATTTGACCTTCAAAGTAACTACCTTCTTTCTCAACGTAAAGGATGATAAAAATAAATGTAGTAATCTGCAGGTATGTAGACATCTGTTTAGATATGAAAGGACTATGTGCGGTATGGTCAAATATCTGTCCCCGATTTCAACCAATTTTTAAATAGTATCGTATAAAAATCAAATCTTCATAAATCATTGTATAGAGGATGCCTATAACTTTTATTTGATTTTAGCCATCATTGCTCACTCGCTGTTTATCTATGACGTCACCTAAATGACCTAATTCCCGCAATTTTGCAAAAAAAAAATGAAGATATTCTCATTTTTGCTCTTTATTTTGCATTCGGAAGTATAGAGCGCAGGTCTGCTCAAGTGCGATTTTGACATATGTTTTTCTTCAGATAGTTATACATATTATACAAAAAATGATACTTGAGCAAGCCTGCGCTCGATGTTTCCCCGTCAAAAAACCATCGGAAAACACCCATATTTTGCTACAAAACATCAATTTATCAAAATAATGCAATCTTCATGACGTCATCACTACATTATGACGTCAATGTGGTGATAACCTTTTACACCTTTATTTCCAATATGATTTTAACTATCCTTAACCTTATTTTTAAAGCTCTTTCTAAAACTTTGATTTGGGGGGCAAAAAATGCGTAAAACCGCACATAGTCCTTTCTATTCTTAAATGAAATGATAGAATTTCGCAATGTCTATCAGTTATACTACTAAAGTGGAATTGATATTAAACTAATATAATAATTTTCGTAAATTTTGATAATATTTTAAATTTTTTTTATGCATCCAATATTAAAATATTTCGGAATTTTTCATATTATAAAGACATTGCATTCAGATATAAATTGAATGAAAATCTAATATATCCACCATCGACTAAGAAAGAAAATCCGATTTTAATGATTTTTTTCACAAAAATATATCTATAGAATAAACGCTTAAAAAGTTAATAAAAATGTAAATGAATAGGTAAATCATATTTTAAAAACATATTCTTAAATCCAGGTATACCTTATCATTAGTTCACATTAGTTTAAGGATATGTGAACCTGACATGAAACTAATTGAATAGTTAAAAAATTGTTTAAACAGACTCTAATCGATTTGTTTTTGTCAAAAAAGACATTTTAAGCATATGTTCGTGAGTTCGTTTCCATGGCAACGACCTTCAAACTTACCCATGTTAAAAGAAATTAGAACGAGAAAAAAAAAACTTAAATGCAAATTAAAAATGTCATAAAAGACATATTTACAATTATCTAGAAACATTTTCTCACCAAAATATTAAAAAGGTTAATAAAATACTCTATTTATCTGAGAATGGATTATAAGAATTCCTTTTATTTAATCCGCTATTTTAGTTTGAATTTCTTCTGACCACTAAAAAAGTGACATTTTTTGACGTGACCAGAGCTAGAAAAATTGCAAAAAATACTATTTCCTATAATTACACTATTATTTTTTTAATGTAATTTTGAAGAAATGATAAATAGCAAAAAAATTAGTAATCAATAATTGGCATGTTGGTGAATTAGAAAAAAAAATAATAACGTCTGAATTTCCTCTGACCTCTATTGAAATAGATGCTACAAACCCTACATGCTGTTAAAAAAAGACGTATAATTCAGTTTTAAATGGCAATTTCTTTCAACTAGTTATACTGTGAACCTGCATAAGTTATTGTAGAACAAAATTAATGGAGTTGTGTTGTAAATACTACAACTAATTGAATTAAAAAGGCTGAAAATCCGAATTTCCTCTGATCTGACTTTTACAAAAAATCACTCTGCGCGCTTCATGAAAGTCAACACTGCCATAAATGGTTGTATTTTTAAAAACTAATCATATAAAGAGAAAATTATTCTTTAATTTAACCATTTTTTCACTTCCTAAAGAGTTTATTTTAATGGTAATTAACAGAGTGTCATAGTTGTGCATTTGATATAATCAAGAAACTCTAGTCTCTGTACACAAAAAAGAAAAACATGCATGAAAACTTTAATACACACAATCTTTATTAAGCCTTTGTTGAAAGATTTAAAATACAATCAAACCAAATAAATCACAGGTTTTATAAAAAATCATATACTGATTGTAATTAATTTGAATTTCCTCTATCAATCTTTTAAAGTTTTGTCTGATTTGCAAGGTATTGCATTAAAATGGGTGTCGGAAAATAGGAGAATCTTTCAAATGATTACAGGTATAAAATGAAATTTGATACTTAATCATGATAATTCTTTAAATCATATTATCTGATTGGACTAAAAAACACTGCAGATTCTGAAATGATTTATGATTTGTCCTTATGTATATACATGATTGTATGCAATCCTATAATTCCTTTGAACTTTGAACCCTTCCTTGGTCCCCATATTGGTCTTAATGCTATTTATAATGTATGATTTAGACTTTATCAGAATGATTATGCAGGGTAATATATTACAATGGTTCAGCCTCAATTTGAACTAAAATATAGAAAATGTGGAAGGCCACACCAATTAAATTTCTTTTTCATCGGATCCTGCATGCTCGTGTTTAAATAAAACTTTACAAATCATATCATTATGGACCGCCTAAAAATTTCGGCTACAAAAAATAATAATCTTATTATTTTATCGCTAGCCCGCTTGTACCCTTTTCCACTTAATGTCCGACAAGCAAGATATTATATTGGTGTGGCCTAACTAGGATGTGTATATTTTTGTTCATGCAAAAATGATAAAAATATAGATAAGGATAAGTTATAACAAAAATATTCTTATTCACAAAAATCATTTCAAAAAATATTTGAAATAAAAATTTTACTCAACCATACATTCATAACTCATTCAAAAACTCTGTAATGTAAGAGGACTGATATTTTCTGTGAGGCTTGTTGTATATAAGTGTCATAATGATGATCTCAACTTGATCTACATCAGTAACCTCATAAAATAAAACAGACTTCAGACAGATAAATGGATGGATAGACAGACACTAATAGACGGAAATGATTATTTGATATACTATGCAATCATCAAATTAAACATAATTATAAACATAAGACATATATTTTAAAAAACCAGTTTCTCCACATGAACAGTATATAGCCATTACAAACTTCATTACTGCACTTGGTCAGTATAAACACCTTTTGATATCTATCAATTTTATTTCTTATAGCATATGCATTATCATAATATATATTCTTTTACAATACTAATTCTTAATTGTATGCATTATATGTCCAAATTATTCATGACTTTTGGAGTTTCAGAAATGGTTTTCAAATCCAAGTAAATGTAATAAATCATAAATGGTAGATTATCACTGGTTTGGTCCAGTTTCATATTTCAGGATATGTTGTGCAGCTTATCAATTGTCTTAATATGATATCATAAATGTTGAAATAAATATTGTCATCCCTAAATTACCAAATAAATGATCCAGGGCATCAATCGGGAAAGGCTTTATCAGGATGAACATAACAGAGACAATATATGTAAATATATGTACATATGATTACATCAATGTCCTTGATGTCTTCTGTTTTGCATATTTTTGGCTGACAGTTATACACGGAACTTGACAAATTGAAGCAAATGCATGCAACATTTGAAATTTTCGTGTAGCATTTTAATACTTACTCGGATATCCGTGTGTTGTATAAAGTACTCTCCCCTGAGACGGTTCCCGTCTACTTACACACCAGCATACTATAACACTGCCAACTGCGATAAGAAAGACGCCGCCAATGACTCCTCCAATGATGGCACCAGCAACAGATGCATCAGCAGATAAATCGGTTCTGTTGTCTGTGTCGAAAAATGTCAAAAATAGATATAGGAATTAACGTGATTGAAAATGAAGGCATTAAACATGGCATTAAGATAAATCTTCCCTTAATTTTTAATTTTCTTTATCTCAGTAATGTGAATATTTCTTTTAAGTTATTCCAAAATTATATTTTCATATTATATTATACGTCTCTTTTTTCTTTTTATATACATAATTTTGATTAAAAATATACACGTTTACTTAATCACAAAGCATTCCTTTGTGATTTGTATGCAAGGTATAGAAAATATATTTTATCTAAAAAATAGTCTGGTTATGTACCTAAAATATTTGTGTATAAACAGGTTTAAATGCAAATAAGGAAGATTTAATTCATCTGGAATAATTACCTAAACTAAGGAACTTCACGTGAGTCCTTAACGCAATAAGTAACTTTAGTCAGAAACACTTGAGCAACTACACGAGTAACAGTTCATGTATTTGACTGTATATGTGGGGTAACACCCTTAACAATTTTAGGTCACATTGAAAGACTGATAAATTGTAGGGTGCAAAAACAGACAACAAGGGGTCAAAAAAAAGTTAATTTGAACATTTGTTTCAAAAACTTAAGCAAAATAAATATTCTTTTTTTAACCACCCCTAAATTGTATTTTCAATTTTTTTTCTAAAATCTACAATATGGTAGATAATTAACTTATTGATTCTTTAAACCACCTAACTAAAATAATGGTTATTAAAACAAACAATATTACTAACAATCATATTCTTTCTTCGCTGTGATCTTTAGCTTAAACTTTGTTTTACTTGTTTCTCTGCCGTTCCGGTTCTTGAATTCAATGAAGATAATTTCGTTTTGCGCTCCACAATACTTGGCGCTTTTATTTTCAGTGCATGAAATTTTCTAAGATAAAAAAAATATGGGCATTTTATTATGAAATACATATAAAAAAAAAAAATGATTAACTCTCAAATTGATACATACCTGCCCATATTGAAGGATAAATATCTTTTTCTCAATTCATATCATGCATGATTTTGGTCTGTGACAAAGCTTTATCATATATTTGAAATAGTTTACGTTATCTGAGACAATAAGACGGTAAATTTATCTAATAGAATATCAATAATTGATACCAAAACTTCAAATATATATTTAAGTTACGTTACAACTATCACTTGAACATACATTTAATAAAATAAACACTTACGTGTTTAGTGACTCCGATAATGGATGTTTTGAAGTTTAATTCGACTGCACAGTTACTGTCGTTGAAATGAAGAGGAGTCACACAGACTGAGTACTCGTCGAAGACGTCATCTCCACTTCCTCTGAATGCATAGTTGTCGCAAATGAAACTAACTGGTTTTCCATTGTACTCAACGTACATTTAATCATCGTTATCAATATCGTTAAGGAATGATAAGCAGTAGTCTCCAAATTCATTTGAAGTAATAATAATTGCTCAATGTAAAGCCTGGTATCTATTATAATAGAGCAACTTCATTATGTTTCTCTATTTTTGCTTTTTTTCTCTCTGACTTACCAACATTTTTTTAAATGCAACAATATTACAAAAAATACATGTACATACAAACTACCTCATATCGATAAAAACATGTGATATATATTGTTCAAGATACTTACATGTGGTGTCATATCCGAAGACTAAATTTACGTGAACGATAATTAGCAAAAAATTGCTTGTCAATAAAAATGAAAAAACAGTTTACTTTTTGGCTTTCTAGAAGAAAATTTTACATGAATTACAATACACAGTTCTAACTGTATATAAAAAATCGTAACAAAATCTAAACTGTCGTGAAACGTTCAACAAACAAAAAACTATTCCTTTTTTTACACCGTTCCAAAATATAGGTCATCCATAAATTATTTCTGATATTTGAATTGATTTCAGAATCCCTCGCTCAAAGTAAACAAGGACGTTTGAATCGATATTTCGAGTTCTGCTCTAACCATTTGGATGATACTTTACAGGACGAATAAGCACATATTTAAACAATTTAAGGTTTTCCGTTACATCTGTAGCCATTATCATAATAACACAACTTAGATAAGACAGATGCTTCCGAATAGATACCTTCTACCCATTTCCTCATTCACATGTGCTGACGTAAAACCTTTGTATGGTTCCAACGCACCGATGGATCTAAGGAGATGGCATTGTTAATGTTCGTGTAAGCTATGTTATGTATATCTTTAGATAAGTGAGCCTACAGAACGTACATTTCCTACAAGCCTACATTAGTTTGAATGGAATCAAACATTTTATAAATTAATAAATTGAAGTAGCATCATTTAATACATATTTCTTGGTTTGTCTTTTCTCGACCTTATGATGAATGGAGTATAAACCGAACGTAATTATTTACCTTCACAAATGAAAATATAAATATTTCTTTTGTGTACATTTTTTTATAGATTTTTAATTATATAAAAAAAATAATAGTATTTTTAAAAATATGTGCAACTTTTTCGTTTTGGTTAAAAGGCACCTCACATTAAAAAATTGTTTAATTAGTAATAACAACAAAAAATAAGCAAGAAATACAAGTACTTGGCAATACATGTATATATCATCAGTTTATTATTATAACAAATGGTAATGCATACATGTATTACTAATTTTATGTATTTTTTGCTTATTTTTACCGTTGCTTTTCTATAATCTGTAAAAGTGCATCAATGCCATATAACATTATTTGCTCGACATGTATTTTTTGTTTACGTGGCACCTATCTCGAGTAACGCAGAGTGAATGATTTTTGTGCTCAAACAAAGCGTGCTTAGACTAAGTTATAGTTCCGGTTGATTGCATTTACATATAGTTTAATATGCTTTTCCCATATCTAACTCTAATTCAAAGAGCATTTAAAAAAGAAGATCCCACTTTAAAAAAAGAATGTATTTATCATTCTAGAAATAAAAAAAAAATCTGGACTGAAATAGAGATGACTTTAACATCAAACACAGATTGTTTAAATTAAAATTATTTTTAATGAAAATGTGACGCTGATGTGCCTTTATAGATATAAGTTCTAAGTATAGATTAGATTTTTCTTGTTCTTAAAATAAGACCCATGCCGACTGGTATCTAATTTTGAGGCAAGGTTACAACATAAATATGCAAGATTCAAACTTTGTCTTTACAAATGGCTGTAAAGATGGCTATAGGCAGGCAAATCGCCAATGTTACTATAAATAGCACAAGTAAACAAAAAACCAAACAGCGTCAAGGTAAAGCTTCCGCTATACCAAATAGTTACACAAAGAGCCACGTTTTGTCAAAAGTGTTGGCATTTTGTTTCTTTTTTTTTAAATTTCGAATGAATTGTCTATCTTTTTGAGTTTTCTTATTAAGAACGTGTTTTTAAAACATTACTATGTATTTTGGACACATACAATGCGCATGAATTTTCATGAACTACTTTGCTGCGCGATGAAGATATATAATGCTTGTTGCAAAATTCAAGGCAGCAACTGTTGAACTTTTTAACTTCTACCAGACAGACATACCGTATTTTTTGTTTATAGCCGCTTACAAAATTTGGTCGCTCTCTGATGCTTTGCCGACATTAAAAGCATGAGAGAGAGAGAGAGAGAGAGAGAGAGAGAGAGAGAGAGAGAGAGAGATTTTCAGTCTTTACTTCACAATATGCATAAAGACACACCAAAAGAGCCCGGCTTTCAGTACTTCAGTACTTTGATTCATTATTATCAGTGGATTTGTTTTCACTCTCAGTAAATGTCATCCTTAATGACACATACAAAGTATGCGTATACAAGGTTATCTTATTTTTTTATTCATTATTCATCCTGTTTATGGAAGTACATATATGACAAAGAGCGAGAAGAAAGGTCTAATTTTAATTTAATTAAATTTTCGACAAGATAATACAGAAATTATGCAAAAATATTTATTGAAGGCTTGAAATATCAAAACATGCTATAGCTTTCATCCAAAGTTAAAATATTGTGATCATTAAATACGTAATAAAAACGATCTTGATATTATGCTCGTTTGATTACAAATACAAACTTAACGTTTGATATCTTTTATAAGTTTTAATAGTTTAAAGTTATCTTACAAAAGAAACATGTATGGGATTAGTTAATAGTTGAGTTGATCAGAAAGTCCGCATCATCCATAACAGATTATTGTGGTAGTAAAATAGCGAAAAATACAAAATACAATTGGAAATACTGTAATTTTATCATTAAGATATTGAAATTAAACTCCATTTGGTCACTTTCAAAAATAAAAAAAAGCATTAATGGCACAAAGGTTTCTTAAAATTAACAATTATAAAATCATGGCAAGATTTTGCAATTGTTGTTTTCCTATTTGAAAGTTTTATATTCCTATATTAATGAAAGAGAACTCTTTGAAAGGAAAACCAACTATCACAATTTTGAACTTGGAGTTCCGATGACTCAATGGCTTTTTAGTAGAACGCATTGCCTTTCTGTTGAAATTTAACACCATAAGGTCATGTTTTTCTTTTCATAAACTTTTTAAGGAGAGAAAATGCGAAATTAATGTTTGAAACTCGAAAAGAATTTTGTACGAGATGTTTAATCATTACATGACTTATAAAAAGAAGAAGACATTATATTTAAATTGTACAATTGTTATTCACGTCTGTTAAAGTTTGATACTATATGTTAGCATAAAACACCAAATAGTAGCTATTCTCCTATTTTTTCTAGCTGTTATGACAAATTTGCAAGATTTTATTTATACATGTTTTCTATGAAGAGTCTTTAATAACAGAAATATAATCATTAAATATGCAGAACACTGGGCAATTTTTGAAATCAGCCATAAAATCTATACACAATATGATCAATATTTTCTTAAAACTTAAAGTTTTACTTGTTTTTGCAAACAAAAAAAGAGTTATTATAGAAATATGTGTCCTAATTCCTAGTCATGCCTTTTTTTTCAAACAAACAAAAAAGTCGACAGGCATATATTTGAAAATCATTTGCATACGACTTCATCATTAGTGGGCGGTCTGGACGAGTCTTGAATTGTATCATAAACGTGTGAGGTTGATGTCTCCGTTACCGCGTCATAGTTTGGTGGTGGATCGGACAGATTGTTTCCATGTGTCTGAGGATTTGTAGGTCCCCCTGGTTCTGGATATGATGCCATTGGATAAACCCCTGGAGAGGAAATACTGGAGGGAGTTGTCATCGTGTTTTGTTGTGTTTGAGCATCATAGACCACATACGGGTTTCCTGTACCTAATGGAAAATAATGAAACATAAAACATTATCATGAATATTTCTTACTTCTAATTTATTTTTTAAGGACATCTTACGTTCGTTATTTCATTTCCAAATTCAAAATTTTACATCATGATGAAAAGCATGAAAAGCAATTTACATTTAATTTTATTAAGGTAATCAAACCAATGCACACTCAGTATATGATCCCTAGTTTCAGTTTTAACTTTTTTACTTTTGCATAGACATTCTAAAAGACTTATAATTTCCGTAAAATGTGATCATGTTGTTTTAATCACGAGACCCAAGTCCCATATAAAATATTTTAATGCAATTTTTAAGAAATGTTTTTGCTTCTCCCGTCCAACAAAAAAAGTTTACTCTCATATATATCATTCAACGGAAATTGGAGTTTGCAAAAATGTGATTGTCTAGATTTTAAGATCAATTCAAGCTGATTCATGTAAATCTATTTCATAACCCTCAGGTACATGTTTTAGAGGCTAAATACAATTTGTTGACTTAAAAAAATCGGAAACTTAAGTAAAATTAGCTAGACGAGCATTGCAGAGATGACACCTTTTTTTATTATTAATAAGTCTGAATGTTTGTGATTATCTTATGTTTTTATTTACCTCATTAAGAAAAATAGTTCTTTATAAGATTTAGGAATATGTTCCAAGTTTAAATGCAAAAATTTTTTGAATTTTTCCAAAATAACGTTATTAAAATTTTATGGCATATCTACAGATTTTTTTGAAGACCATCTAAACCCCTTCTAACAGAGTCAAATGGTGTAATGTATATGGAGGTAAATAAAATGTCGATTAATTTGGAATAGGCAATAACAAACTATTCTAGATTATAATTTTTGCTATGAATATTTACATAAATATTAATTATTCAATATCATGTGCATTTCTGATGATTATTTTCACAGTATACGTACGACAAGTATAAGTTGACACATTTCAAAAATTTCCTGCAGCACCTTTTAAAAATGCAACTAGTCCTTGTGTAATTCACATGTTAGAAACATCAATAACGAACTCGCAGATAGGGTAAAGAGCAGATTTGATATTTTATTATGACCTTAAGCTTGTAATGTTTATATTATTTAAAAACTTACCCGGATATCCCTGTGCAGGATTGAATACTGTACCCTGTGATGGTTTCCGTCTACACACACACCAGCAAAATATAGCAATGCACACTGTGATGAGAACGAGGCCGCCAATGATGCCCCCAACTATGGCACCAATCAGATATGCATGAGATTCATCATCTGTGTCAAAAATCTGTGTCAGTAAATTTTGTAATTTGCTATTTTGTATATATATATAATTTGTAAAAATGATATAATCAAACATTGCATTAATGAGTTTCTATTTAATATCAGCCACAAAGTATATAATATCCTTGCAGGGATTATGTTGTTTTTATGGCCACCAAATATTTCATGTTTCAATGTAATAATTCAAAAATCACAACAAAACTTCTTCTCTGATTTAAATTAAATATTCCTCACCAAAAACAAATACAGACAATAAGATCGAGGTCCCCGGCCCTTTAGTACTTGTAGCCAAGAAATCATACTACAAAATGAGTTAAAACTTTTTCACCCTTAAAATAAGCTTCCATGTCAATTTATTGAACAACAGTATTAGAAAATGTCCTTTTGCTGTGTTTTGATTGGTTTACAGTGCTTACATAAAATTGGACATTGACCCCATGATACACTTTTTCTGTTATTGTCCTCTTTCTCGCCCAATGACAAATCAAATACATTTTTCACGGGGAATGGGAGAGGGGGCGGCGATCGAGAGTAATTATGTTTTGTAAATTTGTAAAGTTTTGACATCACTTGGTGTTTTAATTAAGGGCAGATTTATTTCTATGAAACACCAATTCAAAGTTTAATCGTTTTCCTTTTACTTTGTATTCAATTAAACAGGTTCAGGTGAGTTAAAAAGATTATCTGACAAAAAAAAGGAGAAACAGACAAATTGTCAGATTGACTAACAGACGACATGAGTCTAGAAAGAAAAAGTTAAACAGAACATTTGGTTCTAAACCTAAAACAAGGAATTCTTTTATTTTATTTTCTTGTTTTCCCTCTCAGTTAAATTGATATTTTAAAGAACTTTATTCGGATAGTGAAATCATAAAAAGAATAATTATACTTACAATCATATTCTTTCTTTGTTGTGATCTTTAGCTTAAAATTTGCATTTCTTGTAGATTTCCCAAAGCGTTTTTTGAACACTATGTAAAGAGTTTCATCTTGTGGTCCACAGTAATTGGCACTGTTATCAGTGCATGTTATTTTCTAAATTACAAGACTTAGGTGCATATAAATATGAAATAGTCTCTCTCTCTCTCTCTCTCTCTCTCTCTCTCTCTCTCTCTCTCTCTCTCTCTCTCTCTCTCTTATTTATGCATTTAGGTCGTGACAAAGCTCTACTACGTGTATTAATTAAAGGCACTATCGTCAATATTATTGTAAATTCTATCATAAAAAATATCTTTAATTGATGCGTAATATAAAATATATCTATTAATTGATGCTAAATATATCAATTGAGTTTATAAGATATGTTTTTACATACGTGTTTAGTGACTCCATTAAAAGATGTTTTGATGTCTATTTCGACTGCACAATCATCGTCATTGAAATAAAGAGGAGTCACACACACTGAATACTCGTCTAAAATGTCATTTCCTCTTCCACGGAATTTCAAGTCATCGCAATAAGATTCAACATCTTTTCCTTTGTATTCAATGTATATTTCATTCCCCTCATCTACATCTTTAGTAAATATGGGACAGTCCGCTCCAAATTCATCTAAGTTGAGAAGAATTACTTTATGTTAAAACTGACAACTAGCGCAGATAGCTCTCTTTTTATTTCATCTTTGGATAAACACAAAGTGGTACCTGTACAATTCTTTACATTGTCATTCATCAGAAAAATACTTACATGTGGTCTCATATCCAGATGCTAAAGCTATGTGCGAGAAAATCAGCAAAACGCTGGTTAACGATAAAGATAATAAAACAGACATCTTACCGGCTCTGTGGGGGAAAAAATAACAAAATTAAAACGTAGTACACATATACTACATGATACCGTTATCTGATGGAATAGAAATATTATAATAGAAGATAAACAGAACGGTTGTAAAAGTTTCAACACGCAGAAAAATTTCTTTTATTTACACCATCCTTATATTTAGGTCATTTATCTGTACAGTATATAGGGTCCACAGCGCTTTCAACCATGATAACGATTTCGAAATTCCTGAGTGAATGTAAATATCGAGGATAATGAATAATAATTTGGGTTCCCTTCTCACGTATACATGGTTTTTCTTAATATCATGGTTTAATATATAAAATTAGCAAAGAGGAAATATTAACCAGAATGTCAATAAATAACAGTGTAGGTTTGATCAATATAAACATGTCCGCGATTAAAAAATGTTGTTTCCATTGAACTTGAAGAAACTGTACTTGACGAATAAGCATATACTTTAATGGTATAATGTTTACTGCTTTATATGTAGTCATTACAGCAAAATCTAGATACAGACGTATTCTTTGAAATAAATACATACCTTCTATCCAGGTTATCCATTACCTGTAGCGTCAGAGACCTTCCGTCGATTCTAGAGCACCCGAGCGGGTGGATCAAGGGGGAGTGTTCCAAAAGATGTTGTTAAGCATTTGTCTAATTAGTATTTTCTTCATCTTAACAAATGTTTTTAACAAGCCCAGAATGGCTAAAATGAAGTAAAATGCGTACTAAATGAATATGTATGAATCATGGATCATACAAAAATGTCGGAAACGTGTTTGACTCTTAAGACTTTAGTTATTGTAGGATAATCGTTGTTTAAATATCCGCTCACTGATGCGGAGATCACTAGCTCACTGCATGTACGAAAAAATCTCAACTGGGGTCAGGGGCGGAGATTCCTTAACCTACTCATTAAAGAATTTTTTTAAAAATAAATTAACATATCCTTAACTCACACAGACCTTTTTTCGTGTTTTGCTTTTGATTATCGTAGGATAACCGTTGTTTAAATATCCGCTCACCAATAAAGGGGGCCTACAGGATCACTAACTCGATGCATGTACGTAAAATCCAAACTGAAGTCAGGGTGGCGATCCCTCAACTTACTCTTTTAAGGAATTTTTCAAACAAATTGACAGATCACACCTGTTTCGTGTATTGCTTTGAAATAGTTAATTATCATTAAGGTATTAAACATAATATATAATCTTTTTTTTTCTTATGCTATTTCTAAATGCTTAAGTTAGCTATTCACACTTTAGATTTTTTTCAATTTTATATAACTTTTTTCAATGCAAATCATTATGATATACTTTCTTCTCTTTAAAAAAAAGTGCGGAGGGGGGGTTGGGTTTGCTACGGTACCCCCACCCCCCCCCCCTCCAAAAGTTATTCCAAAACTGCACGCTTGTAGTTCATTTTTTTAAAATCATATCACCTACGTGTAACAGTAAAAACATTAAAAGCTCCATAAATCATTTACATCGTTAATCTCTCTCTCTCTCTCTCTCTCTCTCTCTCTCTCTCTCTCTCTCTCTCTCTCTCTCTCTCTCTCTCTCTCTCTCTCTCTCTCTCTCAAAGGGAAAAACGTGTCAAAAGATAATAAGAAAAGATCAGATTTGTTGCAAATATAAAGAAATTGAGGATACTCATAAATTTAGTCAAATCTAATTTAATCTGAATAGAACTTTACCTTTCATCTTGCTTTTTGCTATACATAGCAATCGCTCCTATCTCGTTATCTGTTATACATAGTTATCGAATAGAATAAATGCTAGATTTTGAATTGAAAGCATGAATTATATATAAAACATGTTTGAGTTATCATTAAAAGGTTTAAATAAAGTGATCAATTAGATTTGTAATAAATGCTAATTTTAAATGGTGCTAGAATGAATACAAAACTCAAACTAAGCATGTTGATATGTGTTTCAGTTGTGTAACAGTTTTAAATTAGATTACAAAAGAAAAATGCACGGGATCAGTTAAATTTAGAATTTATTCGAAAAACTGCACATTTCAAAACAGACCATTGTGGTAGTAAAAAGTGAGCAATAAATACAAAATATGGCGATATATATTGTAATTTTATGGCAATTATATCCAAATCAAACTTAATTATGACCTTTTTTACTCTTATGCATCAATGCAATGTCACTTAAGTTTCTAAAATTGGCGATGACAAATTCAGGGCAACATATATCCAGTGTTGTTGGTTTTTATTTGATAACTTTACATTCCAATATTAATGACAGGAATAGTTTCAAAGGAAAGTTAACTTATAAGTATCCAAATTTTGAGCTTCAAGTTCGAATAATTTAAATTGTTTTGTACAAAATATGGCATTATGTATTGTAATTTTATGATTATTATATTAAAATCAAACTCATTTTTGACGTTTCATTACTCTAATGTGTCAATGTCACATAAATGTCTACAAATTAGCAATGATAAAATTAGGGCAAGAAATTTTAACTGTTGGATTTCTATTTCAAAGCTTTGTATTCCTAAATTGATAATTGATAAAAGAGGATAGTTTCAAAGGAAAGGTAACTATCAAAATTTTGAACTCCACATTCGAATGACGTCAATGGCTAGGTTGTGGAACGTATTGAATTTTCCCTTTATTGAAACATGACACTATGGTCATTTATTCCTTTTCAATTAGTTTTAACAGGGGGAAAATACAAAAGTGAGGTTATAAACATATACTCTGTCAAATATATGCTTTACCTCCCCCCCCCCTTTAAAAGAATAATTTTGTGTAAGAAGACATTATATCAAAACTTTACAGTTTTATGGAAGCTTGTCATAGGATGAGAATGAATGTAAGTATAGGACCCTTAAAAAGTTGAGGAAACCCTGTTTGAATAAGAGAAAGAGTATTTCTCGCTCTGTTATTCAATGGTTAATTTAGCTGCGACAAATTTGAAAGACATTAACATGTTTACCATGAAGTTTCTTAAACTCCATAAATGTTACATGCATTCAATATATGCAATTTTTAAAAGCTGTCATAAATATTAAACCAAAGTATTATCGATTTTTAATTAACATAATATTTAAACTAGTTCATCCCATTTCTTTGACTTAGAACTTTAATCTTAACTTGTTTTTGCAAAATAAAACATTAACGACTATTACCGGAATGTGCAAGTCATAATTCCTTGTCAAGGCATCGTTTTTTTAACCGAAGAAAGACATTCATTTATTTTAACGTTATTTGTGAACGATTTCGTCATTAGTTGGCGGTATGGACGATTCTTGAATTGTGTCACAAACGTGTGAGGATGATGACTCCGTCACCGCCTCATAGTTTGGTGGTGCATCGGAAAAACTGTTTCCATGTGTCTGTTGATCTGCAAGCCTCCCTGGTTGTAAATATGCTGTCATGGGATAAACGCCTGGAGATGAAATACTGGAGGGCGTCGCCATTGTGTTCTGTTGTGTTTGGGCAGCATGGGCCACATATGGGTTTACTGTAACTGACAATTAAAGACTGAAGTAAAACTTTAGTTATTAAATGTTATCAAGAATAATTTTCACCTATAAATTATTTTACAAAGACATCTTACGTTAGTTAGTTCATTTTTAATTTCATAATTAAAAAAATTTACAATAGATGCAAGACCAAGAAAAGCATAAAAAATCACTTAATATTATATTTCATTTTGCAAAAATATTTTACATTCATCGTTATTTCATTTTTTATTCCATATACATGTACATCATAATGCTAGCACATAAAGAAAAAAATGAAAAGTAATTTTCTGATGAATGTATCAAGGCAATCAAACAAATAAAAACTACATGTACATATATGATCATATCTATTTTCAGTTATAGCATTTTTTCTGCTTCGACATTCTTAAATTTGCCGTAAAATGGGATACTGTTGTTTTAATCTCGAAATCCAATCACATGTAAAATGATTTAAGGCAATTTATTAAGATTTGTGTTTTTGTTTCACCTGTTCATTAAAAATGTCTCACACAGCTAGACTCATAAAACTGAGAAAAGAGTTTGCAGAAGGTTTAATGTTCAAGTTGATACATGTAAATCTGTTTCATAAACTTCAAAGTTCGTGTTCTTTTTCATATCGAGATATAATACAAATTTTCATCTGTCTTGCGAGAGAAAGAAAACGAGAATTTAAGAAAAAAACCCAGTTACAAACGAGCATTGCATATGTGATAACTCCCTCTACCACTACTAGGAAGGTGGGACGTTCATGGCTATCTTTAGGCTTTATTTACCTCATTCTGACAAAGAGTTCTGTATATAGATTTGGGCATAGGGTCAAAAATTAAATTTAATAATTTATAATTGGATTTTTTCTACTAAATCCTAGTGAATGGTAAAACACATCATAAATAAAATTTTTAGACAGGTTCAAAGGTTACTCTGTTGACCACCCAGCCTCCTTAAAAAAAGAATCCCATTATATAAATAGTGCCTGTTTGGGAGGGTAACTGTTGAAATTGACACCTCGAGAAAACCATTGTCAACCGACGCGAAGAGGAGGTTGACAATGGTTTTCGAGGGGTGTTAATTTTAAGTTACCCTTCCAAACAGGCACTATTTATTTTATTATACTAAATGTCTTATTTTTTAAGAAAATTTCACTGCTTTTAGATAGAAATGAAATGAATTCTACGGCGAACCGTACGCGCATAATTTACGCGCATGTAACAATTCGTTGTGTTACCCGTTGCCAAGTGTGTTGCTAACGCTGAGGGTAATAGAACTGATTACCAACTGCGTCTAAACCAATCAGATTTCAGTATTCAACATGAAAGTATAATAATGTAAAATGTAAAATGCGGTAAATAAAATTTCGATGAATTTTGAATAAGGAAAAACAACTCATCATTCTAGATCCTTATACATGTTATTGTAATTGATTGTATTGAAACACAGATATCGGCATACATGTAGATATGAATTATTTATTGTCATGTACGTATATATATATATATATATATATATATATATATATATATATATATATAATATATATATATATATATATATATATATACATGTCATTATATTTGTAAACTTAAAAACAAAGATGTATAAGTTTACACATTTCGAAAAATTCCTGCAACACTTTTCTTAATTAAAAAAAAAATTTACTAAAATGTCGTGTTTTGTTACATGTTAGAAACAAAAGTCAAGAAAGCACATATAAGCTGAAGAAAATTAATAATACGGGATAAGCTATTTTATCTTGGCCAGAGGTTGTAATTTACTCATAATATTTAAATACTTGCCCATATATCCCTGAGTTGCGTTGACAACTCTCCCCGGGGATTGCTTCCGTTTACACACACACCAGCAAATTAAAGCAATACACACTGTGATGAGAACGAGGCCGCTGATGACGCCACCAACTATGGCACCCACCAGAGCTGAATAATCTACGCTATCATCTGTGTCTAAAACTGACAAAGTAAAATGTGGAGTGTGCATGACGTCAAACGAATTCATAATACATGGCATTAAGTTAGTGCTTTCTCTATTTAACAACAGTCATGACTTGTTTAATCAATGCGTGCAACCATTTGCTTTTTGTGGTGCTTATAAATATTTCATTTACATCTATTTTATATTTATTTATCCAATAAGTCAATCATGGTGTAGCAATTATACATCTACCATTAGAGAATTTTAAATTAGATAGTAACCGTCTAAATCAAATTAACAGTGTTCTAAGCTAAGATATGGTGGCATATCTCTGCCCCTTGTGTGCAAGTTATTTTTCTATCAAATATGTCGACATGCAAGATAAATATGTTGATATGCCACCATACTAAGAAGATTAGGGCATAAAAGAAATGTTCCTTTTTACCTATGATGTTGCATATAATCTAAATTAGGAGTTTTAATACTAACGGAACAGAGTTCAGGTACAAACATAATTGAAACTACAATATACTATCTTTACTATGTTGTTTCAACAATGATTTCTCAAGTAGTGCCCTACATACCTTGCGTTGATCTTGATTTTTTTTCGGGAGGGGGAGGGGGGGTACATGTATAAGGTTTTTTTGTTTTTTTTTACAATGTTAACTGTTTATTTATACACAATTCAGTTTTAAACGTTACTGTTCTAAATTTAATCAAAAATGGCTCATTGGTTCAGGTGAAGATTAAAACGTATATTTGGTTACCAAAGAGATACACAGACAGACAAGGAGACGGACAGATGGATAAAAAAAACGACAAGGGGTCAGAAAAAGTACAACAAAGACTCCTTTTATTTTCTCTCACGTTAAATATTTTAAACCTACATTGGAATGAATATTATACATGCGGTGAATACAGTTTTAGAAAACGTTTATTTATCAGAGTACTTAACTTTATTACTTACAGTCATATTCTTTCTTCGATGTGATCTTTAATTTAAAGTTGGCTTCATTCGAATCTCTGCCAAACCGGGTCTTGAACTTTATATAAAGACTTTCATCTTGCGGTCCACAATACTTTGCTCTTTTGTTTTCAGTACATGTTATTCTCTAAATTAAAAAGTTATAAGCTTATAATTAAGAAAAAAAAACCTCTCTCTCTCTCTCTCTCTCTGTGTCTCTCTCTCTCTCTCTCTCTCTCTCTCTCTCTCTCTCTCTCACATATGTAGATACAGTTGATGATTTTTGCTCCGGATCCGTGACAAAGACGTGCTATAATTCTAATTTACTAAAAGACTACAAACAAAAAGTAATGACAAATCCTTCTATAAAAATATCTTTAATTGATGCTAGATATATCAATTGATAGTATGATGCATGTGAATACATACGTGTTTAGTGACGCCAGAATAGGATGTGTTGATGTCTATTTCGACTGCACAGTCAGTGTCATTGAAATAAAGAGGAGTGACACACACTGAATACTCGTCTAAAATATCGTCCCCTTCTCCACGGAATTTGAAGTAGTCGCAAGATAAAGAGACTTTCTTTCCATGGTATTCAACGTATTTTTCACTATTCTCATATACATCTTTAGAAAGATCGGAACAGTCTTCTCCAAATTCATCTAAGTTGAGAAGAAATGCTAGATGTTACAATAAGTAAAAACTGGCAACTAGCCAGAAACTCTCTCTCTCTCTCTCTCTCCCTCTCTCTCTCTCTCTCTCTCTCTCTCTCTCTCTCTCTCTCTCTCTCTCTCTCTCTCTCTCTCCCTCATTATGGAGAAATACAGACCGGTACATGTACATAAAATATTGTCATTTATCAGTGGAATTGTGTCTTCATATACTTACATGTGGTCCCATATCCAGACACTAAAGCTACGTGCGATAAAATGAGCAAGAGGATGGTGATCGATAAAGATAACGTTATAGGCATCTTACTGGTTCTGTTGGGAAGAAAAGAAGAAAATTACAGCTGAACATTACAATACCGTTATCTAAAATATATAAAGATCGTCGTAAAAGAAAAAGATTATTCAACTTTCAAAACACTTGTTATGTTTGGGAGTTGATTTTAATCAACTCTCCTATGCAGTTACTCAGACAAACCGAAAGTGAAACAGTGTTTGGACCTCAGCACAAATCATTGCTCCTGACAAGACTTAGTTCTTGAAAATAATTGATAAATTCGATGTAATGTATGCTAAAGCATTGTTTTTCAAGGAAACTTATTTACAAATACCTTAAAAATAGTCAGATTTTAATTGGTACGAACAAATTAAATATTTTTTGTAGTCGTATGTATTCCTACGCCAGAGTTCAATATAGTCTCGTTCAAATTGACGCTCGGTTGTCTCCGTAAATCCTTGTCGGAGATTTACGGTGTCAGCCGAGCGTTTGTTGAACGAGACTAGAGTTTAATATTGCTTGGATCCATACAATTTTCGAAAAATATTTCTATTACTGATACATAGTTTGATTGAATTAATTTTATGTTTAAAGATTATTTAACATGATTCATATGGAGGGTTTCTCTTCATTCTTGTCGAAGAAGTCCAAAAATTCATATTAAAAAATGTGCGTAATTCAAATTAGAAATTACATGTTATTACATGTACTTGTCATGCAAAATAACATCTCATTGATTTTAAAATAAATAAACATCGACAAAATCAACTCCCGTCAGTTCTTCAGTACTTTGATTTTATGAACCCCCCCCCCCCCCCCCCCCCCCAACGCTTATGAAATTCCTGTACACTTGTTCCATATCAAATATCTGAAAATTAATTGAAAATAAACTAGTATTTATTAAAAACAACCCCAATCTGCATATAAAAAGAGGAAAGGTATCGTGCCACTCCGCTCGCTAGGTAACTGTGACGGAAGAAAACATCTGGCGGTCACTTTGGTACGATAACATCCGAGAAAATCGATTTAATTTTCTTGCCGCGCAAGAAGACTCCTCTGATTTTATCCTTCTCTCTCTCTCTCTCTTCAAAACAAACGACAAGTTGACCAGGAAATGTGCATCGTCACAACGAACGCGGCATCTTTTTAAAAATAAAACTGGACCTCTTCCCCATTAAAACTTTTCAGCGAGAACCAGTTTACAACCTCATCATAAAGAGTTACGACTGCATATAAAGAAGTTACCACTCCATATAATGAAATGATCACATCATGTAAAGAACTGACCTCATAATATAATGACTCAACAGGCATATCATAAAATTGTCACATCATATAAAGGATTTACAATTGCATGTAAAGCTTTCACCACAATACATAAAGGTTTTACCACCATACATAATGGTTTTAATACACCATAACATGATGTTAGTACTGCATAGAATGAACTTATCACCTAATGTCAAGAAGTTGCACTGCATAAAAGGATTTTGCAACTGCACATGAAGAGTGTACCATATAACATAACGATTGAACAAGAGTTCATTATGAGTTTAGCTCTGTATGAAATGAGTTTATCATATCATATAAAGATTTATTCATAGCATATAATGAATAAACTACTGCACATAATGATCTTACGACATAACGTAATAATGTTACCACTTCATATAAAGATTTTACCCCTGAATATAATGGTGATATAATAGTATATAATGATGTTAGCACTGCATATAATGATGTTACCACTGCATGTAATGATGTTACCACTGCATATAATGATGTTACCACTGCATATAATGATATTACTATTGCATATAAATAAGATACCAGTTCATATAATATGAAATTGATCTTAAGGCAGCTATGGCGTTCCATAAACCAGTATATATGTACTTTATATGTAGCGATATCTTAGGCCAAAAAAAAATAATCATTAGTTTCTCGGGCCAAAATTTTGAAATTTTGACGAGGCAGGCAGGTTTTTTTTTTTTTTTTTTTTTTTTTTTTTTTTTTTTTTTTGGAGACAAAATTTATAATGACGGCAACCCATACTTTATGATTTATTTGTGTATTCATCAGCAGATATTCATCAAGCTCATACATTGGCAAAGTTTAAACATTTGTTTTAATCTGTTCTTTTTAGTTTAAACTGTTTCTGTTTCCTTTTCAAAGGTTGAGTTTTTGCAGATGAACAAAAATGACAAATGGTTTGTGCCCCTGCTTCATTTTGCCACCCATTTTTCCCCTTCACAGTAATAACAGAAGTCTAAACTGAAATAAGGGACTTCTTATGGCATTTTACAGTTGAATTTGCCACGCAGCACAGTTAAGGTTGTCAATAAACTCCGTTCAGACAAAAAGTACGGGAAATGTGCATTATGACATCACAGTATATTACAAACCTCGAAAGCACTTATTAATCTATTTATTAGTAAAATTAACTTATACTAATCTTTTAATTAAAAACAACAAATGCTATTACTTACAATTTTGATGTCCGTTATATCCTACACACTGAAATATAAGCGAGATGTCGTTCTCGCTGTACTACAAAATATGACGTCATATGCTCCAAAATGACGCATTAAGTTAAATCATTGAAGGCTATCGTGCAGTTTTATAGCGAAGAAAAATAAATGTCATACATTAACGGAAAAGTATAAATGAATATTTTGTTTAAAATTATTATTAGTAGAATGATACCTATATAGTCTTATTTTCATTTTGTTAAAAGTATGCATCTTATAAAGAAGCCACCTCGGTTTTGTATAAAATATCGTATATCTAAAATCTGAGTACCTAAATAAATCACTTAATTGCAAGGGCATACACTTACCTGATCCCGACAAACTTTTACATGTGAATTTGAAATATGCTATGTAACTTAAAAACTTCTACGATCCTTGTAAAATCTTACAAATTAATTACTTTTTAATGAAATTAACCCTGTGACCTTCAAAATTATTCAACATATGCATTATAAATTACGGTTTCTACTAACAAATATTCTTATCTTAAAAAGTTCGCACCGTTTTTCAAAATCTACGATATAACATCAAGTTATTTCATAATTCAGTTGTGAATTTTGACATGATTATGCCCTTGCAATATTGATTTTTTTAAATGACCTCAAAACCACAAATACATCTGCTTGTACCATGCGACTGCCATATCACGTGACCACTATGAACATAAAATATTGTACTGTTATATATATATTTTAGAAATATATTGCATTTGAGTGACTGTTATTGATTTTAAAAAGGACATGCCAGTTTAACTAAAGTATACGTGTTTTCATCACAAACATTTGCCCATATTTTTATTGACCGCCTTAACTGTACTGCGCATATAAAAATTTAAAATAAAGCATTCATTTGGGGGTGTTTTCTTATCAATCTTCAGTGCCTTGAGGACAGAAATCAAGGAAAATTAAATTAGTCATCATAAAATTTTCAAACAATACAATTGTCCTTTATTCCTGCTTCTATGCAGTATCACAGAGGCTTCAATTTCTGAAGATTGCAGAGAAATTTCAGTGGTTGTGTTAACAGGGACCAACCCAGAGCAAACTTAGTTTAGGGAGACTTCACTTCTGACATTTCTCAAAGAAAAATAGGGAGACATTTGAGAAATCAGGTAGACTTCCATTCTTTGACAATGGCATAATGCTCACTGGCGTCGGAAGCAAATTAAAAGTGGGGGGGGGGGCTAGACTAATCCTCAGAAATATTGAGAAAACAGTAATTCCCAAAATCATGGAAATCCTAATCCGGGGGGTGGGGGGGGGGGGGGGGGGGGGGGGGGACAATACCTATGCTTCAAAAAAATAACAAAAAAAAACAAACTTTTTTTCCCCCCCAAAATCATGAAATTCCTAAACCGGGGGGGGGGGGGGGTAGTGTGTTTCTGAATCCAACTTCTCAATCTTTCAAGGTAAATTTAAAAACTTTGCAAAATAAAAAGGGGGGGGGGGGAGAGGGGGGCTTAGATTTAACCTTAATTTGAATTTGATTAGAAGCAAGTCAATTAAAAATAAAACAACTCCTAAAAAATTTAAAATCTTATCTAATTTTTACAATTTAATTTATTATGTGTATTCATATATTTTGTAGCTTAAATGTTTCGTATTTGTGTTGGCTAAATGACAAATAAAATCAGTCTATGTGTTTAAGTGTATTTTGGAGGTATTAGTCAACCCTTTGAACCCAATTACTACCGTCATATACTAGTAGTCAGAATAGATAACTGTAGACAAACGGTTTTATGAATATTTTAGCACTAACTAGGCAGAGTTCTTAATTAATTACAAGTTACCAACTAATTGTAATACCAACACCTAAAGTTATACACATCGGTTGTAATTTCCAGTGCACAGTATGTGGTTGCATCAACCGTGTTTATAACCTCTAAAGATAAGACAGTCGCTAGTTATTAATCACAACAGGGGTTAACTTAGGCTATGAAAATGTATTTTAAATTAGATTATTATCATTTTATTGCATTTGGGGTTAACTTTCACGATCGTGAACTCAGAATACAGTGCAACTTCAACCTCTCTTTCTGAGGAAATTCTGGCGAAGTTACCGACCACAAAGCGAGTAATTATATTTACATAAACTTGTATTTAGCCCAGGTACCCCCCTAGGTTGGTCACTGGGTAGATGTTTCAGATAAAATAACGTTTTTCACTGACAGAGACAAGCATTTGTTCTGAGTGTTTGTTTACATTGAATCCATAATAGAGAAAACCGACAATGATAAGATATGAAAAATCCGGAAAAATAACGATAAAAAAGTTTGATGCGGCGATGATTTTACTGATGCGGCGGTGCCTGAGAAACAAATCATTAATTTTTTTTGGCCTTAACGTTCGATTTCTATTCTTTTAACAGAATCTACATACAGACATATTCTTAAAAATACACTATACATACCTCTAACCATGTTATCAAATACATCTAGCGCCAGGTACCTTTGTACGGCCTAGCATCGGCGGATGGATTAAGGGGGTGGAAAGTCTGTTTAAACAAGATAAAGTATTTCAGGTGTGACATTTGTCTTAGCCTGTTTTAAATTGATCTACATGTGGACATATTTTATCTACATGTAACTGTGAAATAGATACCGTTCTATCTGACCATTCACCGGCGGCATTCGATTTCCCTCATTTAAATCACGGAAAACCATTAACGTTATAAAACTTCAAAGTCCGATAACTCTAATGTGTTTACCATAAAGAAATTCTACATCGCCGACAAATAAAGTTTTCCTCGGTATAGTGAAATACTTATTTACCTGACTTGCTACCTGTATCGTCCTCATAGCCAGTAAATATGTATATATTATGTTATATAGAAGAATATCAGAATTACGTCTTATTCTCGACTTTCCAGTATAGAGGATAACCCTTGTTTATCTTGTCTAAATATCTCTACATCATCGCTGAGCTTAAAAACGAGCACTGATTCCCTGTATGTACATGTTTTTTTAACTGTCTTACCTACACATAAACGTGCAAGAAAAAAAAATAGGACATGAAATGCCAAGATTGTAGAGATTAATTGCTAAATATATAGTTCCTTACAGTTACACACCATCCTATTAATTCGGCCATGCTAAAATAAAAAAAAACACAGGATAAATTAGAGTCTGTCGGAAAAACAAAGGGGCGATTGATACGTTGCAGCGCTACACTGTGATACTAGTATTACTATTTTTATTTATCTCTTTTTTTTTTTGAGATAGTTATAAACAAAGAAACGACACTTGGCTTTAATCTTCCATACGAAGAAATCCGAGCAAAGAAACGACATTTACGACGGAAATGTTACGTCTAATCTGTACATGTATATATCTGCTACGTCAAAGAACGTAAGATTGGTTTTTTATGCAGAGAGAGAGAGAGAGAGAGAGAGAGAGAGAGACGCTCAGAGGCCAGTAGCGACATTCAGCCAGGGCTGTATTATGACCCTACCGACGCGGCATGTACGATTTCTGTGGCAAATGGTTCTGTTAGATGGTTGTTATTTTCAGAATTAAAAAAACTTGAAAATATACTAACAGATAAAAGTCTGTGCACAGTGTATTATTTAGATATAAGGATTAATATACATTAAAATATATCTCTTACTTTAACGTATATACACAAATTTTAACATGCCATTGCCGATAAAACTGCAATTCCACCTTACCATATATATAAAGCACCCCCCCCCCCCCCGGTTCTGCATACTGTCTTCTTCTTCAGAATGAAACGTTTAAGAATTCAGCAAAATAACCCAATTGATCAAAAATCATCCTTTGCGTGTATAAAATCGAGTACAGTTCTAGCTCACCTATATTTTTTTAAAAAGATGATCCTAAGTTATCACTGACTTTTCATCCTGCGATATCAGATATATAATTATAATGGGGTAAATAAAACTCAATTCAACATACTAGTATATAATGTACAAGTTACTTTGATTCGCAAACGCACTTTCTCGGACGTTTCTATCAAGGTTTATCGAAAAAGCGAGAGAAGTTGCGATCGGTCTAACAGGTTACAAACAGAAAACAGAGGCTGTGATAGAAGATGGTCTGGTTGGCGATTCTCTTGTCAAAAGGAAAGGCGTGACCGCTTTTTAAGACAGCCGAATTGTTGTGGCCATTTTGGACTTTTTATTTATTTCCTGTAGATGAAGAGCTAATTTTATGTACAGATGTTCCATAAATTAATGTATTTACAATAAAAAGATTGCTTTTAGTTGAGCAGAAAACAATTTAGGTAGGGATAAAGAATTCTTGTCTTAGATGTTGACTATTCAGTCGCGTTAAGTGTTAATTTTATATTCTGTTTTTGGAAGAAGGATAATGCTTATCTACATGTTTGTATATGTAATTATAGCTTCACGCTTTATTTTCGTTTTGCATCAGATCTAAATAACAGCTTGCTCTAACATCGCTTCGTTTTATGTAATTGGATACAAACTAAAACACACAATACAACACGGTGCAAAGAAAACACTTGTGAACATTTTAGCATGCTATTTTTTTTAGATAAAATCGATTGGTTATTTATACCTGTAAAATTTGATTTATTTGGTCTCATAAAAATAAAAACCATGTCGATAGCATATTAGGCTGTAATCTTGATCTTACATAGAAAATTAGTTTTATTCTAATAAAATCCCATACAAATCAAAGTCCGTAAATTAATCCAAGAACATTTGTGAGAAGGAACAAAGATGGCCGCTAAATGCTTCTTCGGTTGTCTTTTTAACATGTGGTTTGCTTGACATCAACGACGTCATTTTTGTATTGTTTTGTTTTGCGGGGTTTTTTTTTCTTCACTTGTGGTGCATCAAACTTCTGCTTTCACGTTGTCTTTGTCTTTGTAACTCTTTATCGATCCCATTGGATGAGCACATTTTAGAGATCGAAATCTGGGATGGCATAGAACATCATCTTTCTCTATAGCATAGCTAGTTCGATTTCTATTTGTGGTTCTGAGAATAAAGGTTTAAAATATCATGATATCGGTCAAGTTGGACGTGTGAAAATATTAATGCAACTCGACAGTCATAGGTTTTATATTTACCACCACCAGGTAAATTCAAATTTTTAGAACAAAACCAAAGTATTCATTAATGTCATTGGATATTTTGCACCAACCAAACATTATTACTTATTAGGTTTGTTACTGGCTGTTTAAAGAAATTTGTGGGGTCGGTAAAGTCCATAGAAGGCGAGGCGGAGCCGAGCCTTCTATGGACTTTACCGACCCCACAAATTTCTTTAAACAGTCAGTAACAAACCTGATAAGTGTTTTGTTTTGTCGAGGACCTAAAGTTTGATATGTAAACAAACGTTTGTGTAGAAAATCAGTACAAATAACGTTACGTCCGCCATGTTGCCCTATAAATTTTGACGCTTGCCTTTTAAAGAAATTTGTAAGGCAGCCACGTGACGCGTTTCATCCAATGACGTCGCGACATTCTAGTCCGAGGCAAAACAAACATGTTTGCAGTACTAAATTGTATAAAAAAAAAAAAAAAAAAAAGAACTTGGTGTGTCGTTATCATAAGCAACAGGTAAGATGGAAATGGTTCAAAGTGTTAAGTAAGTAAATAAATTCGTCAATTTGAAAATTTAGGTCAAATGTGTATATAACATTATATCAAAGACACTGAATAAATGTAAATTAATGTTTAAAACTAAAATGCATGGGTGATACCCGCCGCAAGCATATATATAAAACAGTTAAAATTATACACGGATGCCATTAAATTGTGATTAATCGTTATGATATTTTACATCAATTATACATTCTTACCCTTGTGTCTACTAGCAGATCTTTTTCTAGAATTCGGACAGGAAACCTGTCTAAACACTCGCCAGCAGACGATGATGATACAGACAGTGATCAAACCAAGGACACCTGCACCAATGATAATCCACATGCCACCACCAAACATTGACCCTTTGTTTCTGTTATCTAGTTTTTAAAAAATTCGGAAAAGTGTAAGAGAGAATGAAGTCCCAGGGCAAACATCCAAATACATGTATATCAAGATTCGACACGGTCGAGGTGAACAAGACTTTCAGAAGCTAAAATAATTAAAATTATTAGAAATATTAGGTAGTACATGTAATATAAGAATTTCTTATATAAAGCTGTAAATATCTATTTGTTTTAATTATTACTAAATGAGTTGACATTGCCTTTAAGCTAACAACAGCTGGTCAAACTGAAAAACAAACAGATTGACAGACAAGATGGAAAACAGACACATCATTATACGAGATATTTGGTCAGACAAAAGATCTGTCAGACGGATAGGTAAAACTACATCCCATTTCATATGTCAGTTTATGAAACATCTTTACTTACAGTCAGATTTCCTTTTAACAGTGATCCATAGATTAAAACTGGCACCGGATGTTGGTCTGCCATAACGGTCATTAAAAACTATGTACAGTGCTTCTTCTTTAGGTCCGCAATATTTATCACTTTGGTTTCTATCACATGTTATTTTCTACAATAAAAATAACGACCTATTTTCTATCCATCTTTTTACTTCTCTTTCTCATATGCAATATAGAAAAAAGTGAATATTTTACTATATAAAAAATATATTACGAAGATATGACTAAATTGAATAGGATTTTCAATAATAACAGTACTATAAACTTTGAAGAAATCTTTGGTTAAATTATTATACACACGTTTTCAGTGACACCGCTGAGAGATGTTTTGATCTGTATTTCGACTGCACAGTCAGAGTCGTTGAAATAAAGCGGAGTCACACAGACTGAATACTTGTCTGAAGTGTCATCATCTCTTCCTCTAAATCTGAAGTAATCGCAGTAGGAATCTACATCTTTTCCATTGTACCTAACGTATCTTTTGTCATCCTCCTTAAGATCTTCAGTAAACGAAAGGCAGTCATTTCCGAATTCATCTATAATTAAGATTTATTAATATATAAAGTTAAGAGATTCTCTCTCTCTCTCTTTCTCTCTCTCTCTCTCTCTCTCTCTCTCTCTCTCTCTCTCTCTCCTACTCTTCTATCCTTTCTTTTTATCTCTTTATCTTTCTCTTTTTTCTCACTCTCCTCTTTCTTTCTTTCTTTTAAACTCTCTCCATCTTTCTCTCTCTCTCTTTCTCTCTCTCTCTCTCTCTCTGGCGATTCAATATAACATACATGTATTTTGATCTTTTACTCCTAAAGATCGGAGTGAGATGGTCAAAATGGCGCTGATTACCAACACAAACGATGAAACAACCATTTTTTCCTGTCTGTAGAAAAGAAAGAACAATGGTAGAGAGTGGCACTGGACTAAACGCATACTTAAAATGAATAATTTGTAGAGCTGGGATACATAATAGAATTGCACTGGTAAATAAGACATTTTTTGAAGTCCTGTTTTCTTCTATTTCTACTAATGCAGTATCAACACTTATAATTAGTTGTTGCATGGTCATAGCACGATACAAAATTGCTGCCTTATGGCACAATGGTATACCACGCCATTCATGCCACCCCCTCCCCTCCCCCCCCCCCCCACTTTTTCTCGCTGCATCTATTTTTTTTAAATTTACATATTTTTGCACTTTTTGGGAGCACGAAAAAAAATTGGTATGAAAGTAATGAAATTAGGAGTAAAATTAAAGTTATATTGAAGTTATATTTATACTATACCCCCCCCCCCCCCAAAAAAAAAAAAAAAAAAAAAAAAACAAAAACAACAACAACAACCAACTCATGAACCTTAATAATTGGAACTAACAAAACTAACACATGCGCCCGTACAGCTAGTTTACAATTAAGCCACCAATTAACTGACCCGGTTAGAGGTAGTAAAAATGATGTCTCCATCACCATAAAATGGACGTATACATGTGATTTATCAATGTGAACGAAAATCAGTATTACGCGAACGAAAGACTTCAAGTCATGTATCTTAACATCATTAGGAATTTATTTGGCAATTATATTCAAAAATATTATTCAGGGGACATTTGGGAAATTCTTGACAGTTATATATAAGGTCAGTGCTATTAACAAAGATTTTTAACTAAAATTCTTTATTATTCTTTATTACTCCCCTTGAAGCAGGGAGTAGCCGTTAGGGGAAAAGACCAACCGTACTTATTTGAGTTGATTCTAAATTCATTCGTAAGTAATTTTCTTCTCACAACATTAACCAATCTTCAAATATGGAATGCGCACCCCCAGTGCATCTTTTGTAATTAAATACGTACTACATAAATCATTTTTTTTAGTACTAGTGTAATGGAGAACAATCTGGACCGATAGTAAAACATGGTTGATTTCACTACAATTTTGTTTGAATGTAGATCAATCTTAATACCTTTAAACAGGCAACAATAATCAAATAATTCATTCAGAAGTAACGTAATCAGGGCAATTTTTAAATGTCCACTGCATGGAACAGGATAGAGGATATCTGTAACGATTTCTTAATAATTGTATCCTTACATGTAAATTTCCCTCGTCCTGTATTGTTGACCTGTATACATTGAGGATAAAGATAATTTCATAAGATAAAACTAGGATGATTGAATAAACAGTTACTGTGTTACTTTGTTAATTATGCATATTTATGTATTAGAAAAAAATGTACCTATGTTTGTTTCAAACGTTGGAGCATAGTTACATTTGTTACAGTCAGAAAAGTTTAGTACACAAATCTGAAAACATACATATACTGTATTTTACGATGAGTATAAACTTTGAAACAAATTATATCAATAGCCTTTACATACATGTAGATGTATATCGAGGTCAAAACACGTACCTTCAACCATTGCCCGATAATACCTTTAACGTCAATGTGCAATGTCGGACATAAGTATTTAAAGAACCCGGTGTGAAATGTACCATAATTTATTCTTCTTAAGTCGGGAATGAAACAGTCAGCTAAGTAAGAAGTTAAAAACTCTGTCAGACATTATGCCCGGTATATAAACTGAAAATAAGAACGCAAAATTTGTGAAAAAAAATACAGGTTTTAATGCAATATCAATACAAACTATACATGTACATTCTTTTCAGACTATCCTAACTAACAATCTAATACAGACATAAACGATTATATTAGCCACTTTGTTTGTTTTGTTTTTCTAATAAGAAAAATCATACCACTATCATACATGTATAAAAGTGTTTGTGCCTGACAAAGAAGACAAAAAGTAACAAGTTTTTTTTCTTTCTGATGCGAGACAGACTGTCCCCATCACTGAGATGTCTTCGCAATGTTGAAGGCCGTTTAAGGTGGAATAACACATCATCTCAAAATGGCTGACCGCTGATCGAAACGACATTTCGTTTTATCAAAAGGATTTCATGGACTGGAACATGTTACTTACTCCATAGCCGAGTGGATAAAGTGTCGGACTTTTGATCCGTACATCCCGAGTTCGAATCCCGCAGGGGATTTTGTTGTTACTTGCTGGAATAATTACTTTAGATATTCTTTTTTTTTATCCCCAAACTGAAAATTTTTCGGTTATTTGACATTTGTACATTTTAAGTATCATTATATCTTTCATTATCAAAAAAATTCCTGTTAATTTGAGTGACTTTTTCCAGGTGTGTTATTCCACGTTAGGGGGTTGAATGGTCGTTATCACATAATTATACGTATTTTAAATGAAATTTATCTCATTAAGGTGAAAAACTTTGTTTAAAGAAAAGTATTTTTTAAAAATTAATTTATAATATTCATTATTCTTTACAAAATGGTAAGTTTATGGCCAGATATATCACATTTAAAACTTTAAGGCAGATCTTATGCTTAATTTGTTAACCATGCATCCCCTTATAAAAACCAGTATTATTGTAACCAGTGTTGTTTATCGAAATGTGTAACAGTCAATTCGATGTTGTCATATTGATATATGGGTTTTTTTAAAATTATTTGAAAATACACGTTTAAAAACAAAATTTTTGAATTTTACAAATTTACAAGTTAATAATGTAAGATCTTACAAGTAACAATGTTGATATCAATGTAGCTGATACAAAGACAAGTAATTGTACGAGTTTAATGCATTTTATACTTGTATACATGTAGGATGTGGCGAATCCTTAGTCGTATAGCTGTTTAATTAAAATTATCACATGTACATAAACAAGTAAAAATCAATTTCTAGGTGTCTTTGATACATTATTTATACATGTACATTATTCAGTACGTATTCAGTATAACGAGCCGAAATTTGTGTTGTGAGTATATTAGCTAAAGGGAATATATTGGGGCGACCACTCGCGAGTACCCGCTCTGTCGAACACGCCTCTAATTGCATCATGTTTGCATTCGCCACAAAACATAGTTCATAGAATAAAAATACTGTGTAGTATCGTTGTTCTAAATGGCGTGTTTATTCGACGTAGCCAGCGTTATCGAAATGCACGTGCATATTGTTCAGATCCACATAAGACTCATTGTCTACCACTGATCGTCGGTCGTCAGTACCCAAGGATGACATGTCTGTAGCTGGTGCATACTCGTTTATATCGACACTGCAAAAATTATCGAGTGCGCTGGTGTATCTTTCCGATTGTGCAGGATAGGTGACGAAAGGGAACTGCAGATCTAGAAAAAGAAAGAATATTGCTTATTATAATGTCCATGGTGAATTTAATGAACGTCTTCGTCGATTACATTACATTAAAAAAGTTGACATGTCGCTATAGGCGTTGCAATGTCTGGCAATTTTTTTAAAAATGACAGATTGATATGCTTAAATCCATTCATTGAGGATACGTGAACTTTATTCTCGGTACTTTAGCTATTATTACAATAAAGATCACGAGAACAACTGGCAATGCTATTTGGTTAAAATTAAATGAATGATAGCAAGTATATCAAAACGTCGACATAGAAAAAAAATGCGATACAACGGGACCAAAACGCGTTTTCTTACCTGTATCATTTGTCGGTTCGGGTTTCTTATGTTGATTTGACTTGGGTTTTGCGAGGCAATACCATACAACAATTGCAAAGAGTGATACCAGTATAAGGTAACCCAGCACAGAAGCGAAGATTATCAAATGTCTTGTGTAGCTGTCTTGTGTAACTGTTTTTTTGTCAACAAGAAAAAAGAAATTGCAGAAATATGACAGAAATGATTTAATTAGTGATCAAAATTAATAATCGATTACATTTGTATTAATCAAGTTGTGTTCGGATATTCGTAAAAGGTACCTGATGATTAAATGTTATAAGAGCTTGATTTGATGCGGTATAGATATTTTTTTTCTTAAAAGAAGCAGTTTCTAAGTGACCAAGTTTTATCAACTATTGTAATCATAAGGTTGAACTTTTGAAATTGTTTAAGTCAAGATATAAATAATAGAAAGTAATTCATTGTATTATACCCCCCCCCCCCCCCCCCTGAGTGTTTCTTCTACAAGTAATGCATATTATGTGCCCGTCTATGGGAATGAAAACTTTAAATTGTCATTGAAAAAAAAATCATTGTTCTTAATTATAAACTCAAACTGATAGAAAATGTACTCACATAGTTTGGATTCCTCAAACGATGAAAAAGTTAGAGACATTAATGAAGAGGCAGGTAACTAACGTTGGTGAAAAGGAATCCATGATCGTCATAGTTATGTATACTTGTAAACATTGGTCTAAAGAGAAGCACAAAATGTTCGTACAAAGGAAAATATATGGTCAAGAAAGTGATTAAGTATATAAGAGATATTGCATTATTGAATTCATTTTATTTTTCTTACTTAGAGACAGAAAAACGAAAAACAAAGTAAAATTAAAGGATATTGAAGAATATCATTAGTGTTGGTTATAAAAACTGAAAGGAAGAAGTAATTGAAAGAAAATTTGAGACTTATTGCTGTGATGATGTCTTTGTTTTTAAAAGTCCTTAATATGGAAAGATATTATTTGAAAAAGATATATTTGCTATGAAATTATTTAAAAACGTTTTTAAAAAAATATCCTTTGATTCCTTCAATGTGTTATGTATAGAAGTCAACATCGTGTCGTCATTTCTACATATATTAATGATATATTAACATCCTACATGAATATCAGCAGTATCCGCCAGGCTAACTAAGTACATCTACGAATTAATGTCAATAAGCTATCAATGTATATTAGATACTTTCTAATCCCTACTTAAACTGAGAAATTCAGGTGAACAACATCTACAGTAGTTTATCAGACATTGAGATGTACAATACGTCGACAAGCATAAACAACCTGTTTTACTTCCTCTTTCATTTTTGCAATTCCTTTTTCATGGCGGAAAGACATTTATTGTTACTACCCTAAACATTCTCGAATTTTATACACATGTTTGATATTCATAGACTCGAACATTTTGGCAAGTTGAGAAGTGGAACACGATCAACTTTAATGTATCTTAAGAATATGTCTTCATAAAGCACTGTACTATAAACGTTTTACAAGACCCGGCATTTTTTTTGTTTACAACTTTAGAATCAAAATCTTTTTTCTCGCCGTTTTCCTTTAAGATTTTTAACAGACAACTCCTCCCTGGAAACTGACAAATGTATGATAAACTCCAAAAATTATTACACCCAAACATCTGTATTCAGAAAATACAAACTCAATACACTAGTAATTGCTTACCTCCAAGTGTTTATACTACTGGAATCACCACCCTGTGACGAGTGTGGTTGTTTTATTCAAGATTGCAGTAAACATTTAAAATACGGTTAATCTACAATTGTGTTGCCTACGACCAATAAAGATACACTAGCTCAAATACCAAATGTTTAACATGATGATAGTTGAATCAACTCGGTATTGCTGTATGATTTGTTTTCCCTTTGTCAAACAAATCATTACATGCACATTACATGCCTGAGTAATCTATTTATGATCGAATGCATGTATTCAACAATTGCCAATTTATATCATAAAAAGTATAATTTTATTTAAAGGAAAAGTTCCAACGTTTGCAATCAGCATGAAAAAGCGAAACCAAAAATCAAAACTGAAATACGCTTCAAACTAACAATTTTAACTCAAATCATGGAAATATGTATTTACATATTGAATCTCAAAATAGCATGTTATTTGTTGTTTAAGATAATGAGTACGTACACATGTTGTGGTAATGAAACCTTAAAGAAAACTCAAAACATACGTTAATATGGATTTGTGTAACAAGCGAGTCCTCTAATGTCTAACACTTTAAAAAAATATCTACATTGTACACCTTTAACCTGAAACCGAATATATAAACGGAACATGTAAAACTTCATAGTATATGCAGAACAGAAAATAATGTAATACTTGCATATATACCAGTATATACATAATTAATTGTTATCTCAACACAAGCTAGCTTAAAAGTTCTTTGTTATTCAAATACCTTGTTTGACAACCAAAAAATCATATTACATAAGCAGATTCCATGCTAGCTTTTTTTCCTTCCAAAAAGGAAATAAATCATTCTTTTAAACATACATTGAAATCTACATCGTATTTAAAGTGAAATATACGTTCAAATATGCCTACGTTAACACAACTTAGAGTGGTCGGGGAAAACATCACTAGTAGGATTTAGCTGGCTCGGAAGAAGAAAACTGTTGAGGTGGAGGTGCTGTTGGGTAGTTTTCAAGAGCTGGACTTCCAAATGAGAACGGCGTTGGCGTACTGCCGTCAGCAGATTTACCCATATATTGAGCGCGTCTCTTTTTCCGGTGCATATAGATGCAGACACCAGAAACAACTCCGAACACCAAGAAGAAAAACAGCGGTATAAGGATTCTTAAAAGAATGGCCAGGAGTTTCCAATCTGTATGAGTTTCAAATGAAGCTGTTAACAAGTTTAATGCCTCGATTTTATATGGAAACATAAAGATGTTAATATATTAAAAAAAATCGAACAAATATTATTCTTTAAAAAAAAAATGTCTTTTAATGACCGATTTCCTATTTTTTTTATTTACACTGTACACACCCTTTCTTGTCTTGAAATATCAAAATTATGGTATCATTCATTCTTAAAAATTAAAGAGTTTTTGGAACCAGTGTTGAGAAGTCGTCTTGAAATACAATTAAATCTTTACAAAAGAGAATTCTTATAAGTTTTTTTGTTTTCTTACCTGTTTCGTCATCCGCTTTTCCTGGCAAAGTTTCATTTTTTGTGTACAGAATCAAATTCAGCAAGGAGCCACTAGGTGACTTGTTGTCACGAGGGCCAAATTGTATGTGCAGTGTTCCGTTCGGTTTCGTACAAAATGTCTCAGTTTTATTACAGGTGAATGTTTCCACCTTTAAAACAATAGTAAATGGCTAAAATCAATTTTTATTTTGATAATTAATAACCTGAGGGAACGTGGCTAAAATAAAATTTTACTTTGATTACGACTTGAGGAAAATGAAAATGTTAAGTTCCTTTATGTGTACATCATTATGCTGATGTATTATAAGATAACGATGGAAATCATTACATCACATATTTGCAATATTTTCCCTGAGGGTATTTTTCGTACAAGTATGCAGAAAAATAACAACAATGCTAAATCAAATGTTATCAATTAGATCGTTGCTGAAATTTTTACTGTAGTCCAAGATTATATGAAGTCAATTGAATTGTCAATTTAAGAGTGTCAATTATCTTTACTTTTCGCTGTTCTGTAGTTTTTTACGATTGTGTTACATTAAAGTTTTAAAATTCAGAGAATTTAAAACTATCTATAACAATTTGGTTATAATTTCTGAGTGTTAACTCAGCACAAGTTAATTTTTCTATTTTTAGCATTTTAGAGTTACAATTTTTATTTCAAAATCATTTAAATTTTACTTATTTTAAATGCTTTGTATTTTTTCTCACTGTTAAAAGTTTTACTTTATTTCTTAATCGAGAAAATTTATTGGTAGCGTTTTACTTTTTAATTGTATAACCATGGCATCTAAACAATTTGACACTTTTCTGGAAATTATTTAGTTACGACAGATTGTCGGACATTAAGTTGATTTGTTAAATAAACTGACAAATTCCTCGTCAGGCAAACCTTTGAAGATAAATTATTTATGTTATCAGAGCGACACTTTAGCGACTCGCGAAGATTATTCTATTTTCATTACGTCAGAAAACTTATTTACTCGTTTCGGCTTTACTTAATCTTCTCTTTGTTAACATACGTACATCGAAATTCATCTAATTGACTTTATCACCTTTTTGGCCTTTAGTAATCAGTGTCAGCTCATAGAAGAAATTCTGTGAAATTAGCCCGCTAGCATTTAAATCAAGTATCCTGATTGGTCAATGAGAGCAATTCCAAATTAAGCCGGATGGTTGGTGAATTTACTTAATTCACTTTCCATCCGACGTTTAAAGAATAAAGAACTTGTTTTAATTTTACGGAATTGTTTCTCTTTTCCATTAGGTAAGCTTGAATGAAATGTTATCTATTTTCAGTATTTTAGGTTTTCATTACAGTATTTATTATATTTTTTTTTCTGTTGCTAATTTTGATAAATTTTAGTTTGTTTTGTTTAAAATACTTAAGAACATTGATTAACGATATATTTCTTATTATTCGGCGGAACTATGAATTTGTCATTCCAGAATTTTAGTTTTCATTTCTATAAAAGATATTTCGCGTCATTGTTTATTATGCCATGATAAATAATTTTGCTTCATTTCGTTTAAATGTGTGATTTTTATTATTGAATTACTATGCTGTTAAATGCTGTTTTTATAAAGTTTGAATTCGCCGCGTAATTATTGTAAACCTGTAGTGAACTCTTCAGTGCGAGAAGGTGAATATAAGAATCGGTAGAAATTCGTCAGCTAAGTAATATTTGTAAGTTATTTCCTCTTTAATTATTTAATGACAACAGTTTATATTTTGTTTTCTAGTTTTCTTACATTTCATAAGCGTTATGCATTTTCATACTTATGCGGAATTATCGATCCTTAGATTATAATCGTAAAAACGATCTCGCTTTCTCGCATTGCTGTGTTTTACTACAGGGTGTTTCGAAATATGTTTTTGTTTTAGTGCACTTTCCATCCGACGTTTAAAAAATAAAGAACTTGTTTTAATTTTACGGAATTGTTTCTCTTTTCCATTAGCAACCAGTAGAAAGCCGAGTGGCATCCTACCAAGCTATTCCCCAATTTAATCATATTCACAAATAGAGAAAGTCTATGTGTGAAAATTGTACAGTAGTTGAATGATAATTAGATTTCAATTTCTATCGACTTTGCAATCTCATTACCCAAAATATGACAGTGTTGTACTGCAAAAACGGCTTTTTAGATAACTAAAACGGAAAATAAGTGAGCTAATTAACATGGGGTCAATTATACGATTTTAGTGATTATATGTCTAAAGCATAGTTGTTGTTTTTTTATTTCAAACATATTTATGTATTGGCTGACGGAATGACATAATACCTACATAATGTGTGCTAATTACTATCGTCGCAAATCACGACCATTATGTAGATCTTCCTCGCAAATCCGAACCGTGGATCAAGATTATGATGTAGTAAATGAAAGATGCCTACAGGTTTACGAAATTCAAGATATGTTTTTTTAATGAAGCTTCATATCAATAGCTGATTGAAAAGGTGTACCGGGGCTTAAATTATGATGAACACGATTAAACATCATGTTTTACTGTCAATTTCTATATAATATGAAGAAAATAAGTAATATATATATATCAGAGTTTTATCCAATTTTGAATGATGAAATGTGTGTAATATTCCTACAGTCTCCCCAAAAACGACATTTAACAGGTCTTGACCTCCTCTTTTGATGGCAAATTGAATTAATGTATTAGAATTACTTTTTCCATGGTTTAACATATAATATGTTAAACCATGGAAAAATATTTAATATATAATATCAAGAAACTGTGCCATTTTCCACATGATTCCTTTAAAGCCGTAAAGTACGGGAAAAAGATTTCACATATCAATAATGACGTCATAACGGATCTAGCATCAAAAAGACACTCTGGAATCATTTACTAAATTTTGACCTTAAGGAAGGAGTCTTTTCTGGTCTTCGACTGTCAAAAGTAAATTTGATTAATTGTTCATTAAATCAAGATGAATGGAAATTAGAATAGTATATTTTTCTGTCTTTTTCACTATCATACAACTTGGCATAGAAAAAGTAATCAATGTTTAGAATCTAACACGGACTATATTTATTGCGGAATATTGGCGTAGGAAAATATCACATGTTTCGCAATTCAGAATTACTGCATATTATTAATGAGTCTGTTTTCGCATTTTTAAAACAAGAACATTAATGTTGGACTTTTTTTTACTAATTTGAACTAATGATATGATACTTGGGTTTCAAACTATGTTTTTAAATATGATTTGCCTTTCAAATTACATTTTTATAAGCTTTTTAAAGCGCCCATTCTATACATTGATTTGTGTGAAAAAATCACTAAAATCAGTTTTTCTCTCTTATTAAATCGTCAATATACTAGCTTTTCTTTCAATTTATATCTTTATATAAAGTCTTCATAATACATAAAAATCATAAATTTTTCATAATTGGAAGCATAAAAAAAAATCAAAATTTAAGAAAATTTGAGGAAATGAGGCTAAGCAATATCAATTTAAACATAAATATTTATTCCAATTTAGTAGTATAAGCTGATAGACATTCTGATATTCTATCATTTCATTGAAGAATAGAATCTTCAAATATTAAACAAATATCTACAAAACTGCAGAGATACACTTAATTTTATCATCCTTTAAGTTGAGGAAAAAAGGTAGTGACCTTGACTTGACCTTTATGCAAATACAAATTTGATTAAACTGATAGAATCATTTGGTCATATGATCTGTTTGACTGTGTCAACATTTCAAGAATTTTTTATGATAAGAAGTATGTTTGATAACGAGAAGACTCATTCCCATAAGACGATGGTGATTTACCTGTCCAGATTTTGTATCATTTAATCGGAGATTGACAGCACAGCCAGGATCCTGAAATAGTTGACTCTTGATGCAAAGCTTATGTTGACCAGTGCTTCTAAATTTCAATTCATTACAGGAATTAGGTGCCGATCCGTTAAAATTAATGAGATAAGTTCTTCCAAATGGCACATTCCAGGTCACATTGCAGTTAATCCCTAGAAATTTAAAGTTTATATACACGTATGAAAGCAGTTTTTGTAATAAGTATAGTTTTAATTTTAAGCCATTGATGACTAGATATTTTTTGTTCTTACCTGATGTGTTATTCTCTTTTTCTGGCAAAGGTCCATTTTTTGTGTACAGAATCAATGTCAACAAGGCATTTCTAGGTGACTTGTTGTCACGAGGGCCAAATTGTATTTGCAGTGTTCCATTCGGTTTTGTACAAAAGATCTCAGATTGATTACAGTTGAACGTTCCAACCTATCAAAATGATATTGAGCAATGAAACATGGCTAAAATCATTTTATCTAAAAAAAAAAATTCATTTTATTTTTTTCCTGTGTTAAAATCAACGTTGGCATCAGTATTATTAGATCTCATACGATACTGATGAAATATATTTCATATTTGCAATATTTATTAATTAAAGAATAGAAATGGTAAAATCGTAACAATGCTAGTTTACTTTTTGATGCTTATGTTACTTTTGGCACCGCAGTAATATATTTTTACTAAGTTTTGCGATGTTATAATCTCAGGCAGTGAAACTTTCGGTTACCCTACAAAATTTTATCATATTTGACTTTGGTTAAAATTATCCGATGAAAAAAGACACGGAAATTAAGGAGGCAAAAATAACACGGGGGCAAATATACAACTACATTTACATACATATGTACGTGTATGACACAATGTGTCTGTTTATTATTTCAGAGATGCATACAAATATACATCTATACTACTATATTAAAATAATATACTCGAATTTTTGGTCTTTAATGCCGAGAAATCGGAAGAATACTGTCTTTTGTTTTTATAGATTTTAAACATCATTGGTACTTGAAGATTACCAATTTGTTTTCCCTTTTTTATTAGCTAAGCTTCGCTAATTAATAATCAACGAAAATTCCTTTAAAAATCCCGGAAATCATCTGGATTTTTTGGATTTTACAATCTTGCGCTTGCGCAATACATTCATGCTAACGGTATCACATCTGCATGAATAAACTCAGAAATGATAATACAAAAACGGGTAAATTTTCATTGGACTTTTGCTATATATTCTGTTCATATAATGTATTATATATATGATTTCTTATGAGAGAAAGTATAAAATAACAAATATACATTTCATTTCAGTACTAACTTTTGTCTGTGTGATGACAAAATATATTTGATTATATGCAAAAGAGATACATTATATTTGTTAGGAGAGTGAAGATGGAATATGTTTTATCGTAAAAATGAATAATGTCCCACGGACCCAGTTTTACAAAAAAAAAATAAGTTTACGTAAACGTTGGTGAAAAGGTGTTGAATTCTTCCATTCTATGGATTAAAAGTTTTAGTTGAAAGGTATTTGCAGTCTCAAAAAGGTTTGTTGTGATGAATTTGACTGTTATGTTCAAGGCAACTTCATTAACTTTCTCCAAAATCGTTCCGGAGCGATTCTGCAACTTTCTGCTACATTACGGGTATAAGGGAGGCATTCTAACTGTGGTGAGGGCCTTTCCCGAGACACAATTAGATTATTCAAACTAAGGTAAGTGTAGTGAAATTAATAGCATTATTGTAGGCTTATAGCTTTGTTATGTACATGTAAATGTCAATAATAAGGTGTGTCGATGTACCTATTTCGTACATGTTCGATTTGCAACGTCAACCCGTGCACGCACGGGTCAAAGTCTAGTTTGTATATTAAGTTAATAACTGACTGGATGACATACCAGGCTGTGTGTTAATTACCTGCCCAGATTTTGTATCAGTAAATTGAAGATTGACAGCACAGTCGGGGTCGTTAAAGATTCGGTTTCTGATGCACAGCATATGTTGATCAGTGCTCCTGAAGGTCATGTCATTACAGGAAACATTGAGGGGTGCCGATCCGTTGAAGGTGATGACTTTTACTCTTCCCAATGGAACCCCCTGGTTCACATCGCAGTCAGCTCCTAGAGCCTCTGCATAATGAAGTACAATAAATGTGTTTGTTTATGTGCAAACAAATTGAATACAATTATTGAAACCATTTGGTTTTATTATTCAACGCTATCAACGATAATTCCATCAGAGAGAAATACTCAGTAGTTTTAGAGCAACTAGTATCTTTTCAAGTTTGATCACGTTTAAAATTTGAATTTATCTTCTTCTTAACGCATACATTAGACTACACGTCAACATGTTTATAACGGAACACATCATACACGTATATTGAGCATCATGATGACAAGATCAATGATTAAATACCAGTGTTGCCTAGTTACATAATTGCTAATTACTATTAAATGTTAACAAATTGCAAAATTGAGGTTAAATGAGATTAGATTTTACCCGCTCTTGTTTCTCGTAAGCCATAGGTATAAATTAAGATCACCACGATGCTGATGCCTGTAAACGACAAAACACAGTGAATGAGACTCATAACTATATGACTGTTAAATGTGAAACTATTTTTGAACATGGTTCAGAAAGTTGAAAGACTCACGTTAAGTTCTTATAGTATTACACACTCTTATAAAAACGCTTTTTCCATGTAGATACATTCCAATTGTAAAATTTTAAGTTACCAGTAAACATAAATAGAAGATACATGTATCAATGTATATCAAAATTGTCAGCTTCTAATTTTTAAACTATATTCTACTACATCGTCAAATTAATTTCAAATAAACTTATGTCGTCTAATATAATACAAAAATACTTTGAAGAATAAAAACAAGACAAAATTAAAAACTGTACTGCGTAACGCTTTCGACATTAGTTATCAAGTTCCTGATTTGTAAATTGATATTGCAGTAATTTTTTATCCCACAAACTGTTTCTTCAAATGGCACAAAGTCACCAATGGAGGTTTATGATGATACAAAGTATCGTTCACACATATTTTGAATGGATAATTAATCAAACGTAACAAACCTAACTTTGTTTTTTTTCTGTACATGGACAAGTCTGCACTTACCTGCGAAATTACCGGTATTATACAAAATTGTAGGATTTTTTACATCTAACTTCAATACATTGTAGCATTAATATAGTCACAGAAATTAGCCCTATTAACTTAAAGAAAGTCTTAATTTGAAACATAGCATATATGGGTTACAATAACATACACGAATGCATTTCAAGTACTGTGTATTCTTTAAACTTTATAGTATGCCTCTAAAATATTCACAATGTATGTAATGCTATATTCAATTATTAGAGAGAAGTTTCGATCGACAACTTGCACATGTAGTTGTACATGTCAAATACAAGTACACTTACAGGATATCATCTACATTTCACTACGATTACATTTCATAGATCTGTACGGTGACGTAAAAAGAACATCTTCTTGATCTATAATTCAGGAATGTTTACGTTAAAATTTTGCCACAATAAACTTTTATATAATGCGAATGGCATACCTTTACATAATGAATTTCAAAATAAATTCATTAGTCTCATTTTCCAATTTAGCTACTTTCGAATGTTTATTGATTTGAAACACTCTTTTGTGCATCATACACATCATAAACATCATGCCGGTATTTGGGGATTCTAAAACACACGTTCAATTGAGTTTCGAAACCTCTCATTTTCTTAAGTTAACATATAAAAAGTTTATATTCAAAATAACATTCCTTATTTTGCAATTTAGAAATCTAATTTGAGATTTAGTTATATGAGTCAATAAAATGTATGCTAATTATTCTTAGTTCATTTATCTGTGTAAAAAGTATAACATAACAATCTTCAATCTTCTGATCTCTTACCTAACGGCGATTGCATGTTGAATCCGTATTGTAACCTAAAAGCTTATGATTCTTAACTACTTGTGTGATAACTAGTTGCTGCATTTATATGTACATGTGCACTCAATAACAATTATATCATATAAGGATAATACGAAATAATTATATCAACGGGCAGCGCTTCTAGGTCGTTATTAAGAACGGTTAATAAATTCAGTAATGAGGTGATTACTTGAACTCTTTACAATCGTTTGAGGGTTTTTTGTTGTTGTTTTTTTTAGGTTTTTTTATGGAATAATTTACCTTTTAATACAATTCATAATCATTGTTAATTTTTTTAAATCAATTTATTTCTCCAATTATTTATATTTGGAAGCTTTCTTAGTTTTGTAATTTTACGTCAAATCGACACCAAGTCCATTTCATTATTATTATATTGTAGGACGTCACAAATACGTTTATATTAAATTTTTCAAATCGGCAATCAAGACAATTTATGCTTGATGTGCAGTCGACCTTTTTTGCCTTCATAATTCGAGGACGTCTACAAGATATGAAGAAGCTTATGCATCGCCTAATTTGCACGCGTCAATAGTTTCGAAACGTGTGATGTTTCCAAGACGCGTGGTCAAATGCCTTGTAAAACATTCAGCAGTTTGAATTACTAGCGATTATCAACAATTAATTCTATTAACACTAAACCAAATTGTTTAAAGAATACGTATATGATAATATAAAATAATGTTAATTCTTGTTTCCAACACTCGGGATATAATTGATACTGGTTCGTCTATATAATTATATATGACACTGTGTATATTCACTTATAGTAGGTAGATCCCAGTTCATCTACAATATTAAATTAACGTTTATCCGGGATTGTTATTGTATGGCATGCCTTGATGAACTTTGTCTAAATAAATATAGATTTCAACAACTGTACCTTGCGCCAAGTTTTTGCTTACACCACTTTTTGCGTAATATCTTGATAATTTGTGCCCCAAACTACTGAGTAAATCCATTTTTCATGAAAATGAGAGAAATTCAGATTATAATTTAAAAACGCACCCTTAACTGCATTAGGTTTAATAACACATTAAAAATAAAAAGTCGACGAGGATTTTGCTTTGCAATTAAAAATAAAATTACCCCGGATGATAAAGTTAAAAATTTTGCGAGATGTCCCGATTACCAATTACTTCCGAATGGAGAAAATGTGTTAACATTTCCCATTTTGAATCTTCGTACAATGTAACGTTTCTGTGAAATTCTTCAGGTAAAAGTAGATGATGTATCAATGAGAAATCTTGGATTTTCTTCCTGTATCAATTTGAATTATATTTCATTGACAAGTATGTTTATTTTAATTCAAAGTCATCAAAAAGTGATATGGAAGGAATGAATTGGGACAGACTATAGAACTTTAAAATCGTTCATGGGAAATTCCATTTTACCGAAAACAAAATTATCTAGTACTCAACATCAATTCCAGATGTGTAAGTGTTCAATCATTATAAGCAGTAGTGGATGAAATTAGTTGTGGTAGCCTTCAGATCGAACGTCTGCTAAAGCGTAGAAATGTTTTTCTATAATTTTCAATCCAGCATAATTTCACCTTCACTGTACAAGCACGTAGTATTTTCTTCAAAGGTTTATGAAAGATGGTTTCTTTAAAAACCGCAAGCATAAAGAAGCATAAAAATACAAGAAACTGCCCACGCATGCTGAAGGCGATTCAATTGTTCAATACATTTTCTAACATAGGTAACTAAGTAAGTAAGTAAGTAAGTAAATCATTTATTATAGTGACATGTGCATTTTGCATGTTACAATAATACAGTGAAACAATAATACAAGATAATAGCACCCGGCCCATCGGACCTATATGTCACTGGTTATATAAATTACATATTTAAAAGTCAACGTGAAAATTTTGATTGTCTTAGTTTTAGAGCATTAATAATAAATTGAGAGCATTGCCGGGGATAAGTACATACTAAAGTTCTGAATAATTCAAATTCTTCATAATTTGTTGAGCCAGTGGTATTTCTAATAAGTAAATTTCGTAAATCATTATATAATGTACATTTTAGGATGAAGTGAATTTCATTTTCAATTTCATTTAAATTACAAAAAACACAGAGTCTGTCAGTTAAAGGTTCATTTCGAAAGCGTCCAGTTTCAACACGTAAAGGGAGAATTCCACATCGGAGCTGAGCTAGGGCAGATCTTTGATTTTTTGGAATGTTCATGAGAAGATAATTTTCTGTTGAGAAGTTTTGCTTTAGGAGACGGTAAGTTCTGAGTTTGGGAGAGTTTTGAAGATTTGCGAACCAAATGTTTTCTGATGTCGAGTGTTGGTTTTGGATAAAAAGTTGGACGTCACAGCATATTGCGTTAGTATAGATATTTGACATGTTCACGGAATTTAGCACAGCTTTTAGTTGGCAGTTCCATCCCCTTTCGTTGTTAAGGCATTGATCCCAGATGAAAACTTGTTTTGCCGTCCTGTTGTTGTCCATTGTCTGAAATTTGTTCCAAAGGCGGACCATATTAGATTTGTGTCTGGAGCTAGCAGGGGCCCATCCGGTTTCTCCTCGTACGGCTAGTAATGGTGCTAAACGATGTGTTCCCAGGAAATATCTTGCTGCTCGGTCCTGCACTTGGTCCAGTGAATGGAAGTTTTGGTATCCCCATACTCCGCTGCAGTAATCTATTACCGGGGCGACACAGCTATAAAATAATTTTTCAAACGTAGTGAACCCAATGTCCTTCAAGCTGTGGATTTTGGATATTAAGGAACCAAGAGCTCGTCCTCCAGATTTAGAAAGATTTTCGGCATTATTTTTAAAGTCTCTGTTTTCGTTAAATAACACTCCGAGGTATTTATAAACTGATGCATATTCTAATTTCGTGTTTCCTATGTAAAATGTAAAGTTGCTTTTTTTACTGTTTCGTTTTCGGAAATGTAAGATTTTTGTTTTTGCTAAATTGATTTGTAAGCGCCACTTTTTGCACCAGTTACTTACAACGTCAAGAGTGTCTTGCATATTTCTTTCATTTTCAGTGATGAGAGCTATATCGTCTGCATATAGAAGAATTCCAACATCAGTATGATGAATAGGGATTCCCTTTTTTGTATTTTTAACTTCCCTAGCTAAGTCGTTAATAAAAAGGGCAAAAAGGGTTGGCGATAGGTTATCTCCTTGTCTAACTCCGGAGGTGCAGTTAAACCATGCGGTGTGATGATCTCCTATGCGCACACAAGATTCTGTATTGTGATATAAAGATTTAACATTGTTGTAAAAATGACCGTCCACTCCGTTAGTTAGGAGACTGTATTGTAGTAGATCCCGGTCAACCGTGTCGAATGCTTTCTGTAGGTCAATAAATGTAACGAACGTGGTATGTCTATTTTGTATTAGACTGTTCAGAGTAAAAACGTGATCTTCACAATTTCGATCTTTTCTAAAACCATTTTGTTCATCAACTAAGAGTTCGTTGTCTTCTAGGTAAGCTGTTAATCTGTTGTTTAAAACGGAACTATACGCTTTGGATATGACCGAGAGTAGACTGATGCCCCTGTAATTCAGTGGAATTCTATGGTCAGAATTTGGGTCTTTTAAGATGGGATATATGATCGCTTTTTTCCAAATGGTCGGTATTTTGTGATTTTTAAATATAAAGTTGAACATTTTGTGCAGAGCTTTTATAACAGTGTCATTTTTTAGTACTTCATTTGGCAGTTGATCAATTCCTGTAGATTTCCCGTCTTTATTTTTTAGTACGATATTCCTTATTTCGTTTATATCTATAGTTTTGTTAAGCTCTGAGTTGGAGATGTATAATGGATCAAGCATGTTTTGTTCAAATGCATGTTTTTGGATAATAGCCGTATTTCTAAATTCGGAGTCGAATGAGGAGTCCGTATTTGGGTTGTAGAGATTGGAGAACTCAGATTTCCATTTTTGTTTAAGATATTCAGGATTCGTTGTTACACTACCGTCCTCCATATAGCATTCATACGGGATTTTAGATTTTCGCTTTGGGCCCAAGTGTTTAATTTTGTCCCAGAATTTGCGCGGGTCTTTCACCGAAATTTCTTCTATTTCTAAACTCTCTCCTTTGCGCCGTTTTCGATCATAATATCGGAGTCTTCTGTCAAGTTTATTTTGCGAATATTTAGATTTTTTCTGTAGTTCTTGTTTTTCTCTGTGATTTTGTTTGCATTTCAGGAATTTCTTTTCATTTTCTCTAGCTATTTTCCACAAAGAGGTAAGTTCTTCATTCCAGAACGGTTTGTGATATTTGAATTTCTTACGGGTTCTCGCTGTACAATCAAACTTTGGGATCACATCTTCCATTTCTATTATTATTATGTTACAGAGGTCATTGTATAAGTCGTCGGACTGGTTTTGTGTTGATCTGCTTTGTTCAATGTTGGTTATCAAGCGTGAAATGGCACTTGTTGCTATGTTTGATTTCATGAAGTCAGGTGGAATTTGGCGCAACTTGTAGCGATGGTTTTTTGCCGCATTTGGGGTTAAACATTTATCAGCTGTTAGGTGCGGAATTTCTGCATTTATTGCCAGCTCAAATGAAAGCAATGCGTGATCGGGACTTTTAAATTTCTCTCCTAGCAATCGAAATAAATTAAATTAACTAGTAACTAATAACCCCTACGGAGACTTTTAAAAATGAGAAACTTCCCCCACGTTGCAATATGTATGATAATGCAATAATTAATTGGCAGTTGATGTATATAGATCAGTATGCATACATTCAATTTTTGTTTATACACGTACTTACTAGAAAGTAATGCATATGATCACATGAATTGAATACAATACCATTGAATCGTGGCTACGTTTTTTTTATGATGCTTTACAACTGTTTGAAATATATTTAGTTACTCGGTATGTTGTTTATAGTTATACAAAACAATTCATCGTCGTTTTGTATAATTGACCTTTTTCGATTCTACCATGTGTTTCATTTGAATTATTTTAAATCTTCAAAGTAATAAATTATATAAATATATCGACTCAACTTACAAGACAAGAGAAGTAACTCTAATGTTTTTCAATAGCACGTTTTGTTCACGCCCATGCAGTCATGTTAAAGATTTCGGGTAGTCTAAGTAGTGATTAAATGAAGCAGCACGGTATGTACACCTCTCTATATGACTATATTCTTTACAAATCTGCCACTTAAGTTAACTTGTCTTGAATATATAGTCAAACGACATGAAAGTTATAAATTATATTTATTTAATATCTACTTTCACTTTTGATCTTCAAACTTTTAACATCAAAGAATTTAATCTTTCGGGCAGTGGATGTTTATGCAACTATTAAAAGTAATTGCTTTGTATAAAGTTTTATATATTTACATAATTTACTTACGTTAACGTACACTGTCCTCTCTCCAAAAACCAACGCAAACATTGTTGTAGCTCATGATCAGCTTCAAGAGCAGCTTGACACAACCCACGGTTGGTCAAACGCCTATTCAGAGCCGCTAGGGTACCAACGGGACAGGTTTATTGGCATGTATATCAAATCATCCTCCTTAAAAAAAACGTGCCGTAGCGTTTAAAAGAATACTACCAGAGGTTTCTAATAATCTTTATGATTTTCTTTCTCAAAATAATTGATTTTTTTTTATAGCTGCATTGGTTGATACGGTGTACCCTTTCTTTTGAAATGTTTTAACCTGCTACATGTAATGCTAACCAGGATCTTCTATGAAAATTTTACTCCAAGAAAATTTTAAAGAAATCCAGTATTTGTTCGCCATCCTTTAAGTTTAAATTAAAAAGAAAATAATAAGAAAGTATAAGAATCTTGTCAGAAGTGGCTGTTTTAGTTATATCATCTTTTTATATCATTGAAACAAGTCAAATGTTGAATATTTTGTACATTTAGAACCATGGATCCCCGTTCTAGTGCTCAGGATGTGCACAGATGTGACCTTTGTGAGACCGCCATAGTACACAGCTACTGTGACTTTTGTCATGTTAACCTTTGCAGACCTTGCATACTAGATCACATCTTAGATGGATATGACAAACATAAAATAAGTTCCTTTCAATGAACGAAGATCAACCCTCATATATCCAAAATGTGGAACGCATCCTAATAAAAGTTGCAAATTTCAATGTCAGAATTGTAGCAACATTTTTGTTTGCTCCTTCTGTACTGCATCTGAACAACACAGGGGTCACATATTTGAAGAAGTTGCGAAAATTTACAAAACAAAGAAAGAGTCTATTGAAAAGGATGCAGAGAGTTTAAAACATCTTATTAGTCCTAAATACGAAGAAATTGCTCTCAACTTGGGAAATCAGATTGCCAACCTGGATGAAGGATATCAAAAACTTACATCGGAAATTTCTAGTCTAGGAGATAAATGGCACAAAGAAATCGATATTGTTATCAACAAAATGAAAACTGAAATCAATGAGATAAAGATAAAACACAAAGAACTTTTACAGAAACATTTGAGTGAAATAAAACAGGTGCAGTCTCTCATTAAGCAAACAGTACTTGCAATAAAAGAAATTGAGAACTCCACTGAAGTATCCCAAACAATTGAATACAATTCTAAAGTTCAAGAGTTCAGCCAATTACCACCTATGATATTTGTCAAAATGCCAACAGTTATCCCAAAACCGATAAACAGTGAGAAGCTGTGTAATTTACTTGGACAGATCACACCACTAGCTACAGCTACAGAAAAGAACGCCTTATCACTAAACCAATCCAACACTCTAGTCAGAGGGCTACTAGATAAACCGGTAATTATTACCACAATACAGACAAAAGGTGACGATCTACATAGTGTTGCCTATTACAATGATGATAGGATATGGACGAGTGGATGGGGCGATGATATCAAATGCTTTAACATGAAAGGTTCTCTTCTCCAAACATTAAAGACAAAATCAGGATCATATCCTTATGATATAGTTGTAGACAGTGATGGGAATTTACTGTACTCTTGCGGGACGACAAGTACAGTGAACAGAATAAAGAACGGACAGGCAGAAAAGGTGATCAGATTAAAGAAATGGGTGCCTAGTAATCTGTGTATCACCTCTACTGGAGATCTCCTGGTTACCATGTACAGTGATGATGAAACTCAATCCAAAGTTGTCCATTACTCGGGATCAACAAAGAAACAAACAGTTCAATTTGATGATGAAGGTATACCCCTGTACTCAGAAAATATTAACTGTAAATACATCACTGAGAACAGAAACCATGACATCTGTGTAGCTGACAGTGAGAATGGTGCTATAATAGTGGTTAATAAGGATGGCAGACTTAGATTTAAATACACCGGTCATCCTTCAGCTGCTCAGAACAAACCTTTTAATCCCCATGGTATCACAACCGACAGTCAGAGTCGTATCCTGACAGCAGACCTTGACAACCATTGTATCCACATACTGGATCAGAATGGACTGTTTCTCCGTTTTATTGATAACATTGATCTAGAGAGACCCTGGAGTTTATGTGTGGACAATAATGACAATTTGTTTGTGTGCGATTACAATCGCAACATAAAGAAAATTAAGTATTCAAAATAGACACCATTATTTTCACAATGTTATTCATCACGAATGTTGGTACGCGGGGGTGTTATAAAAGAAAGAATAAATTATGTAATTCCGTTAAATCACCAATCTTAGTTATTATCTTCATGTTCGGATATCTAAGCAACAAAACATAAACCAAGAAATAAATAAAAAATACTGTAGACAATATTTTCCAAAATTAGATGGTATTACGTAGATTTACACCTGTGTCAGGATGACGCCATGACTGAAATGATTGAAAGTTGAATGTTGTGTAAAGGATTGTGTGCGGTTTTATGGATTTTTTGCCCCCAAAATTAAAGTTTTATAAAGAGCTTTAAAAATAAGGTGGAAGATAGTTAAAATCATCTTGAAAATAAGGGTGTACAAAGTTAACACCACAGTGACGTCATAATGTAGAAATGACGTCATAAAGATTGCCTTATTTTGATAAATTGATGTTTTGTGGTGTTTTCTGATCGTTTTTCAACTGGGAAACATCGGGCGCAGGCTTGCTCAAGTACCATTTTTTAATATAATGTGTATAATTATCTGAAGAAAAACATATGTTAAAATCGTACTTGAGCAGACCTGCGCTCTATACTTCCGAATGCAAAATATAAAGCAAAAATGACAATATTTTCATTTTTTGGCAAATTTGCAGGAATTAGGTCATTTAAGTGACGTCATAGATAATCAGCGAATGAGCAATGGTGACTAAAATCAAGATTAAAGCGATAGGCGTCTACTAAACAATGATTTATGAAGATTTGGTTTTTATACGATACTATTTAAAAATTGGTTTAAATTGGGGACAGATATTTGACCATACAGCACATAGTCCTTTGATCGGAGAGCATTGTGAAGCGATTCGAAATATAAGTAATCTAAGGACTGTAATAAAGTATTTTGTAAAGTATATCTAAATTTGCATTTATTTCTCGGCCAGGCTTTCCTCTGTCGTTGTTTACTATATAAAAATCTGGCTTTAATAACACTATCCAGTATATATTGAACTTCAAATTTTACACTTAAAGATTGTTTGATCAATTCTTAACTTGTAAAATGCTGCTAGAATGCTATATTATTTGTTGTTTTAATGCAACATACAGTTTTCAGTGCAAACTGTATAAAAGTTGAGAAGGTTTTTCGAGAACCGGATGAATAACTATATAATTAAGAAGAATATAAGATTCTAACAGCGGTTTCCACCAAACTCAGTTGTGTTGCTTTCACTTTGTATGTTTATTGTATTTTGGAAAACTGCGGGGTATTGTTGTTCTATCTCAGTTGATGTTAAGGAATATACGTAAGCTATTTATAGTTGTCACGTGATAATGTACCGCAGTGGCAGTAATGTACTACCAGATTTTATTGCATTGCCATCTTAAAATATATTACTACCTTTTTGATCAGATTCAACACAGTTATTCAATCTCACGATTTTGAATATAACAGTCAAAATAAGACGCTAAACTGCCCTTATGCTTCCTTGACCATTTCAACGCCAAAGTGACGAAAATGTCCCCCGTGTATTTCTTTTTAAGCTGATTTTTCTTTTTTTCTAATACAGCACACACGCTTACAATTTTATTCTTTATCATGCTACATATTTTACTTGTATTTAAATTATTTAATTCATTACTTACCAACTTAAAATGAAATATTTTTAGTAACGTTATTTGAATTTCTTTCCTTGCAGTTTTTTCAAACTATAGAAGTGATTTATCATTTCAACATTAAACAAGAAGGTTGTTTTCCATCTAACAGTAGTATTCTAATATTAATAGTTTTGCATTACTTTTAAACTTTTATTCTCTGATGGTAGATAAATTGATTGGTGTAATTTGTTCTCAACTTAATGAGTTCATTTTCATTTTGGTCCAATTCATACATATTTTATTTATTGTTCATTAAGGTATTACGTTAGCGCAGTAATTTAATTTGTCTGCACTGCTTGGTATGTTACAGGACCGATGACATCCAAAAATAAGCATCCAATACTTATATTAATATTTTCAAACTGATGTTAATTTGTATGAAATATATGTGTATCCAAGTCAGGGATATGAAACATATATGGAACAGTCATATTAACATGTTATTTAGTTCGCTTCTGCGACTAAAAATATAGTGCCAGAAACTTTGAAGGGAAACATATTTTTTTTATTATGGAGTATGACGTAGATTCAATTTAATGATCATTTTTTCAAGGTAAATATCAACTTGGTTATGTGTAATTGACCATTTCATTTAATCTTACTGTATTAAATATGCTCAAAACAAGTGGAGACGTTTATATTTGTGCTCATGACGCATGAATTAGCAAAGTGTATTCATTTAAACAATTATTAAAATGTTTTCTTTCATGATTCATGTGGGGTATGAAGGTGACGACATTGCATAAGATATACATACAACCCGCGTTAGCTACATTGCTACGTTCATTTAATTACTCGCCACGAATCACCAAAGAAAGCATTTTATTGTTTATATTTACATCTTCCTTTTAACAAATAAAAAAACTGATTTTAAAAAGTACAAGAGGCCAATTAACGGTCACCTTAATAGCATATATCCCATACACAAACTTGTCATGGAGTCTCATATATGCATCTAATTAATTACGCAGGGGTGTTAAAGGGGCATGGTCACGATTTTGGCAAAACTAATTTTCCCGATTTTGATATTTACAATGCTTCAGAAAGGCATTTTTGATAGGCAACCGTAATTTGAGTGTCATTTGTTGAGTTATAAGCAGGTTACAGAGCTTGAAATTCTTCGCTATGTAAACAAAGCGTTTGTTTACATTGTTAACGTTGAAGTAAAAATTTCGGTTTTAAAACTAAAACGAATGTGTTAAACGTTAGGAACTGTTTATCTATGCTTAAAATGAATAAAAAGATAGACAAATAAGATGGAATTTTTTTTTAACTGGTATATTGAACCTATGTAAACAAAAACAGGACACGAGCCTTGTTTACATGACAAAGAATTGTGAGCCCTGTATCTTGCTTCTAACTCTTCAAATGACTCTCAAATTTAATTTGATCATTAGAAATGCATTTCTAAAGCATTGTAAATAATAAAAACATAAACACAAAATTTGACCAAAATTGTGACCATGCCCCTTTAAGGAAGCATATGGAATCTAAGTTACATGTAATTCCGTGATATCACAAATCTTAGTTATTATGTACATATTCAAATATCTAAGCAACGAAACGTAGACCAAAAACAATTTAAAAATACTGAAGACAATTTTTTTTCAGAATTTAGTTTGTATTACGTTGATTTACACATTGATGACGTTATGACTAAAAGTTGAATGTTGTGTGAATTTGATCGGAAAGAATTGTAAACATATTCAAAATATAACTAATCTAAGAACTCTGATAAAGTATCAATGTGTGATTTGTTGAGAATTGAACGTAAGAAAATTGGGAGAGATGTTAGTTTTATCAACCATTTGCTAAAAGGTATGTAAATTTGCTTATCCTCTGTCGTTGTTTACGATATAAAAATCCGACTAGAACAACAGTACCCTGTATATATTGAACTTGAAATTTTATTCGTATCGTTAGTTTGATCAATGCCTAAATTGAAAAGTGCTGCTAGAATCCCATGTTGTGTGTTGTTTTGATGCGACATACCGTTTTCCGTGCAAAGTTTTTATGAGAGCCGGATGAATAACTATTTAATTAAGAAGAACATAGAATTCTAGCAGCGGTTTTGATTAAACTGAAATGTTTTGCTTTCACTTGGTATGTTTATTTTATTTTGGAAACCGCGGGGTAGCGTTGTTCTCTCTCATTTTATGTTGAGGAATATACGTAAGCTATTTATAGTTGTCACGTGATATTGCACCAATGTGGCAGTAACGTACTACCCGATTTTATTGCACTGACATCTATTTTAAAGGATAATACTAAGTTTTTGATCTTATTCAAAAATAGTTATTAAATTTCACGATTTTGAATATAGCAGTCAAAATAAGACGCTAAACTGCCTATTTGCTTCCTTAACACCCCCCCCCCCCCCCGGTAGGTTTCATACTGGAGTAGAAAATTTGTAATGACGACCACCTCCCTGCCAGAAATCTTTCAAAAAGAACTGTGAAACCTTTAATTTTGGCAAAAAACTCTAACATCTGGTCTACAAAATCATGAATTCAGTTTTCCTTTCAGGTGTGTGGGAGTAAAGAAGATAATTTTTTAACGTTATATGCATTAACATCTATACATCCATTTTGGCCCTGCCCGAAAGTCAAAACCCATCCTCGAGGGGTCATGAAAATTAAAATTTCAGTAGAAAACTTCCTGGTAAACATAATTATTAGTCAATTTTTAATACAGATGTGTGAGAATAGAGAAGAAAATTTTTAAACATTATATGCATTAACACTATATTGCCATATTGCCCCCCCCCCCCCCCCCCACCATGTCCTGAATCCCAGACCCAGGGGCCATGAATTTCACAATTTAGGTAAAGGAGTTAGTGGACATCATAACCATGTATTCAGTTTTTTGCCCACATGTGTGAGAGTAGAGAAGAAGATGTTTTAAGATTTAAAACATTTTTACTAAATGGCCATATTGAGCCCACCCTAGAGCCTGAACCCCTAAAAGGGGGTCATGAATTTCACAATTTTAGTAGAGGCTTTCATGGACATCATAATCATGCATTTAGTTTTTTAACAAATATATATGGGAGTAGAGAAGAAGATTTTCTAAGATTTAATACATTTTTACTATAGGGCCATATTGGCCCCACCCTAGAGCCTGAACCCCTGACCCAGGGGTCATGAATTTCACAATTTTGGTAGAGGACCTCATGGACATCATAACCAAGCATTTAGTTATTAACAAATATTTATGGGAGTAGAGAAGAAGATTTTCTAAGATTTAATACATTTTTACTATATGGCCATATTGGCCCCATCCTAGAGCCTGAAACCCTGACCCAGGGGTCATGAATTTCACAATTTAAATAGAGGGCTTCATGGACATCATAATCATGCATTTAGGTTTTTAAAAATATATATATGGTAGTAGAGAAGAAGATTTTCTAAGATTTAATACATTTTTACTATATGGCCATATTGGCCCCACCCTAGAGCCAGAACCCCTGACCCAGCGACCATGAATTTCACAATTTTGGTAGAAGGCTTCATTGACATCATAACTATGCAACCAGATTTTTCCTCTCCTGCACAGGGGCCAAGCTCGTTTTAACATTAATTTCAATGTTTATGGTTACATTGAAATTAATGTTAAAACGAGCTTGGCCCCTGTGCTCTCCTGTGTGGGAGTAGAGAAGAAGATTTTTGAAAAATTGGTTTTTTTAGGGCATATTTGGCCCCACATGTGGCGCCCCGGGTATGGTAGAGCCATGAATTTCACAATATACATTCCTCGTACCACAGAGATGCCTCACACCAAAAATGGTAACAATCAGTCATGTAGTGTTTAAGAAGAAGTTAAAAATGTAAATTGTTAACGCACGAAGCACGTCGCACAACGCACGACGACGGACGAAAACGGTTAGCAAAATTCACTAAATTATTGTTGATGTACATCAGTACGTTTGCTAAAATAAACAGCCTAATCGTCTCTTATGGGAGTATTGAGTCTGACATCATAATGCTTATTTCTTGCAGTCCGTGATTTTTCTTCGGTCCCGATGGATAGACGGGGCGTGTATTCTGACTGTTTCTATAGAGCTATGAATTAACTATACGTTTCTGTAAGAAATAGAGAGAATCATACTCGGTAGATGTAAATATAGAAAATTGAACGTCGCAGATCTATATTTATAATGCAAACATTGGGAGTGTAGATATATTACTGTAACATTCATGTTTTCTGGCATATATACAGTAACGTGTACATAAAGTTTGGGAGATATTGTTGGTTCAATGATCCTGCATCATTAAAATTGTCCATTTTATTGATCAGCCATAGTACATTTAACTTAGTTCAATACAGCAACTTTATGAAGTCAATACAAAACACATCACTTATAATACCAGATGTACATATGAATAACATAATGAGGATATTACCTGCAAACAAAGTAAAAACACGCCTCAGTCCAAACTGGCCGTAAGTGTTTGGTGTTCGTGCATGTGCCACGGGGTTTCCCAGGCGTGGCTCCCGTGGCCGATCGTAGCGTGATATATCGTATCGAAGTTATTGAGAGTTCAATGTAAGACAATCTTACGTTTGGCCTGCCAGTCGTAATTTTTTTTTATTTTTTTTTTTTTTTTGGCGTTTAAAGACGGGTTGCCACTTGCAACGTGAGATGCCTGTAGGAACCGTACTTCCGTCTAATGATTATCGGGCACCAGAGGCAGTATTAACATTTGTGTCGTACATGTAAGTCACCTGCTATTTAATTGTACCGACGTCCTTCTGTGCCCCACGACAGCTACCTGGACAATTATTGGTTTTCAATTTAAATAACTTTTTTTTTTTTACTCCGGGGATGTGCTGAAATACATCTCTTGTCAGCAAGTTAATATTGAAACGTCAAAAGAACTGGTAGAAAAAAAACCTGTTATTCTGTAATTGCTGCTTTGGTGATTAGACTAGCTAAACTGGAAGAGACAAATGAAGAATATTTTGAAAACATAATTTATCTTTTGTATCTATTACCATAAACTGTTGAAAACTTCTCTGAATTCTTGAAGAAGGTCTGCGCAAAAATCTAATTTCTAATAATTATTAAAAGAGTGACATCATTTATTAATTTTAAAATTCAAAGTCTACAATTTTTTTCTGGTGTTTTGATTTTGATACAATTATGATAACAATATATATATTTTTCGTCCCCTTATTCAGAAAATGTACTAGTATATGTTTCTATAATCGCACGCTCGCAAGTCGAAGTGATTGGGAATATTATGCATTTTTCTACAATCTACTGCAATATTCAGTTTCTTCTGGTCCTGTTTTTCTTCTTTGCCTTCCATATTTTTTGTAGAAAAGAAGGTTTTTGTTTGATTGATTTTGGTTTTTACAAGTGGGTTTCTAGAATTTTTGATTTGATTATGATGAATGGTAAAACTGTCAATTCTCTTATCCTTACTGGGATTTTTCTTCATAATCATTTTTTTTAATAAAAATCGTGTTTACGGACGATTCGCATGCACCACGAGCAATTAGTGTACACTTGACGTACATGTAAGTAAGACGTATATGTACTGTGCGTTCAATTGATATGTTGATGGTCAGCACATACGACTTGCAGTTAACGAACGAGTAACTAAGGGGTCGGTCAAGTAAGATCTCCTTACGTCATTCGTGCAACTCAAATCTTACGGTTATCTTACGGGTTCCTTATGAGCTCAAGTGCAGCGTGCGTTTTCAAATCTTGCAAGGAAACCGTTGTAATTGTCCAACAGCCAAATCGTAAGATGCAATTGCATGTCTTGCAATATTTTTATTAAAATCTACCCGTAGATCAACCGTAGAAGCACGTCCGACCAGTTGTGACTAAGGCTTAATCTGTTCGCACTCAACAGTATTCATTTCCTCTACACCATGATTTACTTTTATAATCACAATTACCATTAAAATGGAGCATATTATAATGAATAAGAAATCGTGATAAAATAGAGGTGATACACTGTATTAGATTTACAAGAAGTAACTTGCTGGAATTACTGACAGCTCAATCATTCAGAAAATATTGGTCACAATCAGCATCCTCACCGTGAGAATAATGGTTATGTACGGTATCCAAATGATGACTGATCAATTAAGTTACCCAGCTAAGATGCACCTTTCATGAACTTGTGTTTAAAATTGGGAAAATGAAACCTTGTAATTCATCTAAAGAAACATTTTTTGCAGAAGTGACATCTGAAATCTTAAAAACATCCATACAACTCGTGTTTATATTTGACACATTTATGCACTTCAATCCTTTAAGCCAGAATAGCGAAAATGTTTAGGGACATAGAGTGACTTTTATGCAAGTGATGTCTTTTTTTTATTTTTATTTTTCAAATAAAATTCATAAATCTACTGAATATGATCATCGTCTCAAGCCACTGTCTGCAGTAGCATAGCTCTCTCTCTCTCTCTCTCTCTCTCTCTCTCTCTCTCTCTCTCTCTCTCTCTCTCTCTCTCTCTCTCTCTCCTGACTGCTGGAATTATAGCTAAATCATTGAAATTTTATATATTTACACCAAATACGGATCGACTTTCCTCTTTAGGCAATGAAAAAAATATTGCTTTCAAACAGACGAAAGTTTGATGGGTGGCAATTGTTGCATCAAGATATATATTACAGTTTTTTGCGTAAATTGTGATTTGTTGATCAAAGGACGCATCAGAGGCCAGTTTTCAAATATGATAACTCGTATAGGTCAATATTTGTCTCATGCAAACACGACCAGATGGGAGACAATCCTATAGGCCGTGATTTGCGACGATGGAATTATATTTTGTTATTCTAATAGTAAACTCCAAATTAGTTTCTACCATTTCGATACCGCCAATCGAGTTAGGCATTATTTATGTTAAGTTGAGAACTAAAACAAACATTTTAATTTATGTTACAAAATATATGACAATTATCACAGCGTAGTAACAAAGACATATCACTTATATCAGTAATGAAAGCAGAATGATTGTATACAATCTGTTACTAGTAGTAAGCGAAATCGAGGCTTCTCCGACGATAAGGTATGCACCCATGCTGAAACGCACACCAACCATTCTGTTGTTAAGGGGGCTGGGGGGTAGCTGCCATTTTAGACAATATTGATCTCCTTTAAAAGAAGAGCTCCATATAAAGATAATGGGAAGTGATGAAATTTTATATTAAAATATATGATTTTTTTCTTTATCAAATAGTAGTTGATAGCTTCAGAAATCGCATATAAAATTTTCAAATAAATCTGATGGTTTTATATTATATTTTGACCCCCCATCCTCCTTAATATAGCATTGAATCGTGATTTTTTGAAGTATACAGTATCATTACTTCAGCGGTGTGGGCATACAAATTTTCATAACACGCGTTACTCAATTTGTATTCACACATCGCTGCAATTATGAGAATGTATACTTCAAAAAATCATGATTTAATGCTTATATTTACATTTTTTTAACTTCTTGCCTTTGTCTGCGAAAGTGATTTATATCTTATCCTAATAGTAAGTTCATATTTTAAAGTTGGAAGAGCCTTAGTAACAGCACAGGCGCCTGAATTTTTATCGCTTAAAAAGTCATATATTGAAAAATTCTACCCCTTCTATATATAAATACACAAGGTGTGCAACGCCATTTTGACCCCCTCGTCGATTCAGGCTTCAATTTGCCACATAAAACAAATATGCCTACCGGTTTGCGTGTAACATTGAGTTCAAATGTGATATTTCTCACTATACATTTCGTCCTAAAGTTTAAATCCAACGCATTGATAATGCTATCAACTAAAATTCATGCAGACTATTATTTTCGTCCCGAGGCTCGATAGCCATCAGCTGACGTCACGAAATTTCAACTCCGCGCTGAATGATCTAATACATAAACTTTTTAAAACAATAATTATGAATTTATTTCATTGACAAACTAAGATCAGAGACACTAAAGAAACCAAAAAAATGTGTTGTTTGTTTTCCTCATTTTACTTAACATATGTTTTAAAAAGTTTATGTATTAGATCATTCAATATCACATTTGAACTCAATGTTACACGCAAACCGGTAGGCATATCTGATTTATGTGGCAAATTGAAGCCTGAATCGACGAGGGGGTCAAAATGGCGTTGCACACCTTGTGTATTTATATATAGAAGGGGTAGAATTTTTCAATATATGACTTTTTAAGCGACTGATTGATAAAAATTCAGGCGCCTGTGGTAACAGCCACAAGCGTGAACTTTAATTGTCGCTTATGACGTTGCAGTTTACAGTGTTCAACGTTTGTGACGTCACAATAAAACTCGTCATTTTAACCTTTGAGTACCCTGTGTGTATTACAGTGTTATAACTGCCGTAGCTTTCAACACACTTTACATGCAAAAAACATATGGAATGTAAATATTCACTGATCAAAATGATATTGGTACCCTGTGATAATTGTCATATATTTTGTAACGTGCTATAGAATACTATCACGAATTTTCAGAATGTTCCAATTTCTATTCTAAGGCTTAATACTGTTCTTAGCAAATATTTATAATAATTAAGAGCAAAATGTGTACTTGCCTGTCATTTGAAAAAAATGATTTTAAACCATCTAAATTTTTGTACAGTGTAAAAGACAATAGGCTTACATTTTTCGTGTACATTGACAACGGCATAGCTTCATAACGGTCAAGTTATGACCGTGACTTCATAAAATGGACACATTTTTCAGACTTCAAACACCTTTTGAAAACCACCCTCGCATTACTGAATTGATAATTATTAATATTAAAAGTTCAATTAATGAGTTGGCGCACAGTCAATAAACATATATGCGAGACTGGCCGTGAGAACCCAACGATGGCATACCAATGACGGTCATTTGTTTTTTGCAAATAAAACAAACATCATGGTGTGGCATATCCAATTTTATGCAATAAATAGAAATGTGCTAAACTGAGAAAACGTGTTTTGAACAACGTAAATTTTGAACAATATGGGTTTTTTTCAATAAATATAATACATGACATGTGCAAGACCGTTGACGGCTGAATGTCCGTGATCAAACTCAATGCATCAAATATTAGAGTTAGGTATACATAATCTACAAACAAAATGTATTAACATTGACCAAAATATTATAGCTAGTACATTACTGGATATTTACAAATGATATGTTCATTTGTTCTTGTTGTAAATTATACTATTACCTTTTTCCTTGCTGTTAATACCCGATAAAGTCGCCATAGTGTTGGCAGTGTAGCATAGAATGCATAGAACATATCCCTGAACATGCAAGAATCGATTTTAAAGCTTTATACATATATAAATTATACAAATTCATTGTGGTAGTAACAGTCTGTCGTATATTCATCTTTGCTCGGGTTTAGATTCTGGAGGATCGTCAAAATATGGCGGCTATGTGTGCTTGTTTCCTTGCAAAGTCTGGTAGGTATAGCTTTTGTCCACTTGCTAGCTTGGGCTGCTCTAATGTTTCAACGGGGCTGAAAGGAGAAAAACATTTAATTATTTATAATTGTTGTCACGCATGATCACAATGACAGTTTTGGGTTGTTGTTTTTTTGTTTTGGCTTTTTTTTTTGGCTTTTTTTTGGGGGGGGGGGGGGGGTGGTCCTCAGATAACTTATTTTAAGAAGGAAGACAAGAAAAGAACTAAGCCGTTTTCCTTCTACGATACATGCACGCAAAATTTTTATATATTGTTTACCTGCTGTCGAGATAGATTGAATTTGCTAAATTGAATTAAAACATGAAGAGCATTAGAGGCGTGTATGCCTATCTTTAATTTCCGGCATTCAGGAGTCAAGAAATACAAAAGTCGTGTCAACAAAAAATCCAATCTCTTAGCGGTTCATGATAGGTTTACATTCCTCTAGACTTACATTTAAGCTTACTTTCTTCTTACTTTCTTTTACACCCCTGCGAATGTTATTGTCATTCAAATTTTAGACCACGTGGTTTTATTTGACCCTTTCAGTTTCGCAGTAAAAATCGTACCTCGTGTATAAAGTCTATTTCACAGTACATGTATCTAGGTTCTTAATATAGTAGTCAAATATAAAATCTAGAGGTTTATTGATTTTAAACTTTATCTTCATTAATTGGTGAATAAAATGTGTTCTAGAAATAAATGTGACTATACAAAAATTTGTTTTTGTCTGCTGTTGCAACAACTAACATGTTTAAAAGAGATCCCTCCTGAGGATTAATTTTCGATCCGCGCCTGACCTAGTAATAACATCAATAGTGAAACAGACTATACCATTTTATGCAGAATGTTCCTTGAAAATGGCTCGATATACTAAGTTTTAATGCAAAACAGACACCCATTATTTTTTTTTAAAACATGGTATTGCACACCACAAGCATCAAACATGGCTATGATTTTATCAAGCAATCCAATGGTTATATTTTCAACCACTTTACACGTGTTTGAACACGAACGATAACTCTGTTCTGAATATTATCGTTTAATATAAATAACTGCTAGATGGTAAAATAAGACATACATCTTGAAAGCTTTTCCTGTTTTAACATAAATCATAGTAGGATGTGATATGAAAAACGACCAGTACTTACGTATTTTGAGAATATTATCCGAACACTTATACTTCCGCTCGAAATTTCACAGGAAGTGAACAAATATCGGTGAAGTCTCGTGAACTTTCATTCGAGCACCTCTGGATTTATTACTTACTTAGCAACGATAAAGAAAACATTCCGAACACATTCGCAGGGGTGTTTTAATCATACTTATGTACTTGTACATGTACAAATACGATCTCTGTGTCGGTTTACAGTTACTTGTATTCAAAGTACATATAAGACCAATTTTCGGTCGTTACAAATATCTATATAGGACTATATTTTTGTCACAAAGGAATTATATGTCCAGGAGGACATCTTGCTCTTTGATTTTTCTGTTGACGCTCTTTTCACGAACACCTTTCCTTCGCTCAATGTTCATATGGAGGCCTTCGCCTGACCATCCAGCCTATTTAAACCAGTATTTTGAACTATAAAGCATCTGTTATAGTGAACTACCTGTGCTCCCTGGACTATGCCTCTGCTCCCCACCCCTGTATTTCCTGCAAGTGCCAATGATCCATAGCACGACAAACACTATGGCTGTTATTCCGAAAATCACTCCGCCTATGATTCCACCAATAAGTCCCCAGTCTAAAGACATCAAAGAATATTATTGTCATCTTGTAAATTCTGAATTTATCGGGTTGCAGTAAATACAACATTTACAACATGACATTAAGACGATCATTAGTAATTGACGACTATCGTTGTTCTTGTAGATTTTCTCATTTGTCTACTATATTGGTTTGGTCCTAGTTGAATTACTTTAAAAACATTTGCTCAATAAACTTAAAGACGATTAAATTACAGAAATAAAGAACTTGAAATAAGAATATGTAACAGTATCACAATGAGCATCAAACAAACAAATTCAGGTGTATAAAATTGTTGCTTTTCGTCACAAAACGTATTGGCTTAGGGTGAAATAATTAGAGTGTTTTCCACCATTTACGCAAAAACACATTCACATATATAATTTCTGCCCATCGTTACACATATATAAATGCATATTTCGCTCAATTAATCCTCCACAAAATGTATTGGCCCAAGTAAAAATACTTGTACCCAAAATACATCTATGCATATCAATTCTATAATACCTATAACATTTTGTTTAAGGGCTTACAGAAACGCTATCGTTTTATTAATAGAGAATGTGCATACGTGGGTAAGATTTGCCTAGCTTTTCTTAGATAATAAGCAGATATAGAATAACTTAATTTGCTTCTATACTATATATACATAATAATTAGCTTGTAGATACACTTTGTTAGAACATGAGCATCACAGGACGGCCCATGCACTAAATTTTCTTTCGTTACATAACTATTAGAAAACTGTGAGTGGATGTCATCAAAAAGAAACCATACCAGTAGGTTTGATTATTGAATAACTAACAGATACGCTATAAACTTGAATTATTTTACTGAATATTATTGTAATAAACTATTATTCAAGTTTACTTTTTAGCTTTTTTAAAATTTGAAAATCTCCCCAATTCTTTATAAAGAGCTCTTCATTTTTAAAACTAAAGGGGCCCTCATAAACTCATTAACACTAAAAGTACAAACATTGGTATACGTCTACGAATCGACTTACTTGTTTTGTAACGGTCTGCGGGAATGTTAGCTGTAAGAATGATGTCAAAACTAGCGCTAGTCAGTGAATTGTTTTTTCTCGTTATATTCATTCCTAGAAAGAATGTTGAGCAGTATGGCTCTATGTCCCTCTCCAAGCATGTCTCGTTCTGCAAAATAATAATTGTCTACAATTCAAATCTGACAGCATCAGGGACAAATAGCCTACCAGAATCCCAAAAGGAAATTCCCAGGCTCAGGGACTGAAAACACCCAACGAGCTGGATATGAAAAACAACACCAATTGACGATTTTGGTCATGATTATGGCTTATTTATTTTTTCTCATTTTAACGACAGACCTACCACACATATGTGAGCAGGTACGTGTACATACTGTGGTTTCATCAATATTCGTTGAATACCAATTTTCGTGGATTTCGTTGTTAAGTTGATCCACGAAATTTAATGTTCATTAAAATGCAATTTCTATTAATATTTTTTATTGATAGGCCGGTTGGCCACGAATTTACGTATCCTTGAAACTGTGATTTTTACTTTAACCACGAAAATTGATACCCTCGAATATTAATGAAACCACAGTATATGGTTGCACAATAAGTAAATAGATAAATCATCAACAATTAAATTGTTCAATCTATCATTATAAACCAATCACATCAGTGAAAGGATTGTTTAATCAACCAATCTATGACCAATTGCAATTAATCAAATTGATAGGCTGAAGCTAACCTGATCCTTAGTTGAATCACATCTAAAGTTAATGCTGTTTGTTGTTTGTATGAATTAATTTATCTTTATAAATACATTCCAATAGAATTGCAAATCATGAGATTTTTACCACGTTATTTGTTACACATGTTCTATATCTTTTTTAATAAATCGATAAGATTGTATTCTAAAATCCAATGTTTGTTAGGTTGGCACTATTTTTTTGTTCACGCGTAAAGTTGTTGACGTCTTGTAGTGTGCTGTGCAATTCACAATAAAATTATTATGATGTTATTAAGATCACAAAGTAATATTAAAAACAGATTACATTTCATTGAGTGATATCCACCGCATATTAAGCTAAGTTTGCATGCATATATGTCATACATGTACATTTTGTATTGGCCAGTATAATTGGTGAAAAAAAAAATTAAAAGCGTATAATTAAATTACTCAAAAGTTAGGATCTTTAAACAACCCAACAGTATGTTGTACTGTATATATTTATATAGTGTTGAAAACATTATAGTTGTAATAAAAAAGTTTAGCTCTAATACATAATTACGTATTGCTTGCGCAAACTAGAACAGGACAATGTAAAGTGAGATCGTCGTCTGTAAAACAGTAAAACAACAGAGAATCAATCAGTCATTCAACCAATCATTATGTAAATACATGTAATTGTATAAAAGTATTGATCAACTTACACGTTCTGTCGGCTTAAACACGTCCTGTTTGAACTCAAGTTGAACCGAGCAATCAGAGTCGTTATTACCCACTACGGTGGCGCAGAGCTCACAGTTTTTTGCGAGCGCATCTGCGCAGATCGCGGCCAACTGGTGACATGCTCGAGTCTCCCTGCCAGTGAACTTGAGGGTCACAGGCGGATCATCTGGCACCATTTGGATCAGGAATTCACAGCCTTTCGCTACGATTGATATTAAAAGGGGCCAGTAAGTTATTATCAAAAATATATGCAATATAGACACCCGGTCTTTTTTTTTGTATTACCTAATATACAATTATACTATTAATAAAAATATCATGATACAATATCATATCATAAAAATCCATAAAATTCATAAAATATCTTATCGTATCATCTAACTTTTTACAAAATAAGATATGATATAATATTGTATCATATATAACAATAGTGTATCATATCAAAAAATACTATATCATAGAAATAATGTTATATCGTTAAACAACAAACACATCTATCAAGCAGGATTGAGTGAGGTAGGAGATTTTTAGCATCCTTGATAATGGAGATCTGGCTCTGCATCTGAAGCTACATGTACCATTGCGATTCATTGATATTATATTTTAATCAACTATGCAAGCTATTATCTATATAACATGTGACTTGTTTCAAAAAACTAGACCTTATTCAGCATCCAAAACTTATGGGTCAGATTCAGCATTCAAGCCTGCCAGGTGCATCAGTATCATAAGGCACATGATTCATGCAAGTTTGATGAAGTTAGAACGGACCAGTAATAATTAATATATAATCATCAGAGAGCACCTGCTCCAAAAACTTGAACCAGCTCTTAAAACCTTAACCTTCTCCAGGATCTGAAACCTATGGGTCATACTGTGGAATCATTAGAATTCGGGGTGGCTCAATTTTCGTGGTATTCGTGGGTAGCCCTCTCCAACGAATTTACATTCTCCACAAAAAACTAATTATGAAAGAATTAAGTTTTTCTACTGAAACTGAAAACCTACGCATCCACGAAATTACGTCCCTACGAATAAGCAAAAATCCTACAATCCACGAAAACATAGTTCAGTATTTATGTCTGTAAAGTGCATTAGTATAAGTACTAATATAAGAAGCACCATCCATGAAAGTTTGGTGAAATTAGGACCAGTGATAACTAAGATATATATTTTTAGTATCCTTAATAATGGAGATCAGGCTCTGCATCTGAAAGTACCTCTGCGATTCATTTATTTTATACTTAAATCAACTATGCAGGTTTGAAATAGTCCTATCATCTATTGAATAATTGTGTGACCTGTTCCAAAAAAGTTAACTTCATCCAGAATCCGAAACGTATGGCTCAAATTCAGCATTCAAGCTTATCAATTGCATCAGTATTATAAGACGTACCATTCATGAAAGTTTGGTGAAGTTAGGACCATTAATAACTAAGATTTAATCATCAGAGGGCACCTGCTCTAAAAACTTTAACCACCTCTAAGAACCTTAGTCTCCTCTAGCATCCGAGACCTATGGCTCAGATTCAGCGTTCAAGAATGTCAAGTGCATCAGTATTATAAGACGCACCACCCATGCAAGTTTGGTGAAGTACAGACCAGCAGTAACTTAGATATTGCTATCAAAGGGCACCTGCAACAAAAACTTTGACCTGCTCCAAAAACCTTAAGGTAAGACAAGTAATAACTAAGATATAATCATCAGAGGGCACCTGCTCCAAAAACTTAAACCAGCTCTAAAAACCTTAACCTCCTCCAGCATCCGAAACCTATGACTCAAATTCAGCATTCAAGCCTGTCAGTTCATTAGGATCATATGACGCACTATCCTTGCACGTTTGGTGAAGTTAGGACCAGTAGTAACTTAGAAATTGCTATCAAAGGGCGCCTGCACCCAAAACTTCAACCTGCTCCAAAAACCTCAACATCCTTCAGCATCTAAAATCAATGGCCCATGCAGACTCAGCATTGTTTCAACGCACCTTGAAAAATTACGCACTTTAAAAAAAAAAATTTCAAAGTGGGTTAACTTGGTTCAAAATTTAACGCACTTTGAAAAAAATTTTCAAAGTGCGTTGCCACACAGCATCCAAGTCTTTCAAGTCCATAAGTAGGTCCAGATACATCACAGGGGCATCGTATCCGCTCTACACTTTATGACATAAATATATATAAATATTTATACATATGTCATAGAGTGTAGAGCGGATACGATGCCCCTGTGCCCTGACTTCGTCTCGGTGAGCTAAAAATAACAAAGTTTACGAGTGAGAGTCCTAGGAAATATATTAATAACTGGGTTTCTTTCTTATTATTTTACCATAAATTTTATTCAAAATTTGAACAGGATTTAATTACTTGCGCTGCTAATTGTATAAAAATATGTCTTATAATCATCATACGTTCAAATTAACTTACTATCTTCGAAAAAGGCAAAAGGCAAGGAGGTCAAGGCAGCAAATATGACGATCGTCTTCATCTTGAGCAATAAAAGTGCAACGTTATTTGACTTGTATGTACTAGTGTGTCTGTAAAAAATGAATTTTAAAAAAGTACAATATATATTTATAAATGATACAAGTACCACGTGTTTGAATTTTGTAGTTTCTATATCCAATCTGTGATTGGTCGTTTGTGTAACTCAGGCGTGTCTCTGATTGGTCGTTTGTATAACTCAGGCGTGTCGAGAGCTACCTAGGTATGTTCTTAAATTAGAAGAGGTATAGATTCGAATTTACTACCAATCGTTCAACAGACTCTAGCACACCAGGACTATGTTTTGTATTTGTAATATCGACGTTTACTTAATGAAATGTTTGGTCTTTTTATAATGTAGATTGTATCAATGTATATGATTTTATAAAGTCTGTTGCACTCGCACATGCGAGCTGTTTCTATGTACTAGTATTGCTGTTTTGAGTTTTAGTTTTTAGATAGTTTATGTTCGTTTGAACGGGGAAATAAGAACATAAAAAAGCTTAGCTGCTGCATTAAACAGGTCCAGTACAATCACTAGATTTAACTATGTAGCTTGATTTACCTACATGCTAGCTTTATTTACCTACCAGAAAGATTTATTTAGCTACTCAATCATACTATTTTGTTAAATGGACATTTGTTCTAAAAATCCCACTTAGGTGCGGCAATAATTTTCAATTTTAAACAGATCTGAAAACAATTTATGAAAAAACACTCCTAAAAATGTTGCTCTTTTGTGCAAATGCAGTCGAAGTTGTAAAAATTGTGGGGCTATGTATGAACTGTTTTTATGTTACCAAAACAGCAACTTCTTAAATGGAATAATAAAGAAGAACAGTTCTGGTTAACATGATGATTGGTAATAATTCAGCACAATGTGAAGTAATCACACTTATATATGCCTCATCGCACACAAGGAGTCTTAGAGTAACTCAATGAATTCTGAAATGCGTGTTTTTCTTAAAACTGCTCAAAAGCAGCGATGCTTTGACTATTTTTGCTCTGAGTTGCTTTAATAAAACTACTCAGTACAAATACAGGTTGACATTTCCTTGTAACTTTTTGGGAGTTGATTTTAATCAACTCTCTTAAAATCAACTCTCTTATGCAGTTACTCAAGCAAACCGGAAGTGAAACAGTGTTTGGACCTATGCACAAATCATCACCGCTGACAAGACTTAGTTCTTAAAAATAATCAATAAATTCCATGTAATTTATGCTGAAGCATTGTTTTTTTTTAAGGAAACTTATTTATAAATACCCTGAAAATAGTCAGATCTAATAGCACGAACGATTTCTTATTTTGTAGTCGTATGTATTTCTACCCCAGAGTTCAATGTACTTTCGTTCAGCCAGACGCTCGGCTGTCTCCGTAAATCTTCGACAAACTATCTTTTGCTTGTAGGAGATTAACAGAGACAGCCGAGCATCTGGTTAAACGAGCCTAGAGTTCAATATTGCTTGGATCCTTACAATTTTTTAAAAATATTTCGATTATTGATCGGCATATGATTCATAAAGAAGATGGATGAGTAAAAAGGTTTTAAAAGATTAAAGCAATGTTACCTTCTGTGAAATGAATTTTATCCTATACCCTCGAAAACAGCTTATCCGACTAGATCTGTAAGCAGCTATACGCGACATGTACTTGAAGTGTACAAAGTCTTGTGACAAATGCTCATCTAGTTACGAACAGTCCCAACAGCCTAAGTACTGCTCAGTCCCTGAACTCCTTAATTTAATCGGTACTCTTCGGGCTTTTTCTGCAGACCTCAACGATGGTAGGTTAATCCCGAGAAGTGAAGATTTTAAATTTTTTTTATTATTTATTTATTTATTTTTTAGCCGTAAATCGTGTTTGCTTTTAATAATTTCCCACTTGGAGAAACATTAAAAATTCACATTATTAAGTTATTTAGAATACCGATAAAAGAATTGTCGCATGTCAAGTGAGATTTCTTTACGTCATTGGTGCAACGCAGATCGTACAGTTAGTTATCTTACGAGTTCCTTAGTTAAAGCGCAAGTGCAGCGTACGTTTTCAGATCCTGCAAGTAAATATCTTGATGTTGGTTGTGCATGTCCAACAGCTACCCATGCGTGCATCTTTCGAAATTTGTAAGATCTATACACTTGCGTATCTCGTAAGATTTTTCATTAAAATCCACCTGAAGACTATCCGTAGACTTTCGATCAGTTTTGACTAAGGCTTAAGGCGTAATCTGTTCGAACAGTATTCCTTTTTGGTTAAGAGAACTCTTTCCTCCAATCAAAGATTTGCTTTTATTTGCGCAATTACTATTAGAATGAAGTATGTTATATTGAAAACATTCTTGATGAAATAGGGTACGTGATACACTGTAATAGAATTACTTCCTCTGAAATACTTTTTCCAAAATGGAAAAAGCGTAAGTCCGTGCTTGATAAAGTTTTGCTACGTTTGTTGAAGGCTCTGTTTTTCTGGTATTTATCCAAAAAATTTCAAAAATCAAAATCTAAGTAATATGCACATATTTGATATATGTACAACTGATCTACAAAACAACAGTTCCCTGTCTTGAAAACTGCATGAGGAATTATCAGTACATGAACAATAGGGGAATCATTTGGCAGCAGTCCGCCCGCCATTTTCACCAGTTCATTAACCGGATTTTTCCTTTGGAAACAAGAAAAGTCTAATGAGTTGGCACACAGTTAATAAGTGTATTTTGTTGTGTTGTTTAAAAGCAAAATTAATTATCTCTTGCTATCAAAAAAATCGCAAATAGAGCATTTTTTGCGAAAAAAAAAATTCATGGATATAACATAAAGAACTCGTGAAATATGAAGATGGTGTATTAATCAAATAGGAAATTGCTACATATGCAATTAAAAAATTCAAAGCTAAGAAATTGAACAACCTTAAACCAGAAAACTAGAGAATAAACTACTAGGTGAAATAGATATCGTGCTCTGTTATTTTACAAAACCGTTTTTGGTTGAAGGTGGTCTTCGTATTTGAAATTCACATTAAAAACCATAACCCTCTTTTTCCTGAATACACCTGTACGGTACCATTTAAAGTGAAATGAAACCCGATTTTTGTTATGCTGTGCGCGGTGTAGTGGTTTGAGCGAACTGTTTTTGCCTTTACGGCCCTGGGTTCAATCCCCACCCATTTTACGTGCATGTTTATATTTCTTATTTATGATAGTATAAGTATTGTCAATTTTTGTTTTGTTTTAAGTGTCTTAGTTGATGTTTATTATATTTTAACCACCCACATCACGTGCATTTATAATTTAAAAAAAGACATTACTCATAACATATTTTAACGTTAGTACCGCACTGTCAGTTTTCTCGAGCCACTACCTGCACGAGATTTTCAAACTCGATAGAAAAAGGAAACCTAGAAGGAGAGAAAATTCGAAAATTACAAGATTTTTCGTCTTAAAGAAAAAACTGATTATTGCGTATGAATAACAGTGAGTAGCTAGAATATAATGGATATTATTCAAAATATAAAAATAAATTATGAATCATCTCAAATGATAGTTATATATATTTATAAAACAAAAATTATTATGAAACATTAATATTTAAAAAAAGTTCCGATGTAAAGCAAAGCATTACATATACTTGGCCTTACACTTTAACGCACATGGTATTTCTATTTATAGAAAAAGGTACTTCCGGTCCCGTTTAAAAACCAAAGACGGCGAAAACATGGGAAAGGGAGCTATACCTCTTTGTATATGTGCAAATTTCGATTTTAAACAATCTTAATTTCTGTAAAGGATAGTGAGCTAATATTACACAACGTATATACTAGTCTTACATACTGTGGAATCATTTGATTTCGCGTTGGCTCAATTTTCGTGGAATTCGTGGGTTCCTCTCATCCACGAAATAACATCCTCTACGAATTAATAAATTAGAGTAATAATGTCATATTTCCTTTCCTTTTGTAGATATTTAAGAATACAAACAATTATGTCCCCACGAACCTGTAAAGTTTAAGCCATCCACGAAAATTGGCCCCCACGAAATTTAATGATTCCACGGTAATCTACGGGCAGTGGAGCAACTCACATTTCTCATTTTCTTTAACAACGGCATGGTTTCATAAAACAATCACAATTTTCAGACTTTAAAACACCTTAAGAAAACCGCCTTCTCATTACTCGAATCAAGAATAATAAAAATATAAGAAATAAAAAATTCCAATGAGTTGTTGCACAGTCAATAAGTGTACATGTATACACGGGACTTTTCCCAATGATGTCATCACCAATGACGGTCATTTGTTTTTTGCAATAAAAAAAACAAGTGTGGCATATCGAATTTTATGCAATAAATAGAGTCGTGATATTAAACAAAGAAAATGTGTTTTGAACAAAGTAAACTTGAACAATATGTATGTACAATTAATATAATAATACATGATATTTGCAAGACTATTGACGAGTGAATGTCTGAGATCAAACTCCATGCATCAATTTTTAAAGTATACAGACCAAATGTATTGACAATGACCAAAACATTAAACCTACGTATATATTTACAAGAGATATTCATTTGTTCTTGTTGTAATGTGTTCTATTACTTTTTTCATTGCTGTAAAAATATATTGTTGGCAGTGAAGCAGAGGATACATAGAATGCATAGAACATATTCCTGAACATGCAAGAATCCATTTCAAGCTTTATAAATATATGATACAAATTCATTGTGGTACATGTAGTGACCGTTATTTCAAGTATATTCATCCTTGCTGGGGTTTGGATTCCTGGAGGATCGTCAATTTGGCGGTTTTGTGTTATTGTTTCCTTTCGAAGTCTGGATGGTATAGCTTTCGTCCATTTGGTAGCTTGGGCTGCTCAAATGTGTCAACGGGGCTGAAAGGGGAAAACATATAATCATTCAAACTTCTTATCACACCTGATGACCAAAGACATTTTTGGGCTGTAGGTTTTTTGTGTCTGTTTTTTTTTAGTTTTGTTTTGTTTGGTTTTTGTTTTTGTTTGTTTGGAATGGGGGGGGGGGTTGTTTTGTTTTGTATTTTTTTTTTGGTTGAGGGTCCTAAAAATCTTATTTCAAGAAGGAAGACGAGAAAACTAATGTTAAAGAAGATGTTTCTTCTGGTATACATGCTAGCAATATATTGAATATTGCTTACCTTCTTTTGAAACAAATTGCATTTGATTCTTTCCGGAGGTCAAATTTCTGAATTGATTTTAAATATAAAGAGCACAAGATGCGTGTCTGCCAATTTGTAATTCCCCTCATACAGGACTCAAGAAAAACAAACTTAATTAAGGTCTAGTGAAAAACATTCTCTTAGCGCATGATTGGTCATCGGTTCGTGATAAGCTTACATTCCTCATACATTTAAGCTTACTTTCTTCTTTTTATCATACTTTCATATACATAATGCCATGTACCAATCAACTTGTATTCAAAGCATGCCCATTTTTTTTTTCGTTACACATATCTATGTATGACTATATTTTTTATTCCAAAAGAATAATAATTATACGTCCAAGAAGAATAATGACAATCTCATTCAAACCTTGCTCTTTGTTTATTCTGTTGTTGCTCTTTCCACGACCACCATTCCTTCGTTCAGTTTTTGTTAGGAGGCCTTCGCTTAAGCTTGATCATCCAGCCTCTTTAAACCATAATGATTATTCTGAACTGTAAAGCATATGTTAAATTGTATGGTACCTGTGCTCCCAGCTGGACTCTGCCTTTGGTTCCAAGCCCTGTGTTTCCTACAGGCGACAAAATAGACAATGATCGATATAACGACAGTCACTATCACTATTAATCCTACGATCACACCGGCTATGGCTCCCCAGTCTGAAGATATAAAGGATTATCACCACGATTAAATGATGACCATCGTTGTTCTTGTTGATTTTCTCATTTGTTTATTACATGTAAAATGGTTACAACCACGCAACCCTCATAATCTCATTCACGTGGTATGGGACATCTGTCACCGGTTTAGAATTTTCAAATTTTACAATATTGAACCAAAAAAATATCGTTTAAAAATATTTTGAGAAGTAAAACATTGTAAAATCCCCAACGGGATTCGAACTCATGACTTTCAGATTCTCAGTAAACCCTCTAACTCACCGCGCTACGGAGTTAGATGACAATATGGGGAAAGAAAATACTTAATATATAATTACACTTGGTTTTCTTGTTTATTTCGATAAACAATACATTTACGTCACAACATGGAAGTGTCCCATACCACCTTAACATTTGTATACGTCTATGAATCGACTTACTTGTTTCGGCGGGAATTTTCGCTGTAAGAAGGATCTCAAAACTAGCGCTAGTCAGGGAGTTGTCTGTTTTCGTTATTATCATTCCAAGAGAGAATGTTGAGCAGTATGGCTCAATATCCCTCTCCAAGCATGTCTCGGTCTGCAAAATAATAAATATCCTCAATTCAAATCTGACATCATCAGGGACAAATATCAGATTATCAAAAGTAAATCGCCAGGCTCGGGGATGGAAAACACCCAACGAGTTGGATATGAAAGACAACAGTATTAATTACGCGGGGGTGTTAATTAAGGAAGCATATGGAATCTGAGTTACATGTAATTCCGTGAAATCACAAATCTTAATTAAATGTGTACATATTCAAATATCTAAACAACTAAACGTAGATAAAAAACAAATGAAAAATACTGAAGACAATTTTTTTCCAGAGTTTGTATTACGTAGATTTACACATTGATGACGTCATGACTAAAAGTTGAATGTCGTGTGAATTTGATCGGAAAGCATTGTAAACATATTTAAAATATAACTAATCTAAGAACTCCAATATAGTATTTTGGTGTGATTTATTGAGAATTGAACATAAGAATACTGGGGGAGATGTTAGTTTTATCAATCATTCGCTAAAAGGTATGTAAATTTGCTTTTATTTCTCGGCCAGACTTTCCTCTGTCGTTGTTTACGATATAAAAATCCGACTAGAACAACACTACCCCGTATATATTGAACTTGAAAACTTTATACGTATCGTTAGTTTGATCAATGCTTAAATTGAAAAGTGCTGCTAGAATCCCATGTTGTGTGTTGTTTTGATGCAATTTGCCGTTTTCCGTGCAAACTATATAAAAGTTGGGAAGGTTTTAAGAGAACCGGATAAATAACTTTTTAATAAGGAAAAACATAGGATTCTAGCAGCGGTTTTGATTAAACGGAGATGTTTTGCTTTCACTTGGTATGTTTATTTTATTTTTGAAACCGCGGGGTAATGTTGTTCTATCTCATTTTATGTTAAGGAATATACGTAGGCTATTTATAGTTGTCACGTGATAATGCACCAATGTGGCATTTATGTACTATAGTCTGTCCCAAGATATTTTTGCCGCATATTTTCTTAAATTATTCAATATCTATAAATACCTCTTGGTTCAGACGATGTTCATTCAATAGTATGAAAAAATCCCAAGATTTCCCCTTTGAAACGCCCCCTCTAGCTTGTCGGGTATCAGTACACGGCTAAAAATAAAAAGTCTACGAGGTTTTTCCATTGCCAAGGAGATGAAGACGCCCGGATGATAACGTTGAAAAATTGCGCAAGGGGTCCCGAGTATTTCCGAATGGAGAAAAGATGTCAACATTCCCCATTATAAATCTCCGTAGGAAATCTGTTTTCGTTCCTGTGAATTTTTACGAGGGAAAAATGATAATGTGTGAATGAAGTTATCTTGGGAATTTTCCCTTCCATCGATTTTAATTGCACTTCAGTCACAGGTATGTGTATTTTTATTAAAAATCGTTCAAATATGCAGCAAAAATAACTTGGGACAGACTATACCCGATTTTATTGCACTGACATCTATTTTAAAGGATAATACTAAGTTTTTGATCTTATTCAAAATAATTATTTAATGTCACGATTTTGAATATAACAGTCAAAATAAGACGCTAAATTGCCCATATGCTTCCTTAACACCCCCGCGTATTTTTTTTTATCTCACTTTAAAGACCGACCTACAGTCAGTTGGTGAGCAGGTACATGTATATGGTTGCACAATAAGTAAATAGATAAATCATTACATCAACATCATATTGTTCAATCAATCAATATAATTTATCACATTTATTTCGTAAAAAGATTGTAAAATCAACCAATCCATGATCAATTGCAATTAATCAAATTGTTAGGCTGGAGTTAATCTGATCCTTAAAAGGATCACGTCTAGAGTTAATGTGAAAGTCATAAGTCGGAAATCGTTATGAAAGTCACCTATAGACCAATCGAACAATTCATGATTTGGATTTTACAAGATTTATTATACTCCATTATGGAACAGGCTTACCACGAATCTGGAAATTTGTCATTTGTGCCTTATTAACTTTTAATTAATTCTTAAAATATAGCATTGCAAATCATGGGAGATTTTTACCACGTTATTTCTTACACTTAATTACTTAGGCGTTAGTCAGATGAATTAAAAAGTAACAAAATATTACAGTTGAAAAGTGTAGCGTAATAAATGTGAAGCATTTTCATAAATTGATAAGAATATGTTCGAAAATTCAATGTTTGTTAGGTTGGCACTTTTTAGACGGTGGCTATAAATAGCCACGGTCTATTGCTACGGTCCTGACCGGAAGAGTATTTCTCACGGGGACCCTAGCGGATAACGAACGATAACTCTGTTAGGTATGCAGTGTTACACGCAATGTTTTATCTATGTGTCGATTTCAGTAAGATAAATAATTTAATCTTATCAGATATTTTAAGCATGATAGCTGGTAATCATTTTGTACATACGAGTATATTTAAATAATTTATGAAATTGTGTTTTATAATTATTTTAAATGAGCCGTTACCCTGTCTGCTTACGCGGTATCGATAATTTATGCACCAACTGCCAGTTGTGACGTTAAACTCTGTATCAGGACTGCATAAACTATATCACTGCGATAATTGGCTAAGAGATCTCACAATAATCGCTTCTTGTTTTTTTTTTATGATGTAAACAATTGTCAGAAACACACACAATTTAAAAGGTTTGCCATTTCATATTTCAGCAAGTATGCTTCATCGATAAATTCATTCATTTTCAACGCATTAATTTTAGTTGAGGAAGAATATTTATTTTTTGGTAGCTTATTCTAAAGAATTCACAACAGATATTGATAATGAATATTAGATAAATTACATTTTATTGAACGTCAACCGATCAATGGCACACTTTCTTCTACAAGTGTTCATGTGTTTTTTAACAAACAAAAAACTTGAAATTTACGATACAAATGTGTTCAATTTTGGACTGTCCTGTGATTTACCTAATTTTGTAACCCACTCAGTCTGTAGGAACATTAATATTATTACAGGCACCTCAATATTCATCAGACAATATTTACTGGAGATGTTGACGCTTTACTTGCTGCTGATTTTCTCTCAAACACGCTGATCGATCGACCTCGGATTGTAAAATTCACGTGCAAATCAAGTCGCCATTTTACATGTACATGTATAAACAAACAACATTTTACGATGTTTCAAAGATTTTCAGTTCAGATTTTGTGTAAGCATATAAGGGATTAAAGACATGCTGTAAAACGTCTTATGGATTTCACGGCGTATCAGCTCGTGTATGTCTAATTTGCAGCAAACGCTAGCTTTTTTGTGAGAAAAAACAATCGGTTAAACTCATGCAATATTCCATATAAATTTATGGTACATTGTGAACGGTAATGTAAGATATAATAATTTTGTTCAATTAACAGTTTCTGACGAAATTTTCACACTAAACTGAAATAACGCAATTTGATGAGCGAAGTACAATCTGCGACTTTAATTCATATGCACCCGTCTCTGCTATTAGAGAACCTTTTCTTTGGATTTAGGGGATTTTTTCGCAAACAGATAACATTATTTACACATGTACGTAAATATCACCCCTTTTGTTCTCAAATAATGTTTAACTCGCGAGTACAACTCTATTACATATGAGCTTTCTTCGACATTTGTTTCCATTTACAAATAGGCGGGCCTATATAAATGCACCAGTTTGTTGCGACTCGCAATCGAAATAAGTGTCATCACTCAACGAAATGCTACATCGGCCGTAGCGTATACATCCATGCTATATTTGCGATAAATAATGAAACATGAAGGTAAAAAATGTGCTTCATAGATGACTGTAGTATTCTGCTGAGCTTCAGAACAATAGCTTTCCGGAAATATTGCCGGGATTTGCGGACCGTAGATCTATTGTATAGACTAAAGTACATGCAAAGAATAAAATGAAATTTATATACACAGCTGTACGGTCAGAAAAACATGCGTTTAACTTGGATTCTGTTTGTTTGGTGTTTTTAAAAACTAATTTTGAATAATTAATCTATATTTCTTGTAAGTTTACTAGAAAAGTTTAATGTTGCAAGTAAATTATGCGTGTTAAAGTGTACTGAGAAGCGATAAAATATACATGTGACTTTCCCAAATTCATTCAAATGATTTGAATAAATCTATAGCTAAATACAATTAGACAAACGTACTTTAAAACGTTGATTAATGAAACTGCCGCGACTGAATATTGTATGATATTTTTTTCTCAAAATTTTATTCACTTCCGTTGTGAGCAAATGGAAATAATCCACTACAGTCGAAGATAAAATATTGATTTACTCTTCTGTTTCATGATGACGTGCATTCCAAAAGCAATACCAGTTTTATCAAACAGGTTCTTGCAAACCATTCCGTTTTCTGTACACCTAAATGTATAACTTACTATGAAGACAAAAGCAAGTGTGATAGTCCACAAGCAAGTGTGATGATGCAACTTTTTCCCCGTGAAGAAATTGAGGGAAATGCTCTCGAGAGGGACAATAAACATACTACATGTATGCCCAAATAGTTAGTAAAAAACCTGATAAGTATTTCATCATACTAAAGTTTTATTTGTTCTCGTTACTTTGAGAAATCTACAATATCTTTAAAGCACAAAAGTTCAATCAACACTTTTCAAAAGTCAAAGACCCAAAGGTCAAAAGGGAAAAAACAAAATTCCCCTTCTTTATACAATGAAATAGTTTGGCGTACTGTGATGAAATCGCTTTGGATTTGATTTATTCATTCAATATGTGGTGGCCACCCACATATTTAATGAGTCATTCTGGGGCAATCAAATACATTTGTGTAGTACATATATTACCGAAAACGGAGTTTTAATATCAACTGATATAGATACAAACATATAGATACAAACATATAGATACAAACTTCTATACTACAAAGGCTACTGTGATAAATCTATGGATTTTCCCCAAAAGATGACGATAAGGAGACACAACATTTGTAAAGTGTGGATTGTGAACACAACTACGATTTCCACAGAATTATCCATGTAAGTCACTCACGACCAGTTGTGCTAGTACATGTATGAGACGCTGGCTGTGGATTTTCGACAACAATAATTTACATACATGTAATATGCCACTTTGAAACGGCGCCTCCGTCTAACAGTACTTTCAGTACTTTGATTTTTCACGCGTAAAGTTGTTGACGTCTTGTAGTAAGTGTGTGTTGTTCGGCTCACAATAAAATTATCATGATGGTTTGGGTAAGATCACAGAGTATATAATATAAAAAATTTACTACATGAGTGTTATCCATTTTATATTGAGCTAAGTTTGCATGTATATATACGACTAATAAATTGTACAGGCAAGTTTAACTGGATCAATAATCAGCGTATAATTAAATTACTAAAAGTTAGGATATCTTCAAACAATATAAAACTGTATGATGTATGTGTATGTAGGTTTTGGACGTTAATTGTCATACAAAAAGCTATGATAATAGCAATGAATGAAAATAACTATCAGAGGTTAATTTCACAAATTATACACTCAACAAAACTTCTTAGTGTTCACCGTAATAAAAAGAATAATTTTGAAATAACAAATTGAAATGATGTGAAAATTTCAACAGTTTGTAACTGATAATTATGTTTGCTCATCAATAACACGGATGAAAAATAAAACAACACCGATTGAAATCATTTATCCGTGACAAAACGTCAAAACTTTAAATTGGTATTTTTTCTGCGTATCGTGTATGAATGTTAATTGTTATGATTGATATTAGTCTTTGGTGATAGTTTAAAAAGAAATCCACTTAACATGGTCAAAATGATTATTGAACACACAGCCAGCGACTTTGAAATATTAATATCTGCAATGTTTCTACAACGAATTGTACTAACTTTTTTGAGGTTTATTTTGTCCTCCGCATATATTGTTTTAAATAAAGCTCTGCATGAAATTCAAACAAACTGGTAGCGTTAGTGATATTTAGCATATGATAAGGTCTCGGGTCGCAACCAAAGAGGTCAAGGTCAATGCATCCTTCTTAACAATGTGAAAGTAAAGTGGAAATCAGTCTCCTTAACGGCAAGCCAAATAAATGTGCTTATTTCATATAGAAAATACATTATATACCGGGTGAACACTTAGAAGTTTTGTTGAGTGAGTGTAAATATATATATATATATATATATATATATATATATATATATATATATATATATATATATATATATATATATATATATATATATATATATATATATATATATATATATATATATATATATATATATATATATATATATATATATATATATATATATATATATATATATATATATATATATATATATATAAAATTGAAAAAAATAACAGCTTTAGCATTAAGTTAAAAAAAAAGTTTAACTATAATAATATGCATATTTACATATTTCTAGATCAGGGCATTGAAAATCTAGATCGTTGAGAGGGCGTAAAACAACACACGATCAATCAATTATTCAACCAATGATTATTGAAAGACATGTAATTGTATAGAAAATATTGATCAACTTACACGAACTGTCTTCGGAAGCAAAACACCCAAGAGTTGTAGGAACTCAAGTTGAACCGAGCAATCTTTTTCTTTAATACCTACTACGGTGGCGCAGACCTCACAGTTTTCTGGAAGTGCATCTTTGCAAATCGCGGAAAACATGTGGCATGCTTTATTCTCCCTGCCAGTGAACTTGACGATCACCGGCGAATCGGGTGACACCTCTTTGATTATTCCACGAGATGGTATAATAGCGTCAAAGCACGACCAAACTAAAAAGGCAACGGTTCAACGCCATTGAATGATCATGTTTCGCTATGATTGATATAAAAAGGGGTCAGTAATTTTAAAAATATTAGCATATTATTTATTAATATTTAACATATTTAGCATTTATTAATATATGAAGATACTAGGTTTATTCTTTAATTTGATAACATGCCAATCCATATTTTTATCATGTATACTTATTCTTCAAAAAATTACAAAGCTTACGATTAAAAATACGGTGGAATCATCATTGTTCGTTGGTGAGCAATGTTCGTGGCTTTCGTGGGTAACCCTTGCCCACGAATTTACATCCCCACGAACGTTTACACAATCATTTGTTTAATATTTTAATTATGAAAATTATCCCGATTACACTACCAACGAAATTACGTCCCCAAGAATTAACTAGAAAAATGTTGGCTATACCCATGAACATTGACCCCCACAAAAAAATGATTCCACAGTACTAGTATTAACTGGGGTATTTTGTTTACCATAAACAGTCTGAATCTTGCACCGCAAATATTATAAACACACATCTTTATATAATCATCATACGAACAAATTAACTTACTATCTTTGGGAAAGGCAAAGGGCAAGGAGGTCACGACAGCAAATATGATGATCATTTTCATCTTGAGCAAGGTTATTTGTCTTCTATGTACTATTATGTCTGTAAAAAATGAATCTTTAAAAGTTCAATATTTCGAAAGTTACCTATAGGTATGTGCTTAAAGTAGTAGAAGTATAAATTCGAGAATTCGCTACCTATCGTTCAATTGACCCTTGCACACCAGGACTATTTTTTTTTCTTTTTAGCTCGTTTGAGCGAGCTTTTTCTGATCACATTTTGTCTGTAGTCTGTCTGTCCGTTCGTCCGTCTGTCTGTCCGTAAACTTCTCACATTTTCAACATCTTCTCAAAACTACTGGGTCGATTTCAACCAAACTTGGCACAAAGCACCCTTTGACATAGTGGACTTAAAGTTGTGAAAAATTAGGACCACCCTTTTTTCAAAGGGGATTCAAGGAATTATTACAAAATTTTGAGAAATTTTCAAAAATCTTCTCAAGAACCAATTAGCTAGGAAAGCTGAAAGTTTGTTGGAAGCATCCCCAGGTAGTGTAGATTTAAGGTTTTGAAGTCATGACCCCCTCCCCCCCCCCCCCCCAAGGGTATGGTGGGGCCATAAGAGGGAGTCGAATTTTTTACATAGGAATATATAGAATAAATCTTTTAAAATCATCTTCTCAGAAAGTAATCAGCCAGAAAAGCTGAAACTTGTACGTGTGAAAGCATCCTCAGGCAGTGTAGATTAATTCAAAGTTTTGAAAATCATGACCCCGGGGGTAGGATGTGGCCACATGGGGGTCGATTTTACATAGGAATATACAGAGTAGATCTTTAAAAATCTTCTTACCAGAAACTTATCAGCCAGAAAAGTTGAAACTTGTGTGGAAGCATCCTCAGGTAGAGTAGATTCGACGGTGTAAAAATCATGACCCCCGGGGGTAGGGCGGGGCCACAATGGTGGGGGAGGGTCAAATTTCTACATACATTGTAGGAATATATAGAGTTAATCTCATTATTCCTCTTCTCAGAAACCAATCAGCCAGGAAAGCTGAAACTTGTGTGGAAGCATTCTCATGATGTTTAAATTAAAGTTGTAAAAATTATTACCCCCGGGAATAGGGTGTGGGCACAATGGGGGTCGAAATTTTACATAGGAATATATAGAGTAAATCTTTAAAAATCTTCTTTTCAAAAACTAATTACATGTAGTTGATCAGGTAATTCTTTAAAATTGTTTAGACTTTTGCCCCTGGACAATTCTTGGGCCTCGCAAGGGGTTCAGAGTTTGATGTAGGTTAATATCTTATATGCAATGCTCAACATGTGATATTACTGTAATATCATCAGGTAAGAAAAGGGCATGAGAAAAGAAATGAGAATAAACATAAGAATATTCGGGGGGGGGGGTGGATTATTTATACAGGATCAACATGTATTGTACTACATTGTCCAGATATGATTTTATCATACCTATTTGTTCCTCGTGTGAGCGATGTGGCCCATGGACCTCTTGTTTGTATTTGTGATATTGACGTTAATGAAATGGTTTTTTATATGTTGTAGAATGTTAAATAAAAGAAAACGAAAGGTTGGTTGTACATATGATATAATAAAGTATGTTGCACTCGCCTGGGAGAGATGCCCCATGTGTCGGAGTTTTGAGTTTTAATGTTTTAAAGTTATTTATGTTCGTTTGAACGGGTGAAATAGAACGTAAAAAAAATCTTAGCTTTATTGCGTGGACCCTGAGGTCCACGCAGAAAATATATAAGCGAGGTTAAACCGGATGCTATGGGGAAAATTCAGTCTGCGCATGAGCTAGCCTGGTTCCTGTGCTTAATGGGTAGCTCAGGGAACCAGGCTAGCACAGGTTTATTTAAATCGGGATCGGGATTCCATGCCATATGCACATGTAAGTTGAAAGGCGCTGTAATTGTAAAGTTGTCGGTAAACATTACAGAAACAAAGTATTCCTTTTAAAGGAATGATCGGCATGTGACATACACTGTCAGTATTATGAAATAAGGTAATATCATGCCGAAACTATAACATGCATCAAATAGCTTAATTTGCAATGTTTTGTTGTTTTCCGAGTACACATGTAGCTGAACTTTACTTTTATAGATGGCGAGGCTAGAGTACTTCCCGATTAAAATTATTTAAGCATTTAAGTATGATTGAATAATTATGTGACTGTATATAATACATGATTGAATAATTATGTCACTGTATAAAAGTTTAAATCTCAAGAAAAATGCATCAAAATATGAAAAAGATTTACACAAAGTTGTCACTGCATAGTTAACAAAGTAATGCAAATCGTAATGTGTGCGCAAATAGTAGAATTCGCCGAATGCCTGATACTATACATGCAATCTTCATTAATATAGATCATAATTATTTTAGAAGTATGAACCCTTTAAATTCTGAGATTAAAATTTAACTATTGAATTGTAAGGCTTTCACGTTTTCGATGGAAACACATGCAAATGGTCCACGTATTGCAGTCCTTTTTTAAAGGACAGCAACTTGTTCTGTTCCTTAAACGTACTTATCAAATGCACGCATGTACACAGCAGCAAAAAGAACCGCTGCCAAGCGAAGCGGTTTATGTCCTACATGTATTTGGATAATACGAATCTTACGAATTGTTCTTATTGTGATAACTGTTGAACTATACATGAGTTTTAGAGAAAACTTTTTAATCGATGAACTGTTTATCAAGGTAGCTGAGAACTCCTTAGGTTCTCATTTTGATATCCCATTGAGCTTAATATGGTTAACTGGTTAGAATAATTACCAAGTATTTTTTTTTCTTTTTGGAAAATTGTTAGATTATTTAAAGCCAATGAAAAATTGGTAAGTCTCTCTCTCTCTCTCTCTCTCCTCTCTCTCTCTCTCTCTCTCTCTCTCTCTTATAAAAAAAATGGATGAGTGAAATAATTTTGAAAAATTAAAGCAATGTTACCTTCTGTGGAATGAATTCAGTCCTACACCCTCGAATACAGCTTATCCGACTAGATCTGTAAGCAGCTACATGTTCATGAAGTGTACAAAGTCTTGTGACCAGTGCTCATCTACACGAACAGTCCCAACACCTTGAGTACAGCTCATGCAGTCCTTATTCAATCGGTACTTTTCGGGCTTTTTCTGCAGACCTCAACGATGGTGGGTTTAATCCCAAGAAGTCGAGATTTAATTTTTTCATTTATTTATTTATTTTGCCGTACATCGTTTTTGCTTAATCAATATAAATCATCCACTTGGACAAAAATGAAATTTTCCATGCATTATTCAGTTCTTTAAATACCGATGGAAAGAATTGTCGCACGTAACTCGAGCATATTAATTTTGTTCTACATTAATTACATGTACATGTATGACCACTTTTGAATCGGCTCTTCGAAATTAGCTTATTCGCTTTTCTGATAATCATGACTTTTTCTCACCAAATAGTATTTTTTCTTTCTCTCACCCAACATATGCGAGGGTCCAGAAAATATATTATCATTATGTAAATTAATATCCCCCCAATCTGATTACCCCCCCCCCCCCCTTATCCTTACCTACCTTATAATTTGCTACATTTATAACAACACCCATATCTATATCCAATTTGAAAAAAGTTTCCTTCTATTACATTCTCACACTGTACCCTTTTACTTTTATTCTGCATCTCGTAAAGGTCAAATTTTACATGCTAGACTTTGACTAGAATACAGTTTTTAAAACCTTCATCTTTATCCTCGTGACATCAACCACAGGTGCTTGAGGACAGGACCGACCGCCCCCTTCCACCCCACCCCAGGCATCTAAACCCCCAGGACTTTACCCATATGTTTAATTCTTTAAATTATCTTTTTATGACAAATTTATAATCTAATGTATATATACAATCATTGCACAAAATTTCTTTAAAACAACATTTTGAAAAATCAAAGTACTGAAGAACTGACGGGAGTTGATTTTGTCGATGTTTATTTATTTTAAAATCAATGATATGTTATTTTGCATGACAAGACCATGTAGTTTCTAACTTGAATAACGCACATTTTTATAATATGGATTTTTGGACATTTCGACAAGAATGTCGAGAAACCCCCATATGAATCATGTTAAATAATATTAAAAGATAAAATAATTCAATCAAACTATGTATCAGTAATAGAAATATTTTTCGAAAATTGTATGGATCCAAGCAATATTGAACTCTAGTCTCGCTCAACCAAACGCTCGGCTGACACCGTAAACCTCCGACAAGGATTTACGGGGACAGGCGAGCGTCGAGTTGAACGAGACTTTTAAAATAATATTGAATTCTGGCGTAGGAACATATACGACTACAAAAAATATTTAAATTGTTCGTACCATTTAAAATCTGACTACTTTCAAGGTATTTATAAATAAGTTTCCTTGAAAAACAATGCTTCAGCATACATTACATTGAATTTATCGATTATTTTTAAGAACTAAGTCTTGTCAGCGGTGATGATTTGTGCTGAGGTCCAAACACTGTTTCACTTTTGGTTTGTGTGAGTAACTGCATAGGAGAGTTGATTAAAATCAACTCCCAAAAATCATATACCCTCTATATGTAAGTGTTTATATATAGAGGGGATATGATTTTTTCAAAAATGTTTTATGTAGAGCGGAGTGGATCAGAAACCTTGACTTGGAAAGATGACATACATTGTACGTTTGTAACTGCTGAAACCTTATACTTTATGGTGATGATAACTTATCCTATCTTAAGTTTGGACAAGATGATATTTCAAGCTGTGCACAAATTTATCAACACAACTAAACGATTCAATAATTAACCAATTCTTGCACATTTCTCCTTTTGATACGTATTCTATATTTTTTCTTAATCTCAACTAAATTCATACTTGGCATAATGTGCAGACTAAATTTATAAATAACAAATGTAAATCATATTAATTTTATGGAAACTGTTTATGGTATGGGGGGGGGGGCTGAGCCCTCCCTCTTTTGTGGACAAAGTTAGACAAAACCATATTCCCCTTTTTTGATTTGGCTTGTCAAGGTTTCTGATAAGTCTAGCCCCCCCCCCCCCATTTTTTTTTGCAAAGTTAGACCTAACCATTAGGGACATAGCATCATAAAGGGTTCACCCCCCCCCCCCACTTTTTCTCGCAGTAAAGGTAATTGTTCCTTAATTTACCTTAAAAGATTGAGCAGTTGGAGTCATAGGCATACTAGCCCCCCCCCCCCCCCCCCCCCCCCCCCCACGGATTAGGATTTTTCCATGATTTTGGGAATTGGTTTTTTTCCTCAATATTTCTGAGGATTAGTCTAGCCCCCCCCCCCCCCCCCCCCCCCCCCCACTTTCAATTTGCTTCCGACGCCAGTGCAGCGTATATATATTGTGTACATATGTACATGTACACAATCATATAATTGATACGTAACTATACACAACGTTATCTGTCACTTTATTTGGACTTTGCTTAGATACCGTATTACAATATACATGTACATGTATACAAGTATCCCAGTACGTGCCTTTTGAGTTCACATGTGCTTGAAGACAAGGCCAACACCCAATCCCAATATCGTAGGGGGGGGGTGTATTGCCATATATATTAGAATTTTATATCTATTAGTATATGTGTTTTCTTATCATTTTAACACTAACTACCCTGAGTATCCATCAGGGAAATATCCAATAATTGTTATAGTAAGTGTCTGTTTCCATATTACAGTTGCATTTACTAATTACATTCATGAATATTTATCTACAACCTTTAAAGATATAAAATATTGGTAGCACAATTTAGATTTCTAGAAAAAACACGATGACTGAAAAAAATCTTAGTGTTTAAAATGATTAGTCGATATAATTTCAATTGATTAAACACTGACTGTTAATAGAAACGTTTCATTTTTAATGTAATATGGATAAAAAAAAATGAACTTAAAGCGATAAAGAAACGCCAGTGAAAGATAGCAAAGTTTGTTATGTATATAACATCATTCAGTCATCATGCTCATATATGTTTGCATAAATTACACACGAAAACGTATACTGTATATATTATTATAGGGACACTAGTCTTATCAGCTGTTTATCGAACATGATTAATTTTAATCATGTGTATCAGCTCAAAGGGAATAATTTTTTAGATTCCTAATTTTTTAAAATACAAGAATAAAACAGTCTATTGTTGTTTATCATGTTTGCATGTGTTGCGAACAGATTTGGCAAGATCAAAAAGTTTGCGCCCCTTTGGTGGAACTCTTTAGTGTTTGGAGACCAGATTAGAGGCACTGGACAAAGTCCATAGTTTGTTTACATTCAACACAGGGCAGGTCAAATACTGCGTACATTTATGTGGTAGTGAGTTGTGTGTTATGGAAAAATGGCAGAGAGGCTGAAAACAATATTTGGGCATCTGAATTCTGATGCTGTTATATCTGTATCCTTTTTCACAGCATTGACAGGTTGTTTTTACAGCAGTATGTTTTCCTGGGTACGTGCTCGTGTGATCTTAATCTGCAAGGTCGAGTGAGATGCAAGAAAAAAATATTTATTAAATTATTATAATCGTTGATACTTACGATATATATTTTAAACATAATTCTTACGAAACTGATCACTATACATTATGAATATTAAGATTGTGATGGTATTCAAGAAACTTCTTTGCAAGTATTGATTTTTCCCCTGTTTTAACATTGATAACTGATCTTATAATACTTATATCTAAAAAAAAAAAATAGTAGGCGAAAAAAAAGAATAATACAATCTTAGCTGCTTTCTCCGTAAATTTAAAAATGATACGTGTATTAGCAAACTGTATGTATCCTCAATGCCATGTCAGCCAAGTCCAGCATCCTCTGGTGCAGTTCACTCTGGGCTGCAGTCATTTCGGTACACATTAGACAATCCTGTGTTGTCCTATGAGCAAAGGAAGTTCTACGAGGACAATGGATACATAGTGATAAGGAATCTGGTACCCAAGGAAAAACTAGATGTCTATAGGTAAAGTTATATGGAAATTTTTTTTTATTTCTTCCTGGTAGGTGTTCAATTCATTTTTTTTTAAAATAAATTTGATCCTAGCTTAATTATGGCAAAATATTTTGTCAAATTCCATTTTCTGTATAATTATATTCTTTCTTAATTAGTACTAGGGTAATTCTGTAATTGAAATCATGAATTTTAAATGTAAAAGTAATGGATGTGAGTGCTTTTAGCATCAGATCCATACTTGGTGGAGTTTACATGAGTTAATGAATTGATTGCAACACAGCACAGGGTTTAGACACAATCCATGCCAAAAAAAATGTATATATAGTATAATCTCCCCTATTATACTATATATAATTTTTTTTTTGCATGGATTGTGTCAAAACCCTGTGCAGCACAGTGTTGTAGGATGTACAAGCAAGTTTGATTTACAATTTTCAAGTACATGTACCAGTACCCTGTAAACAGAAAATCTTTTTCTCTCCTATTTCAGAGAACGATTTGAGCAGATATGCAGGAGGGAAGTTGAAATTCCTGGTTTGACCATAATGAGAGATGTAGCTATCGCTCGGTCAGAGTTTGTTCCAGGGGAACAGGCAGTGACCAAACTTCAGGAGTTTCAAAATGACGACGTCTTGTTTGGATATTGTGAACTACCAGAGGTACCAATCAATGAAGAATAATGTATTATCATATGTATAAAGATATTAGGATTGAGCAACAGGCAATCTGCCTAAATAAGCCATCTCCTAAGAAGGTGTTAGATATGGTGCATGTAGCATATGGTAAACAAGGAACATTTAACCAATAGAAAATACTTAGTCTTACTATTATAAGTACCGGGTATCAATTTTTAAAAGGAGAAAGAACTTAACGATTATTACTTAGAAGTTGAATGATAATAAGTATGTAAGCGTTACACATACATTGTACTACAGTACTGTACATTGTATCAGTCTGAGAGTACCGGTACATGTATATTGTGCATTGTACACTAACAACTCCATACAGTGGGTGACTCTAATAAAAGGTTAATATTCTTAATCAAACTTTTCAGTGATTGGTAAATAATTATGTTTGTGCAATATCAAAAAGTGCTATTATTTTTATCAAAACTAAAATTATTATCGCCGTTCATTAGCAAGTCAAAGGGCAAAGCAATGACAAAAGAAATGTTTATTTTAGATTATCAAGTATGTGCAGACGTTCACAGGAAAAGAAGTCAAGGCCATGCACACCATGTTGATCAACAAACCCCCAGATCCAGGTATGAGCTGCCAAAAAATGGGCTATGAATTTAAGACTTGACTCATGTTCAGACTCAAAATATAGTACATGTACTTTTTATTTAATGATATTTAATGACTACTAACATAAAATACAATGCATTTAATTGTTTTAAAAAAGATATTCTGTATCTGTTCTGTTTATCCATACATGAATTTCAAAAAAAGATGTATAATTATAATTTTACTAAAAATTAATGTAAATATGGTACATTTTCTTTTATACCAAACCAAAGTTTAATTGTATTATTTTGTTGCTTTTATTTTTAGATCTTAAAAACATGTCCAGGTACATGTAGCTTCGAATCCTCGCTTTTTGATGTCCAAGTATAAAATTATTGATTTTTAGGACAACATTGGGTATCATTTCTGTATTGATAAAAGCAGAGAACTAAAAATATACAAAATTTTTCAGGCAAGAAAACCTCAAGACACCCTTTACACCAGGACCTGCACTACTTCCCGTTCCGACCAGCGGACAGGGTTGTCTGCTCTTGGACAGCCATGCAGAAGGTCAACCGAGAAAATGGCTGCCTGGTCGTACTGCCTGGTACTCACAAAGGGGAACTACTCCAACATGACTATCCTGAATGGGAGGTAACCCTCATATTTATATATATTGTGTATTAATTTTAATAATCAATTACATTCTTTTAAATAGGATTAAAGTTATGTAAACAATAAAATTAACTAAATTATTGCTAATGTGCATCAGTATGTTAGGTTAAAGAAACAGCCAAATTGTCTTCTTTGGGAAATTGAGTCTGCAGACATCATCATTTCGTGCAGTCTATGAGTTAATTTTCATAGATCATTGAAGATTTTCGCCAATCAGTAAATGGGGCATGTTGATTTCAGTCCTGTCAGTTTTTACAGAGCTATGAATTGCAATCAATTTCTATTTGAAGTACATGTACCATTGGCGGATCCAGAGGGGGGGTTCCGGGGGTCGGAACCCCCCCTTTCTCTGGAGCATATAATTTTTTTTAAAAACTTGTAATGCCTATTTAAAGGCAATTGTCCCCATTTATAATATAAATACTGTAATTATTTCAAATAAATGCTTTTAAAATTGCTAATTTAAAGAATTTTTTACAACGCACCGTAATTTACATGTACATGTATTACATATGAAAAACCCTAACGATTTTTTTTTTCGAAACAGGTACATCTGTGAGTAAACATGTGGAAAATTAAAAAAAAATAACTAAGCAGTGTCACTAAAACACAGATTTATAATTACATCTACAATGTATTGTCTACTCTATTTCTTTAAAAAATCAATTATAGTTAATTTTATGCAAGTTATGCTATTTTTCTGGAATGCTAGCTATACCGTACCTCGTACCCACATGAAACACAAAAGAAAGCCCTTTTTTGATTTGTTTCCAAGAATCGGAAATTATGCTACAAAATACCGTGTAAGGGGTTTAAACCATCATGAAAATGCACAACTTTTCAAAACTTTCCTGAATAAGATCGCATCAGTACTAGTGCCGGGTGATGTGGCGCACCCATTATACAGAGGTCACATCAAGTTCCGTGGGACGACTACTGCTTGTACAATTGTATTACACATGTTCCATCTATTCAGCAGATAAACTATCCCCATTTTTGTCATATCCTATCATTTAGACCTTTATTTAAGAGGGCAATCGATAGAACTCAAAATCAATAAATATTAAATAGTTCAGAGTTTAAACATCAAAGACATAATTTTTTTTTTTAACAAAAATTCATTTTTATATCTTGTAAAAAGTCTGAATTATTTTTGGTTTCTTAGCGTTTCTCTCTATTAAGCATAGCATAGACGCACGTTCTCATTGCTGGAGACTCGTTTTTTGAAGGCTAAAAAATATGCAAATCTTCGTTTCCTAAACCAAAACGCTCAATAATGCAGTGCACTCTGATATTAAAATAGATGTGAAATAGATATTGATGAGATAATTGTTTATTAAATTTACGCACGGAAAACGTTCAAAAGGCCTTGTTTATTGACAAATAATGTATTTTGCACATAGTGATTTTCATCAATTGGAACCCCCCCTTTTCAAAATTGCTGGATCCGCCTCTGTGTACAGGTAATCATGCTAGGTGGATATAAATTTCATTTAAAATATGTTTTTAACTTGATTTAATGTACCTGAATGTGGCTAAGTTATTGTGTGAACAAGGGATATTAAGATAATCTCAATCACAAATGTTAATTTACAGAGTACCTGGTGTCAACTTGTGGGGCATTGGTTTGGTAGTAATTTGCTGTGCTTTTATCACTACATGTATTTGTTATACATCATAATGGTTTTCATATTTGAGGATTTTAATTAAAATGTTGAGGTTATTTACAATATCAAATCTACATGAAATAAGGTTGTTAAGTGGGTTTTTTCCCTACAGACAAACAAGAAACATTTGTTTATTAATATGCCTGCATGATCATTTTTTTTGGGGGGGGGGGGGGGGGGGGGCAGAGAACTCGCATGTAGACAACATGGTGTATTGGTTTGGTACAGATGTTTACATTGATATACATGGTAAATATCAGGGCTTGTATCTTTATCATTTAAACCAATGGTCCTGTTATCAGATAACTAGATCAGTTACAAAACATGCTGAACAATTATTGATGATTAAGTACATTGGTGGCTCAGACACCCATATTTATCACATCTAGATAATGAATAGCTACAGTGGGACAATATTCTTCTATTCTAATGGTAGAGTAGGCAGCTCTCACTTCATATCTTATCAAAGTTAAACATATATGTCTGAATGATACATGTACTAGTATTAAAGATCAAGAGTTTTAATAACTGTCCATCAAATTACATTAGACCAGTCTGATTAAAATCAAACCTTCATCACATGCTCCTTTTATTATGATTATCACATGACAATCGAATTAAAAGGAGCATGTAAACGAATTTTATCATTCCAATTTATATGGACGTATTTACAAAAAAAAAATAACTCCTAGACCTTTTATTCTTAAAACATCATGTACTATATCACATGACGTATGCTATAACATGTAATAGTCTATGCTTTGATCCTTTGATTAGTTATTTTTTGTGGCCTCATCAAGTTCAAGCTGTCAAGGTCAGACTAAAAATAAGGAGAAGACAGAAGTACTAATGTCAATTCATAAAAGTTGTTCGGTTTTTTGTTCTCTCTCTCTCTCTCTCTCTCTCTCTCTCTCTCTCTCTCTCTCTCTCTTTTAAAATATGTCATTTGGTTGGGAAATTAAAAAAAAAATCTTAGTTGCAGGAAAGTGAAATCTTCATATTAAAAGTAAAACAATTACATTTTAACAAAGAATATACCAGTATATATAGATGTATCTTCATATTATAATAATCTCAAAAAAAAGAGTTAATTACCAGTCATCTTTATTGTCATTTGGATGGGAGCAAGCAAAATTTTTTTTTCAAAGATGGCCATTTACACAAATGTTTTGTATGTGATAAAAAACCATCAAACTCTTCTTTTTTTCATGCAGGGAGGTGTCAACAAGATGTACCATGGGGTCAGAGACTTTGATCCCAATGCTCCTAGAGTCCATCTGCCCATGGACACCGGGGACACTGTGTTCTTCCATCCTCTGCTGATTCATGGATCAGGAATGAACAAGACAAAGGGATTCCGAAAGGTACCACTTTACATATTAATATGTAGTCTAGATAAGACCTAGTATGAACAATAACAACGATGTTAATATATATATCCATAGAAAAAAGTAGACTAACATCATAAAAATCTTACCCTCAGCTGATGCCTGTAATTAGCAAATCTTAATTTAAAGCACTGTCTTTAAATACATGCATTAAATTTTCTTGGCTTATTATGCTTATTGCAAAATGTTGTTATTCCTTCTATTTATATAACTATCAATTTTTGTGGATTGCTTAAATTTTACAGGTTCGTGGGGAGGTTATTTCATGTATTTTCTTATACCTATAAAGGAAATATGACCTTATTACTCTAATTTATTAATTCGTGGAGGATGTTAATTCATGGATGCGAGGTACCCACGAAAACCGAGCCACCACGAAATCCAATGATTCCACAGTATTTATTACTGGTGTTTGGCATTTAATGGACAACTACTTTAATCCATTGATATTTAGGATTGTGACTCATCATATTTCAGTGTGGACACATTTCAAGTGTATTAAAAATAATGAAAACTTAAGAAGTTCATACTACACTTCTTTAAAATATGTTATACACTATATATTAAATGTTGAAAATAAACATTATAAGATATTGTTTACTCATAATTATCGTCACTTTAAATGTCTTCAATTTAAGTTTAAATTGTATTTTTCAGTCTATTTCATGCCATTATGCATCTGCTGACATTAACTACATTGATGTCAAAGGCTCCATTCAAGATGGGGTGGAAAAGGAAGTTTTTGAAATGGTTCACAAAAAACTGGTTGCCAGAGGAGTTGACCCCACGAAATTGACAATGAAGGTGATTTAACAATGTTTTAGAGCAATCTGATTACCGTAATTAAAATCAGCCGTTCTGATGGTATCAGAATTGCTGATTTTAATCAGATTGGTTTTAGAAATGTTTTTAATTGTTTAAAATTTCACATTTCAGCTCTGTACTGTGAAATCATTATAATTTGTGGTTGCTCAATTTTTGTGGTTTAAGTGGGTAGCCCTCACCCACGAATTTAAATCCTCGACAAAAACAAATTTTGAAAGAGTTAGTTTTCTTACAGAAACTGAAAAACCAACGCATCCACGAAGTTACATCCCCACAAATAAACAAAAATTTCCACAATCCACAAAAATTGGCCCTTACGAAATTTAAATGATTCCACTTATTAAAATTTACTAGACTAAGTGTTATAAATTTGAAAATCAGTTTGATTTTAATAGCATACAAGTATCATATTTAATTTTATTAAGGCTTCTGGAATTTTTTGATACATCCTTACCAGTGTATACTGCCTTTTACAGAAAGACTTCTTGTAGAGGTGTTTAAAACCTCTTAACAAATCGGAGTATTTGTTTTTGTCACAGAAACAACTTTTGATAAAAAATTGTAAAGACCCCAAGATGCAATCTTACTGCATGTTTACAAATATAATTTATACATGTACATGTATTAAATTAGCATTTTGTTCATAAATGCATCAAATAAACTATTTTGTTTCATCTTAATTATAGGACCTCTGGATGTTCAAGAGTAGAGATGTATCTCTGCCTCTGAATTAGATTGGAGTTTGATGGTTTACCAAGAGACATCATATGATTATGTACTGAATTTTTTTTTAAAAATCAACTTGGTGATTGTGAAGAAAAAAACTGTGAATCAACAGACGTTATAATGTTTCAATTTGATATAAGAGAAATGACACTTAAAAAAACTCTCTTGCATCATTTCGTGTAGAGCTGTGATATATATTGATTTAAAAGTTTTATTTTACCCGGTATATACCGGTACTTTAGTATGTAAAATTTGTTTTTTCATTCATCGAGTTCTAGCTGGCTCAGTGGATTTAAAAAATGTGACAAATGTCCTCAATTAATATTCAAAGTTACTCCATTAATATATTTGACAATGTTACATTTATGTGTAATGAACACATGAAAATTGATTAATATGCTTGTGTGACTTAATTATCACAGAATAAGTTTGCTCTTGTAAACTGGGACAGCTAGTTTTCCATTTTGGAAAATAGTGTTTCAATTAGAATATATTAAGTGAAATTAAAGTTTTAAAGTTTTATGCTTGATTTGTAACATGCCTATTATGATGACCATATTTATTCAAATGTCATGATTTTTATCTGTATCAAAACTAATTGAATGGGAAGTGAATTTGTGCATTATTTACACAAAATGTGAATAACATGTACTTGAGAATTACACAAGAATGAACCATACAAGTGATAAGAGGGATTTTATATAATAATTTTATAATCTGATTTCAGGAATAAATTTGTCAGGTTGATCATATGTTTGCGAAAAAAAAAAATTGGTACACATGCAAACACAGAATGAGCTATTATCTATCAATCTGGTCAGACTTGTATATAGTGATGGTTACCTTAAATTCTGTTATTCAGTTGTTGATTTATTTGCTAATAAATTGTTTATTCAATAAAAGGTTTTTTTTTGTATAAGAAAGAGAAAATAGCTTTTGACTATAACTTCTGACTAGAGGTCACTGTTAGCCCCTTGCCTACATGCAGAATTTAGTCAAATCTGAACAAGTGTGGGTCAAGGGGAAAGAAATTTGGACCAAAATAAATTCAAGGAGATCTACTATGACCTTCATTTTTTCACTTAAGGAACATGGTTTAAATTTATCCAATAGCACTAATTGTAAAGTATAAGCCAGGTAGAGCTAATGGGAAAAACAAAAATTATTGTCCTGGACCAGACAATGATTTTTTATGTGGTCTGATTTTACCTTTCCTTTGACCTATAGACATTGGTCAAGGTCACTGTGCATCCTTTAACTAAAAACACTGTTGTTGAAGTATGAAAAAAAACTGAGCCCAGCTAGGAGTAAATAATTTGGACAATGATTATAAAAAATTCTAAACTTTAGACCTACATGTAGAGATTTGGTTCAAGGTCACTGCACACCCTTTGCCCAAAGGCACTTTGTGGGTGAGGAATAAGTCTGATTGAGCCAAAGGGAAAGAACAGTTCTATGGACAAGTGATGTCTGATAGACAGTCAGACTGATTCTTATACATGTAGAGCACTAAAGTCTTTCAGAATGGGGCCCTAACTAAAGACAAGTTGAAGTTTAAACCAGACAAAAATGAGAATCATTCCCCTGTTGTGGTTACCCTCATCATTCAAGTTCATATAATTCAAGATCATGCAAGCAGGACACAAGATTTATGGAAAATTCTTTTTCGACCTTGATGGCTTCGGGCATATACTGGTATGCATAGATTGATTACTTTACTCTTGCAGTAAAAAAACTTTAACCAGCTAAATTAAATTAATGATTATGTAATATTTGTGGTGGAGGTAGGGTTTATCGGAGTGTTCTAATTGTATTAGACATGCATTAATCCATGAGTAATATCGTCATAATTTCTTAAATTACATGCTAACCATAAAATTAAAGTCATGTACTAAATCAAGAATAAAAAACCCATTAAACATGTTATTAATAAAATTTGATTTAATATTTTGTACGCATGCATTCTTCTAAGATTTCAAATAACCATGATTAAAACTTGCATATATTCCATACATAATTGAATTATACATAGCATGGTAAAAATATCTAGTTTCTATGTCTTTATACATTAAACAACAGAATATTATATAAATAGTGCCTGTTTGGGAGGGTAACAGTTGAAATTGACACCCCGAGAAAACCATTGTCAACAGACGCGAAGCGGAGGTTGACAATGGTTTTCGAGGGGTGTCAATTTCAACTGTTATCCTCCCAAACAGGCACTATTTATTTTGTTATACTGAATGTCTTAATTTTTAAGAAAATTTTACTGCTTTTATATAGGAATAACGTGAATTCTACAGCGAACCGTGCGCGCATAATTTTTGCGCATGTAACATTTTTTAATGTTACCCGTTGCTAAGTGCGTTGCTAACTCTGAGGGTAATAGAAAATATTATTAACTGCGTCTTAACCAATCAGATTTCAGTATTTAACATGAAAGTATAACAATACAGAATGATGTTGGTGTGGTTAGGACGTTAGGACTACAGGATAAATATATCACAGAACATATTAAACTAATCAAAACCATCATCAACTGTGTGCTTCATTCCCCTCTATTACAGAATCACCGACAGAATATCGTTGTTTTGAAGTCTCCATTTTGATTTTCAAATCACTTATTTATTCTCTAGAAGAGTCCTCTCTGCCATCCCTTGAGGATATGATTCATGACAATGTTTGAATTGCACCGAGAACACGTTCCTTTGAGTCGAATGATTTTTCCTGGCAAGATCTCGTAATTATCCGAATCATCCACATTGAAATTTAAACGGACCAATATTTTACATTGATAACAATAGGCTTCAATATTCCGTGTAACCCTGAAATGATACAAAATCTCTGTCAATTTAACACGTTTAAAGATTGTAGTATTAAATAAACATTATACTGTTAAACCAAGCTAGTTAAATCAATCTATTAAAAATAAACTTGATTTGTTGATATTTTATGAATTTGTAATAAGACACACTTGATTTTTCAAATTTCATAACGATTAAATATAATTATCATTGCATGTGACAGCTGTGAGGAAATTCGAGCTGAGGCAATTCGAGATCCATTATTGCAACAAGTTGATGCATATTTACCTTTGTACTTTCCACTGCTGCCAACACTTATATATGACGTAACCAACAGTCATATTTATGTTAGCATTATCGACTCTGAATTTCTTTTTTCAGTGAGGATCTCTCACGGAAAGAAACCGAAACCAAATATTGGTTTTCTTTTTAGCATTCTTTGTTAGGTCGTACATGGTATTCTTCGGCCTATAGATATTTTCTCTTGCCTAAGGTTGATTGAATCCCGGTAGTACACACAACTGTTAGATAAAATTGCACCACGCCACAGATAATTAAACCAAATCACAATCATGCCATTATACTTCAATATCATTAAAAATGACATGTGCACGCACGAATTATATGCTGAATTGCATAAAATTGGGTGCCAAATTAAAGAAACAAATTCCCATAGATGCAGGATAATTATTTCTTAATGTCAAGATACTATCTCATTATCAAAATTACTTTTTTCGTCTTTTAAGACCGGTGTAACGAAGAATATTGACCCGGGTTGAAAATTGACCCGGAGGTCATTTTTCAACGTTGAATATCGACCCGGGGGGGGGGGGGGGGGTCATTTTTCAACGTTGAAAATTGAGACCAAATTCGTGAAATTTATACCCGGGGTCATTTTTCAACGGTATGAGAAAGATTTTTCTAAACTCTGATGACCTCGACACGTTGAAAATTGAACCTGTTGAGAAATGACCTCAACCTCAGAGTTTTTATCTGAACTGGAACTTACTCTACACGGTTTAAATGTACAATCATGCACATATTTGAAAGTTTCAGTTTTAAAATGTTCATACTGTCCGATACATATGCGGACGTGGCTAATTTCTTTCAGGTTGATATGTCCGATTAATCATTTAGTTTTGAGACCGCGGAAAATATGATATCCATGTATCATTACAATACTATGTGAATAAAGCTAAAAAGATGACCGTTTGCTTCGGAATGGAACAGGAAATATTATTTTACGTCAATTACGGAATAAAGCTAGTAAAGCTTACTTATTTAAGGATTTTTTTTAACTGATGATAGTCGATGTTAATACTGTGAGTCTGAATCTGATGGAAATGAGATTTTTCCCCTGGATAGCCATGGTAAACTCAACAATGAGACGAAATTTTTAAACAACTTATTTACATTAGTGTACCTTTTTATATGAACTATTTACTTTATGGTAGTTCTGATTTTTCATTAAATAAAACTGTAAAATTGTTTCCCATGTTTATACTTATATTAGAGCTCCAAAGCGTTTTTGATTCACTTAATCAAATATTTATTACATATTTAAAGGGATAATATGTAATTTCAAAAAATAATTATTTAAGTCTCATTTTTTACCAACACCCCCCCCCCCCCCCCCGCCTAAACATGTAAACATGTAAATCTAAAGAATAAATATGTAAAAACTGATAATTTTTAATTAAATAAACTCAAGTTATAGTTAAACTCAAGGTTAATTTGTGCTTCTTTGTTGTTGAATTTTAAACCGGTTTCATGATAAAAATTCCACGATGCGGGTCAATTTTCAACGGATTAGGGTCTTTATTCAACACCTTTGGTCTCAATATTCAACGTGGTAAAATGACCCCCGGGTCAATTTTCCACCCGGGTCAAAATTCTTCGTTACACTGGCGCATATACATGTAACTGAAATTTTACGCTATCGACTGATTAATTCAATTCGTGACCGTATTCACTCAAACCAGTTACCCATGTACATGTATATATATATAAAATGGCACTGTGAGGTACAAATTGTATGCTGGCAATGAATAGTAATGTCAAGGGTCTAATTATACATGTACACAGCATAACGATACAAGCTACATTAACATATGAGTAAAAAAAAAAGGGGGGGGGGTTACGTAAATATACATAAAGAAGAATAACAAATGCTAAAACAATGCAAGTTTTAGTTGGACAACAGTCTTGCTCCTGGATTTTTTTTAAAAATAAAAGTGCTTAGTTTTTTCAATGTTTTAAGTATGGCATCTTCAATTAACATGCAGTTCTCAGTTTTATTGTACGTATTGATTTAGTTCGTGACAATTCTTGCGAGGTAGAAATTAATTTCTATTGTAAAGTTGAAAAGGATGTTTACTGTAGAATATAGGGAAAATTCGTCCGCTAAGTTACAAGTGTTACAGAGAGTACTATTCCTGTAATTTACAGAAAGTCGATCCATACCATCTACCAGTCGGAAATCAAGTAGGCGAATAATTGTATATTTCGTAACTTCGGGAAAAGATCTCATATATCTACATTATTACTGTTTTAAATGACGAGATGTTCATATAATCTTTTATTTAATTTTCTATTTTAGAAATAAAACTTGTCGAAAAGATTTTTGTACTTACGAAGGAAAAAAACTGCCATAGAGAAAAAATGTATCGTATGATATTGAGATCTTTCCTATTCGATCAAAACTTTGATAAAGTCAAACACCTTTTGTACGCAGGCACCTGACGAACGTTACTCGTATGATTTTTTTCATAATAAAAATAAATGCCCCATAACTAATTAAATCTTTTCGGTGTATGTATTAGATTTTTTTCATATGGAAGCCCCCCCCTCCCCTCCCGAAACCCCCTTGTCATATAGTTAATTTTGAATTTACTGGGTTGTCTATTAAGATACTAAATATTGCAATATCTTCATAGATTTTAAAAAATTTCTGTCTAGTATACATACAACTACATGTATCATATATGTACATGTATACACGGTATAATTTAATTACAATTAAATTATTTAATAAATCATCGGTAGATCGAGTGTTAATGTTTTAAATTTCTTTTCGTTGAAGGCAGGGGTTTTTGTTTTTTCTCTCTCTCCGAATCTAACTTCTGTCGGTGGTGACTGTGATAGTGATGGGTGTGCAGAACCGGAACTGACGAAGGAACAGGATGTGCCTTGTCATCATCTGAGGTGATGATAGACATGCGCACTCCAGCTTTTTGTATAATATGGTATCTGTCGTTCAGTTGCTTCTTCAGAATATGGTTTTCGTGTTTTTCTTTCTCGAGTTCACCAAAAACTTTAGATAATTTGTTCGACGTGGTATCCACGCGTGTCTCGAATATCTTAGCCTTAATCTGGTCAGATATTTCAGGATTTGTTTTCAGATCTTTCAAAGGAATATCCGGATTAGCAAATACTTTCAGACACTGCTCCAAGACAACCTTAGAGTTCCCCTTGTCGGCCGCTTTTGTGCATTTCAATAAAATATCCGGCGCATTGTCGCGACGGAATCGCTGTGTTGGAGGACCTTTGGACGTGGTGCTAAACATGGCAGAATTTTTCTTCAGATAATTCACCAGGACACTTTCACATCGTTTCTTTAGTGGTAGCATTTCATATTCTTCAGCGATGGGTAGCAATCTAACGGCCGTTTTCTCTTACAAATAAAATAGAAATAATCGACATTACTTTTGAGTTCCACATGATTGTCAAATTAAGTACGTGTATATAATACATAATTAGGAGGAAAATATGTTGCTCTCTCTCTCTCTGGCTCTCTCTCTCTTAAATTCTAGAGAGAGAGAGAGAGAGAGAGAGAGAGAGAGAGAGAGAGAGAGAGAGAGAGAGAGAGAGAGCAACATATATGATTTAAGAAAAATACAAATGCATTTGTGTACCTGTTAGATCCCGTATAACTCCCGGGTGAAAGAATGCAAGAAGTTCCAAAAAGTCGTTGTAACTTTTGTCCTTGATGACAACTTCTGGTTTCACCCTTAAAGATTTCTCTCCCGAAGCAGCATGCGCGTTAGCAAACAGTTTCTGAAAATATTCGGACGCGTACCCTAGCAACGAGCGGTGTATGTAGAACCGTTTACCTTCCACAACAAGAACAGTGTCTGTGTATATACTGTCCATTAGGAACGGAAGCGTGGTTGACTCCGATGACGAAGAAGCAACTTTACTGCCAAAGGCATAAGCCCCACTCCGCACCGACGGCCCAGCTCTTCCTCTGGGGGAGATTCCAGGTGTGTACCCCAGTTTGGAGGCGATTCCGTTCGAAGACTTGAGGTTCTTTGAAATTTTTCTAGGGGTGGATTCACTGCTGGTATTTTGGCTGGACACCGATGTGTCCTGTTTCTGTGCATCTGAATTGGCGTCATCCTTTTTGGAAGGTGTGGAATCTGGTATTGGTTCTTCGTCAGGGAAATGTTCCGTCGAATCTGTTTGAACAGTACCGCTCGCCATTGTTAATCGAACTCCACCGTGCACTGATCGGCAATTAATTGTGTATTGCCATGGAAAGACTTTTCGCAATAAAGGTGTAACGTTTCGTATATCAAGTTTCATAAATACAAATAGCATGAACCTTGAAGCTTGGAACGGTCAGTGAATCCAAATTAAGAACAAAAAGTACTAGTATTCGTTGTTCTAATTTAAAACACACTAACACTTATCTTTTTATCATTAAGTTTCACTGTATGACCCTCGGGTTTTCTTTTTCTAAAGTTGATCTGATAATTTTTCAATGAATATCGCTGTATATTGGACTCTTTTAAACATTGTATTTGTAACTGGTTCCAACAAATTTGCTCTCTCTCTCTCTCAAAAAAAAAAAAAAATGAAATTCATAACAATGTATCTTAAAGATCTTAACTTTATGTGCAATTATTTTACCACTTAAATTCAATTTTTGTGACAAATTTCGGTTAATAAAATACATTAACTTTAGTTAATACATGTACCTCTAATTGATAAACTGGCTCACTTACTGTAAGCACATCATGCATATTAAAAACCCAAAATTTACAATCCTACAAGCGCATAATTTAATTTTTATTAAGCAATTAATTTCTCTCTCCACTTCAAATTTCTAAGCAATTGATTTCCCGCTCTATTTCATTTTTTGTTTTCAATATCTATAAAAACAAATTTCAATTTTATTTATGTTATATAATTAAATTTTCATATTTCATAGCAATTCTCAAATTAAAGGGGCATGGTCACGATTTTGGTCAAATTTCATTTTTCTGTTTTTATTATTTACAATGCTTTATGAATGCATTTCTAATGATCAAATGAAATTTGGGTGCCAGTCGATGATTTTTATGCAAGATACAGGGCTCACAATTCTCAGTCATCATGTAAACAAGGCTCGTGCCCTGTTTTTTGTTTACATATGTTAAATATACCAGTAAAAATCTTTTTCAAGATGATCTGTCTATATTCTTGTTCATTTTAAGCATAAATAAACAGTTCCTAACAATTTATTTAACATATTCATTTTAGGTCTAAAACCCAAATTTTCACTTCAACATTCAAAATGTAAACACAAGCTTTGTTTACATAGAGAGGAATTGTAAGCTCTGTAACTCGCTTATGACTCAACAAATGACACTCAAATTTTGGTTGCCTATTTAAAATGCCTTATTGAAGCATTATTAACATTAAAATCGAAAAAAATAATTTTCGACAAAAATCGTGACCATGCCCCTTTAAATGAAGCACTCACGCACTTCGTGAGCGAAGCTCATGGCTGGGTTCTTACTTATTTTGACTCTAGGCACTGGCGTCGGAAGCAAATTGAAAGTGTGGGGGGGGGGGGGGGGGGGGCTAGACTAATCCTCAGAAATATTGAGAAAAAAGTAATTCCCAAAATCATGGAAATCCTAATCCGGGGGGGGGGGGGGGGGGGGGGGGGGGAAGTATACCTATACTTTCAACTTACTTACCCAAATTTTTTTTCAAAATCATGAATTTCCTAATCCGTAGGGGGGGGGGGGGGGGGCTAGTTTGCTTCTGAATCCAACTTCTCAAACTTTCAAGGTAATTTTAGGAACAATAATCTTTCCTGCGATAAAAAGTGGGGGGGGGGGGGGGGGCTGAACCCTCTATCATGCTATGTTTCTAATGGATAGGTATAACTTTGCAAAAAAAGTGGGGGGGGGCTAAGCCCCCCCCCCCCTAGCCCCCCGGTTCCGACGCCTATGCTAGGTATTATTTATTGATAAGATTGCCGACTCCTGAAAGATGGGTTTTACAAATCAACTTCCCTCTTCCTCATTTTCCGGAACTGTCAACTGCGTATTCGTTTTGGGGTTTATCATGTTTACATCTTAGCGGAAGTGAAGAAGTGTAAACATCACTGCTACTGGAACATTTGTAAATCAGTTTGGTGTCGCCACATTAGTGCACGCTCAAAAAGGACGCACCATGGCTCAAGGATTTGTGCCTGGGTCAGCCGTGAACCCCTCCACCCAAGTAGAAATAAGTGTGTCATGCAGGTAATATATGCAGTATGCCTCTATGTGAAAACCCTCCTCCGAAACATAATCGACACTCCCATCTTCATGTCCTCATCAATCATACATAAATTGTGTCAGTGTTGTTGTTATTATTTTTATAGAAGTGTACACGTTCAGAAATACTAAGGATTCCAGTCTCCATCCACCCGATATCTGTAACAGGGAATGAGCACCGAGGGTGGGGGAAGGGGGGGGGGACTTGTTTGGCACTCCTAGGATTGTATATTTTGATAATGTCGAACACAGTCATGTTTAAGAATAAGAACGGTTATAATATGGTACATGTAGACAATTCGATACAATTCAAAGGTATCTAAAACATATTATTAAAAGTAGTAAAAACATCATAGATACTACTAAAGACTACTAGATTATAATGGGGAGGGGGGGGGGGTGTTAAAGCAGGAAGTCTGTCATGTGCATGTACTGCAAATATGTTCTTTGTGGTGTTTTGTCAGCAGTTGAAATTCAGGGGGCAATGCAAGGGGTTTTGACTTGCCCTTATATAGAACTGCTCCAAATGTTAATTTTTCAGAAGTACTGTAAACCCACTTTTATTCGTGACGACTTTATTTCATGATTTACTCATGCAAGAGTGTTTCGGGACAACCAGATTTCACGATCAAGTCATTTCCAGACCCGTTTTTTTATAATAACTAGACGACATCGCGGCGAGAAATATTCGCTACGACGAGGCTCTCGCACACCTCGCAAAAATTTCTCGCATGTGAATAAAAGTTGGTTAACAGTATTATAATACACAGTATTATAATACATGGAAAAATATATTACATCTGATTCAGATGTTGGTAATTACGTAATACATCGACACAGATCCATTCAGGTACACTGTCATTGTGGGTGAGTCATGATTGTTCAAACTGATATTTCAAAATGACAGGAGTTTCCAAAGGGTTCTCTCATTTTAAAAATCTTCACAGTGACTAGTGTGAGGTTTAATGCATGAACAGTCAGTGAGTCGGAGTGACATAATTTTTATGAAAGTTAAAACAATATTAATTTTCATTTACAAACAAATCAATGAAGAACCAGTACCAACTAATGTTTTTTTTATTAAATTTACAAAACACTCTTTTAATTGTATTGGACATGCAAGAAAATATTGATACACAGCAATCATATTAAATGAATGTTATTGTGTAAACACAATTTTTTTTTTCATTTCAAATGAACACTTCAGTTTCAGTAAATATCTTATAATAGTATTCGTATACGTAACATGTCTAAGGATCCATAATAGCAATCGGTTGTAATTTGTTTGTTATTTTATTGCATTCACCAGAAATCTTCAGGACAAAGATACATTCTCCAAATCCGACCCTATGTGTGTATTATTCACCAAGGATGTGAGATCTGGGTCTTATCATGAGGTAAGGGTATTGGCCAGGTACAGGACTACATGTAGATAGCTTTTACATGTTAAATTATATATTTTTTTCTCTACTTGGTCAGATTAAACATAAAACATCCAAAGTCAGTTAAAGTGCCCCAAAAATTTTCAAAAAACGGCTCAGAACAGATATCGCAAGAAATGTATAAATTTGGATAGAGCAATATCTGAATGACCAGAAAACACATATATGAGCTCTGGAAAATCAGATATTATATTTTTCAGACATATTTAACAAATCCAGTGTAATTTTAGAAGTGAATTACGTAACTTCATGGAATACTATACAAAATGTAAAATAAATTTTTATTGTAGCATTCAAAATAGTGTTTTAAGTAATAATACTTGATGCAGATAGAGTAACTATCCAATTAAAAACCATAGTTCAATGGAAAATTGACTATCAATTCTAAAATAGTCCATTTACCACATAGTATCTGTAAGGTAAAAAGTAAAAAAATGTTGTCTTATAAGAAACTTATTTTATTTATTCTTTTTTAAAACTTACATACTAAATTCAACAGAGAATTATGCATCTGCTTTCATTTGTATACCTTTTACGAAGAGATTTTTAAGTTTTTGTTATGTTGAAACTCAGAGGAAATATTTTTTTTAGACATTTTTTTTTTGGTCTTCTTTGTAACGTAATTCACATTAATTCTTTAAAGTGCAAATCAATACGTTTTTTTATGATTAAACAGCAGTATTTTTACAAATGAAACTATGGGAAATAAAAAAATATATATTGCAATACCTATGCAAATGATAAAATATATCTCCAAAGTGTTATGATTGTTTCAAATCAGATTATGGCACATTTCACTTATCTTGTTAAATATCAGGGAAATTCAAAAGGTGCATGTTCTTAAAGAACATAATAACTACTTACTTACAGATAATAAAGCAATATTTTCTTGTGTCCATATAAATTTGATGGGAATGGGCAATGAATTATATTTCAAAATAAGTCTGTAGAATAAAACAAGCAACGTAACGTAATTCACGAACGAAGTTGTAAGAGTCAATATGGAAATAAAAATAAAAAGTAAATAAAGTTAACTTATTAAAGGGATTTTAATAGTTAATCACACAAACTTTGAACTTTTCTTCATATATTTCAGAAAATTTAAGCATATTTCTTCCTGCTATACTGGGTCGTTCAAAGAGCAAAAAATATCACTATTTCTCTGTACTAGGAATCCAAGTTTTGTCTGTCTGTTCAGGCATTTAAAGGACTTTTCCCCACCTATCATAAATGTGATATGATATCCCTGGTCTTATTCGATAATTATTTCAACATACAGTGTACTATAAACCATCGTACATGGTGGCAACATGCACGCATCTACTTGATACTTGCGTTCACCTAATCACCAACAATATAATTATATGTTCCAGTGCTTGCTTTCTGTAAAACTATTGGTAGGGGTGTTACCCTCACTGCCTTGCCAAGGAACAGAGCTCATACAACAAGTTACCCACTCTTTGCAAGCCACATGGTACCAAATTGACGTTTTTGAAACTTGCGTCCCAGAAACATGATCTGCACGGCTATTACAACTCACAACCCCCCCCCCTCCCCCACCCCGTGAAATAACAGCATAGTAACCTCTTTTTTGCGATAGTTTTCTCTAACCTTTGGTCTTTTTTGTTCCCAGGATTTCTGTTAAAGCTTTGCATATTTCATTCTAGTCATTATATTAAATTAAAACAGTAGTTATGTTTGTTCGTGAATTACGTTACACTGTTGTAAATTACGTTACACTCTAATATAGACTTATACCTCATTTAAACACCAAACGAATCAATGTTTCATATTTATGATATCAAAGTTTAACCTTTATTCTTCATTCTCAATATAAAATTCCAATAACATCATTAAAAACCAAAAAGTTTTCTTCAGTCACAAATAAGCATTATCACACTTCTGACGATTGCGTACACAACTGTAGTAGTCAAAATGGTTACCGCATGTAAACTTTCTTTCTACAAGTGCGTGTACGTTAAGCGGTGTCAATGAATAAAGATTCATGGTGATTTTGCCCCCCTTTAGGATTATTTTACAATATAAAGTAAATCGGTCATAACGTAATTCACTGTAACGTAGTTCACAGTCTTGACTTTTAATCAGAATACGAAATAAAACTGTGGCAGTTAGAAGCATTGTGTATGTAGTAACAATGATAGGCATCGGTGTGTACATCAGTCTGGATAGTTGAAGTTTGTAGCATTCAGGAACTGTTTGCAAGATTGCGTAACGTAATTCACAATTTAATGTAAATATGGAAATTTTTCGAAATTTGTCATTCTTTTTTCAAAAATGGTATCTTTTGTTAGTGAGTCATAATTTTTTTCATATCTTTGTAACTTTGTGATCAGTTTTATCCATTTAACCTCACGGTAAACGCCTATTACAATTTCATTATTGATGCAAGAAAATCGTAACGTAATTCACAGCATTAAATGGGACACTCAAATTTTGGATTGTATTTTTTTCTTCGGCCAACAGGGAGAAAATTATAGACAAAAAATGTAAAGTCTATCCCCTGATCATAATAATATTCATCACTTTGCTTCCTATATTGGTGCTTTTAAATTATTTTTTGGTACCTAAATACGACCACTCTCGTTTGTGACATTTGGTTTTGATCAAATTTGGCTTATAAATTCTTTATTTTAGTACAGTAAATGGGATTAATACATCGTAATATCTTAATTCATAAGTCAGTCATACCTAGATATTAAATTTAATCCTCTTAACAATTAAAGATGGAGAATTTTGTTTTCAAAAATCGCTTGTGACAACGAAAACTGGTTTTGGGGCACTTTAACTGACTTTGGATGAAAAATAAATAACATTCTTTTATTAACTGTAAACAGTTTTATACATTATCAAAGGATAACAGAATACTCAGAACTGAATAACAATGGTCCTCTCCACAAAATATTACTGTGTTAATTAAACAGTCTTGATTGCATATTCCAAACCATCTGTATGTGCTTGATATTTTTCTTTTTTAGATGTGGTTTAACAAACAGTTAATTTTTTTTTGGTTCTTAGTTTGGTAGAACAGAGATGATAAAGGACACACTAAATCCTGACTTTGTAACCAAGTTTGTGATGAGTTATTTCTTTGAAGAAAGCCAGAAACTAAAATTTGAAGTGTAAGAATACCAGCATACACAGGTTTCAATGAAAAGACCACATACATACCCAGAAATCGAATACCTTTGTCAGGGCAGAGGTTTAGATAACCATGCATGCATTATATGATTCAAGAACCATTTTGTAAATGAAAATTACTCAAATAAACCATATATTATAAAGCCTGAATAAGATTACAATCATTATGCCAAAAACCCCTAGGTATCTCTAGGCAATTAGCCTTTATTTTAAAAGAAAATGGTAAAAATTGGATATCCTTCTATAGACTTCTAAATGTGTATGAATTTATTTTCTTTATTTACTCTATAAAGTTAATAAAATTGATATGATGAATTACAGTTTACATTTACAGTGTATATATCGTAAAAATCGGTGGTATGAGCTTTAATTAGCATTGTTGTCTTGATATCATTTTTTCAGATATGATGTAGACTCTCCTAAGCAAGCTCTTTCATCTCATGTAAGTACTTTAAAAAGAATAAGGAATCATACTTTAAGTATTATGAGGTGAGACATGTAATTCTGGTCAGGGCATGTTCAAAGCAAATAAAGCCCTGAGGCAGAAATTATCACCTCATAATATTCAAAGAATGATTCCTTATTCCTTATATAATTTTAAGCCATTGTACGATTAAATATTTGAGTATAAATAAGCAAACCCAACTTGCGCCACAATTATACGTCATTTGGGTTTTATAGTACATGTACAAAATCGATTTGCACTGTTATCACAGGCAAAGACACTGGAAAATGTATTAATATATGTACGTAAAAATTATGAAATAGTTTTTATCTATGCTCTGTCCAAGAATTTGATCCTCTTCTTTGCAAGATTTGAAGTCTGAAATTCAGCTAATTCTGTTATCTTTTACAGGATTTACGGGGAAGTACATTGTAAATTCATATTCATTATCGCTTACAGGATTTCCTGGGAAGACTGGAATGTACTCTTGGTGAAATAGTAGGGGGTTCTAGTGGGAGAATGGATGCCAAGCTTCAGTTAGTTAAATCAGATAGTATTATGGATTTTAGATTACTATTGTGTGATGAGTTATCATTAATACACAATATTGATGAACTCAGTGTAAAATGTAGCTGAAACTATAATTTGTTTAACCTATAAAGAAATTTGATCTTCAAAATTGTAGGGGTGCCAGTGGAAAAGGACAGATTATTGGTAAGTTGATATTAGGCAGAACTGAGTTAAATTTTTAAAAAATGCCTAGATCATAATACGAAACATGTACTGTACAGAATGTTCAGTCCCCGGCAATGATTTAAGCTTTCAAATTCTTGATGTAAAAAAAGCTTCCTTGATATTTTGTTCATTTCACTTAATTTGGAAGGCGCTTAAGAAATTTGTTTTCATTTAACATATTTTTCTTTTTGGTGATTTCAGTAAGAGCCGAGGAAATGAGCTCTTCTAAGGTATGAAACTTTTATTGTTATGAAAATGCTTTTCTGAAAATGCTCGACTACATATGTACCATGATTGAGAAAATATTTTTGCCAAAACACATTCTTTCCCTGGACATATTCTTTCCATATCTATCTATTCATACCTCCAGTGCATGTATATTGATCAATTTTGGACATGTTAGAATTTAAAATTACTAAATGAAATTGGACCAATAATGATAGTTTACATTTACAAGGATTATTGTTTCTATAGAATATTGCATCTTATGTTAGTATCTATTATAATTATCATTTGCATTTCCCCCCCCCCCCCCCCCTAATTTTTTACGATCTATTGGTGTTTTTTTTTTTCCTACAGGAACTCCTCACCCTTCACTTTAGTGGGACCAAATTAGATAAAAAAGATTTCCTAGGAAAATCTGATCCCTTCCTGATCTTCTATAAAGCTAATGAAGATAACAGGTTTGTACCAAGAAATTTTTCTAATTCTTTTATGTTTTCTTTAATTTAAGAATTTCATTTTTCTTCAGATGCAAAAAAACAAAACGTTCAAAGTTAAGTGACAAGGTACAGTCACTTACGATTCATACCTAATACACACATTTACTGGACAGGTTTAATAATTTTCTAGTTCTCACCAAATGACTCTAAATGGTAACTAAAATAACAAGCATGCAATAAATTTTCATGGCAACACAATAAAGTTAAAGTTTGACTTATTTTGACCTTGCACTTACTTATATGTGAGGTTCCTTTTCCTGCAGTTTTACAGCAGTCCACAAGACAGAGGTGATAAAAAATACGCTCAACCCAACATGGCGACCATTCCAGATAGCAGCCGCAAAATTGTGCAGTGGAGATTATGATAGGTATGTATACGTGCATGGCCTTTTACTTTACTGTGTGTGTGTGGAATAAAAGTACATACATGTACCTCTTAACCTGAACTTAGGCTAAGAAATAGGGACATGTACATTGTATTTAGAGAAATCCAGATTGGACAATTTTCTGTAGAGATGCCAATCATACCTTTGCATTTTCAATCCATACTTATGATACTACATGTAAATGTTTTGATGATTTTTTTTGTTTTTGTAGGACTGTGAAAATAGAATGTTATGACTGGGACAGTGATGGAAGGTGATTTTATTATTTGTTATTAATATCATTATCTTAGTTAAATATGAACTGAATGAACCATCACTAACAGTCAGAGTGCAGAGTGTACATTTCATGAATTAAATGTACATGCATGCATAATTTATTAGAACCATGATCCATCATTGCAAACAACTTGCATCTTTATTAATGCACATCAAACATATAATACTCTCCATTCTCAAAAACAATCTCATAGCATGTAAAAATGTTAATTAGGTCTTGCTGTTTTACAATTGACATAATTGGATCTCTGTTTCACTTTAGCAGCCATGATTTTATTGGAGACTGCACTACCAATGTCAGGGAACTAACAGAAAAACCAAACCTAAGCTTTGAGGTAAGATAGGTTTAAAAACTGTGGCATGATTACAGAACCCATACAATCTGGGAGAGTAAGATAACTGATAATGGATATTTTTGCATTCATAGGGGAATCACCCACTGATCAGAGCACAAACAATCATTATAAACCACAGACTATGTACATGTATCACTATATGTATGTAATGTAGTTCTGTTGTCTTTTTCCAATATTTTACATAAAAAATAGAAAGAAAAAAAACTTCCACAAAATTCATGTGATAGAATTTTCAATTAAAAATGAAGAGAGTGATTGCACAATACTGAAACATGAAGAGAGATGATGTGAAACTAAAATCTGTTTTATGTAATGTGCATGGAATATGCATGCACATCGGCTACTCTATTGTTACTACATGTGAATTTATTTCAGCTGATAAATCAAAAGAAAAGAGCTAAGAAGAAGAGCTACAAAAATTCAGGACAGGTAAATTGTATTTCATTTTACGGAAGCTGGATGGTGCTACAAATTACCCATCAGATCTTCCTGCAAATTTGAAATATGATATCTATTAGTATAAACTTCTATCTAATAAAGGAAAAAATTCAAATATTTTTCTTTAAAAATTTAAATATTTTTTGGTATCCTAATACAGAGCTTTTGTCTCAAGAATATCAATGCATGTATGGTCTTAAAGTGACCATCACCATCAAGCTCTATTTATTGAATGAATTTTTGTCCCATGTGTAAGAATGTATATCAGACTATTAAAGCCATTTTTAACATGAGCTTGGACATTTGATGGGAGGTTACTATTTACCAGGTAGTTTGCCCATCAAAACAAGGTGTCAAATATTTACTTCCTGACTTCTAATTTGCTACAGTGTAAGTAAAGCTTATCAATATTCACAGACTGTCCAGATAGGAAAGATCTGCTCTTTTATGTAAAGATGACACTGTTTCAACTAAAATTGGATGAAGTCATACAACAGTCATTGCATTCAGATGTACTTATACATGTATCTATTAGCCAATGACAGGACAGTTTACCATGATTAGACCCCGCCTCCCGCAAATCAGAGTTTGTCACGTACTGCCCATATTTCAAGCTTTTGTTAAAACAGCTCTATTGGGCAAGAAGAATAACATTTTAAAGGACTAACGGTAGTTTGTTTTTCATTTGTTCTATCCATTCATATTTGTTTTTCAGCTTTACTTACTCAGTGTCAAAAAAGAAATAAAACCATCATTTTTGGATTATTTGAAAGGCGGGTAAGTGCAACCAGAAAATAATAACATTAAAAAGAAACCAAAATGATTAAGATAAAATTCTATGCATACTGTGACCATTCAATTGAGATACATTACTGTCAAACTTCATTATCTCGAGCTAGTTGGGACTGTTTATAAACTTTGAGATATTCAAGATACTGAGGGTAAAATACTTAAAAAATAAGTGGTTTGGACTTACAAATCACTTTGACATATCCATTTAGTTCGAGATATCAGAGTTGGAGATATCGAAGTTCAACTGTATAATGATAAATAATGATTAAAAAAAGGAACTTATTTGAGTTTTGATGTATGTCTTAAGAGTTATATTCTTCTTGTTCTTTTTGCTTGTAGTACACAGCTGAATTTCACTGTAGCAATAGACTTTACTGGATCCAATGGAAACCCTTCCTCCCCCAACTCATTGCATTACATCAACCCCTACCAGCCCAACCAGTATGTAGCGGCCATTCAGGCAGTAGGGGAGATTATTCAGGACTACGATAGGTAGGTCATTCTCTAAAACGGGAAGATATTAGGTTGTCTGTTTACATAAAGATATTTTTTAGATTGGATGGTACACATTCATCAGATTTGTAGTTTTGCTTGTCCCAAAAATTTGGAGTCGGGGGTGGGGCAGGGAAGGGGAGAAACAAACATATAGATAGAAACACCCCAAATCCATGGAAATAGAGTCCCTAATCAACAAGTCATTATAGACTTCATTGACAAACTAAAATATTTTACCTCTCTATCACAAATCGGCATTTTTGTCTCTTACATGTCATTAAAAAAGGTAATATATAAGTATGATGTGTTAAAACAACCATTACTTCTCAATATGGTCTTTTGCAATAATACACATAACATATCACTGTAACCATATTATATTTAGCATATATGATATTAGGCAGAAAAATGATTCTCCAAACTGGTTAGCCTGGGTTTGAATTAATTAGCAAATTTCTGAATCTGCTAAATACTTTTATTTATGTATGTTTTACATTTGGTGATGTACTTGGTGGAAGCGACATTCCACTAAAAATGGAAATTGCAAATTGCATAATACACAGACACTTGTGATATGTTAATATGGAACACCACAGCTACCTTATAATAACTAGATATATATATATATAAGATAAAAATAATAGATTTTGATAATTAATGTTAAACTTGGTCTTCAAAAATAAGTTTTGAGTGACCACCTTCACATTAAAAAGCACCATCAAATAAAAAAGCACCCTCACATTAAAAAGCACCATCATATAAAAAAAGCAACTTCACATTAAAAAGCACTATCATATAAAAAAGCACCATCTTCATACATGTATAATAAAGCACCATCTTCACATGAAATAACCACAGCAAATATAATAAAGCAACATCTTCTCGTAAAATAACCACATAATGCAGCTATGGCGTGCCATATGTTAACAGTATTCTCTCTGTTCGTACAGTGACAAGCTCTTTCCGGTGTTGGGATTTGGAGCAAAGTTACCTGATGGTTCTGTGTCACATGAATTTCCTGTGGTAAGTTTCCCTTTTGCACATAGATAAAAACACGGTTTTAACGAACACGCCTATAATGAATTGATGCATACAGCGAAGTGATTTTCATTCCTCAAGACTTTATTACATGTTGCAAACTTAATGGATGAAATGAATTACACTTATATAAAAGTAAAATCGCGTGTTCCTGGGACTTTGTTTTAAGCGTGTTTTACTGTAAATGTAGATATGACTTCATGACCCATGAATATGTTCACACAGAAACAAATATCTTGCTCTTTATCAAGTTCCTATGAGAAGAAGATATTATATTTTCAAATGTAAATATTTTGCATTGCAGACGTTTAATGCTGCCAATCCCTATGTTCAAGGAATTGCGGGTATTTTAGATGCTTACCAAAATGCTATCAGAAGAGTGCAACTTTATGGTCCTACAAATTTCTCACCTGTAATAAATCATGTATCACGGTATGAAATGGAAAAAGAAATTCCGACTTGATTTGATTTTTTGTGTGCCTTAATGTGTCTTTAAGTTGTAGTTAACTACTTTAAGTATGATCAATATTTAAGGAAAAAAAATATTTAAAAAATTAATTTTAGATTTTTTATATCAATTTTATTAAGCATTTCTGAATCAATTGTTAATTTTTTAGCTGCTTTAAAAATCCAAGTCTCTTTTCAAAAAGGATGTTTACCAGTATTTTAAAATTGCAGTGTATTTGTACGTTCGTTAAAAGTGCATACAATTTTTGGTCTGCTGTTGCTTCCATGTAAGGTGAATGTGCATTTATCGTTGGACAGGTTTGCGTCCTCTATAAGAGATGGCTCCAACTACTTTGTGCTGCTAATTCTGACAGATGGAGAAATCACAGATACAAGGAACACCATTGATGCCATAGTCAATGTAAGCGCACATTTCAGGCAGTGCTTGCAATGTCAGTGAATGTTTCATGTCACATCCGTGCTTTTTCTTAAATTTTGCAATGCTTTCATTTTGTTATAGGCATCTCACTTGCCTCTGTCAATCATCATTGTTGGTGTTGGAAACGCCGATTTTACAGGTAATTCACTCAGAATTTTATATAATAAGTGCAGAGTCTGCTCACAAACACATTATATTGTAGAAGGAAATTTTTACGGTCATATCGTTATTGATTTTAATTTTTATTTAATATTTATTATTTTTGGCTGATTTACATTGTCAAGCATTATTCTTTTTTTCTAAAGTTATACTTTAATTTGATAAGTTATACTTTAATTTGATATCTTTTCAGCAATGAACATACTAGATGCAGATGAAAAGAGACTGTGTTCAAATGGAAAATATGCTGCTAGAGATATTGTGCAGGTAAAATAAACAAACACACTTTAAGCAAATCTTATTTGTAGGGAAATCAAAATGATGTTTGCTGTCCATACCTTTATATACAAACTGTAATTGTCATTTGTAAAAACTTTTTGTCAATCTTTGGGTACATGTAGTATTTATACGTAATGTGTTAATATTTTTTTGCCAGTTTGTGCCCTTCCGGGATTTCATGGGGGGACAGTATGGAGGCAATGCTCAGATCTCACAGGCGGCTCTTGCCAAAGAAGTCCTCGCTGAAATACCTGACCAAGTGGTACAGTACATGCTAGCCAATAAGATTGCCCCCAAACCACCCAGACAAGATGTTCTTCTACCTGGGCAGAGTCCAGCCCCACAAAACCCACCACCCGGACAAAACCAACCTCCCGGACAAAACCCACCACCCCCGCAAAATCAGGGACCTATGCCATCCTGGGCTAGCCCCCCTCCTGGAGCCCCCAGTGCCCCTCCTCCAGCTGGAGGGGGTTCTTGTCCGTATCCTCAAAAAGGACCATGGTAAACATTAGACATTTATTGGTGCATATCATTTTCTTTCGCAATATTGTTGTCAGTGAAATGTGCTGCCTTTTTGAGGATTTGTTCTTCAACTTTAGGTGTTTTTTATGATGCAAGACTAAAGGGTACTGATTTATATGACTAGTAATTATGTATCAAATGTTTTTTTATTGATAGTCTTTTTTTAATGAAAAAAGGGTCCTTCTAAGCATTTTTTTTCATGAATGTGTGAATGTATAAAGACAAGATAAATACGTGTCTGAAAATATAATAAATCTTTGATTGATAATAGGATTTGAAATGTATCGCACATAATGTGATTTAAGTTCCAAAGAACTGAAGGGTTAACACTGCACCTCTAGTTGAATTTACCTGTACCGTAAATGATATCCTATAACAAAATTTATGAGGTGACATTTTCTAAAAATATTTTTGCTTGTATTTATTTTTAAACAAAAATTTAAAATTTCTTGAAAGTTCAAAATTGAGAAAAACTGAAATGTTCCAAAAAAGAGAAAATTGTGGAAATAAAAGGTACAGAAGTTCAGATGATTTTAATAAATTCACAATACAACTGAAGGTAATGTTTTTATTATGGCATAATATTTTTTTTCCTATCAAAACACATTGAGTGTCAGGGAGGTATTTCAGTCGAAGATTATGATTTAAATCATAATATAGCGGAGAGTTTTTGACTTTGTTATTCATATAAGATTGATGCTCATTGTTCAGTTTATCCCTGAATTGACTATAGCTTCAATGCTACAATGTAACGTGTTATACAAATTTACATGTGTATTTACAATTAGATTATTTTCTACTATTTTCCTGTTTTTACTGTTAGTTATCATTTTCTTTTTGTTAAGCTTGCATATCATAATGTTCAACGGTAATTAATAATATGTAAATATTCATTATTTATACATTGTAAATTGTAAATCATGTACAATGCACTGATATGTGATCCTGAGATAAAACGTGTTCTGAATTATTCTTGGATGTTTAGTCTGAAAGTGGTTTTTTGTTTATTTGTTTTTTTCTTTGGGGGAGGGGGCAGGGGATTTGAGAGAATACTCTTGTGTATGCATGTTGACCTTATTTGTCATGTATATTTGACTGTATATTAACTTTGTTAAGCCAAAGACTTTCTTACAATTAACATAGTATAACCTCTGTCACAATTGCGTTGTTATTCTTTTGTCTTTAAGTGAAAGCGAAACAGTATTCTCTAACATTGTCCGCTCCTAAGCAAGTTTCTATGACTCTTTAATCAACTTGAAGGAATTATCATCACTGACTTCTGCTTCTATATATGCATGTTAAAAATATGTGTATGTATGTTATAGTATTAGAATAGAGTTTATATCACTATATAGTATTTAATAATGTTTTTCAATGACTTCATGCAGTTACTACAGTAACTGTTGTAAAACAGGGATCTTTTATTCTGATTGTTAGAAGTCCCCCTTTCGATTATGATTTGTATAATACAATGTAGATATGACATTATGTTTCAAGGAAGTCAACAATACTTCAAAATTTAGATAACAGGGAATCAGGCAATTTTAACTCGGTTTTACGAGTATAGTAGTAAATAACGCCCATTCAGTGATCACTTTGTAATATAAAAGGCGCCAATTACTTGATGTTTCAGTATTGGATTGCTTCAGGATTTCTTTTTGATTAGATAGGTCTTGCTTACATCTTGCTAATATCAAAGGTATTTCGAGAAAAAAAAAACATCAGCAATAAATAAGATTTAATAAAATTTGATAATGATAACGTTTCCTGTGCACCTTAGTACATGTACAAGTTAAAGTCTAGTCATATTGCCATAATAATCAAGCGTTTTCCTTTTTTGATAATTATATAGATGATATGATCCTTGAAAAAACTCGCTAATGCTTTGATTCGATGGAATATCATTTTCAAAATGGTACTTCTGATACTTTTTTCATTTGAATGATGAATGTTAAAGATAAAAATGTTTTAAATTCTGCAATATTTATTGATTTTTTCCTCTCATTGCAATCAATGTTTGATAGAGGTTATTGCCTTTCAAATGGTTTTTTTTTATTTTCATTATTATCTTAATCTTTTTTTAATATTTATATGCATTAAAAATAGTGAAACCTAATTGAGTTGTTACACCTATGAATTCGAACATCGACTAAAAATTAACATTGGATGCATAATATTGAAAAACTTTTAGGTCATTGTTTCGATGATGTATTCAAGAAAAATATATTAATTACATTTTTTATTTCAAAGTCAAAACATGGTTAGTGCTTCGAGCACGATTATATTGAATTCACACTAACGGTGGGGTCCATATCATTTTCCCTTGACTTAAAACTTATCATTATCAGGGCCCGCCGACACCAACTTTCCCAAAACAATACCCTGCCTGAAGTCTGAATGATGACCTCAACTTCATAAATTTTTCTTTTAAGGATTTGATTTCAGAGGTGAGAACTCAAAGTTTAGCTATTTGAAAAAAAAAAAAATGATGACGGTTTTAAACGAATCAAAATTGTTTTTTCACGAATATTGCTATAAGCAAGTATTATCGAAACATTTACTTTGTTTCATTTAGATCGTCAAGTTTTTTGTAGAACAAATTTTTAAAGAAAATGTTCAAGAACCGTCTCTAGACCTCATTAAAAAGATGTTATCTTTTAAATTCGGTCATTTAACATTTTAAAAAAAGTATTTTCATAATAAACGTAATTTCTATAAATATGATCTAGCCAACTCAAAATATAAATTTGCTCTAGTAGATTAATTATTTAATAAGGAATAAAATAGTTTTTCAAACTTAATTTATTTTTGTATTTATACATTGAACATGAAAATATGAACACATAACACTTGAAAATTAAACCAAATAAAGGAAAAAAAATGAGATTTTTACATTCTTAATGCACATCATGTCTAAGGAATATTGCAGCTGAACACATGGCAGTATATATAAAGCAAAATAACATTGATTTAATACGTAAAAATAATAACAAGGGCGTCAGAACAGGGGCGCCTTATAAAAACGACTGAACACGTCTTCTTGAGCTAGTGGAGTAATGCAACCAAGCTAGTAAGTGTTCTAAAACGCAAATAATTTGAAAATAAATGATTGTCGATATGACGTGACGAGGTCATGGTTAGGTTCCTCTTTTCCATCGTTAAAATTTTTCTTTGATTCTTTTGCTCGCATTTCTTTAAAGACAATGTCTTTATTTTTAAAAGAAATCTTCATCCGTTTAACTTATATATCTAAATGTTTCTACATTGAGGAGATGTCAAATATTTGAGACAATACTGTCATAAAACCTCCTCTTCATGCAGATATGAAGCTCAGAGAGACGTCATAAATATGAGATCAAAATATATTAAAAACAATTTTGTGTTATACATAAAAAATAGAATGATAACATTATTACACGATAAAAACTGAACATTGCGGTTTCTAATATAATGATTGAAAAATTATATTATTTATGAACATGTATGCTATACAAAATACAACTGAAAATATTAAAAAAACAAATATGAATGATAAACACACTTCATCATATGTTCATGTTGATATAAAAATATGTAATGACGTTGTAAAAATACTCAGTTATCATTAAAAAAATGAGACTCTGAATAAGCTGCTTTTAAGTTGACTAATAATTTTGAGACAATTGACTAGTTTGTTAAACGGATAATCGGTGTAAATCAATTTTCAATACACTTCATTTACTTAATGTACGTCTTTGGTTATACTGTATGCCGGCAGGGAAATATTCGTCCCGTTTTATTTTCGCTATGTTCGCCCTCGTTTCCAATGGGCGAATTTAAGACTGTACAAATTCCAACGTCTCATATATTTCGTTAAACACAGCTGTAATTCCTGGGTGAATTCAAGATGGCGAGAATTAAACGTTTGCAATTAAAAAAGGGCGAAAATAACATGGGGCGAAAATAACCCTGTGTACAGTTATGTAGTTTATTGCAAGTAAGAAATTCTGAGACAGACTCATATACATAAATAAAATTTCGCTGTGGAACTCATTATTTTGATTTTACGACATGAAAAATAGAAACAGATCTCAACAAATCATGTCATAGCCCAACAAATCACTCGTAACATCGATGTCAATGTCCGAATCGTTTTCGTTGCTTTCAGTTTGGCTAACAGGAACAAAATTACAATTTGTAGAAGGTATCATAGAGATAAACGCGCTTTCGATGTCCATGCTCTCCTTTGGATGTTTGCATATCAGACTTGGAGTCGGTTGACGAACTTTTCTGGCTTTAGATTTTTCGCTCCTCTTGATATTGTTGATAATACGACAGGCATGGCTAAACTGAAACCTTTCTTTTAAGTACAGATTGTAGGAATGAGTTTTGATGCAAGGAAACAACTCCCTACCTTGATGTGATCGCAATATGCCGTCACAGTAATTTTCGTCAAAACTTACCAAATGACAGGAATTCACGCAAAACCCTTCGTATTTCAAGCTCTTTATAAACTTATTCTTTATCAAAGCTATCGTGTATGCACATGTCTCTCCTTCACTATCCATTGAGGAATCAGCTTCTCTTTGCTTTGGATGATCGGTAATCATCCTTTTTAAAATCTCTCCCATCTGTTTTGTAACAATAAAGATGAAGTGGTTACAATCGCCGACAGTTTTTTCCAACCAGTCATGTCGACTCAACATATTTTCTTTAACGTTAGATGCAACAGTTACGACGTTTATCTTCGCTCCTTCCAATAAACTTACAAGCTGGGGAATACCGTTTTCGAATTCATTGACAGACACAATCATTGCTTTTGGATCAGAAGACACTGTAAAAAAGTACGGTAAATATAGGGCTACATTAAAACAAAATTAGGCATAATTGATATTTTTCGTTTATCCTTTAGATTAAAAAAAATATATAAAAGTTACTGAATTGGTTCATTTTGATTGACAAATAATTTGAAGGTAATTATGATTTAACAATTGAGCACAAGTATTACCTTACCATTGAATGATCTGCTCGGACTTTGATATTGTTCTATTTAAAAACATAGAATCATGTTATTATAAACAATATTTAACTGCAAGTCAAAAGGTCAAAACTACATTTTTAAAACTTTAATCTAATACGAATTCTTATAAATACAATGTTCATTTTCACGGTAAAGCTTTATGATATTTAGAAATTATAAGTACGTGTTTGTTACAAAGTATAATATTTCACGGTAAAGCTTTATGATATTTAGAAATTATAAGTACGTGTTTGTTACAAAGTATAATATTTTTCATTCACACACATTGAAAACTCAAAATGTACGTTATATTCATGGCATACATACTGTCATCTACTTCAATGATGTGTTGTAGTTTTCTTCGACTCCAACACAGGCAAATAATGAAGACAAAAAGAATACACATTGCGGTGAAAAGTATAACGAGAACGGCAACAAGTGTGCTGTCGACAGGGGCAGGGTCGCCTTCATTGGCTGAAAATAAAGTGACCATATTAACCAAATGCAAGAAAGCAAATTACTTTTCATAACTAATCAAAATCCGGAAGACGTATTTTAGGTTCTCAGTAAAGATTAATGATTATTTTAATATGGTTTTAGATAGGCTACTGAAAAAAAAACCCAAACCAAAATGGTCTTTGTAACTAACGCGATGAACATATTTTTTAACAAACGAATTGCTGGTTGCATAAACGATGTAGTGAAGAATCATTGCAGCATATAATAATTATATATATATATATATATATATATATATATATATATATATATATATATATATATATATATATATATATATATATATATAATAGAAAAAAATCGATACATTTTGTAACAACGAGTTTATGAACCTTAAAATTCATTAGCTTTTGTAAGATTTTGATTGTAGAAAAATGATTAACTGTTTTTAAATTTAGTTTTATGGATCATTTGTCTTAAACCTTCATTGATGCAATTGATCCGGAATGATTAGAGTCTTCTATTCAATCTATACTACTAAATTAAAATAATAGACTCGAATTTTTGGTCATTAATACCGATAAATCGGAAGAATGCTTTCTTTTGTTTTGAATATTCTAAACGTCATTGGTACTTGGAGATTACCAATTTGTATTTATTTTTTCTCAGTTAAGCTTCGCTAATTAATAATCAACGAAAATTATCAAAAAATCCCGGAAATCATCTGGATTTTTTGGATTTTACAGTCTTGCGCTTGCGCAATACAGTCACGCTAACGGGATCTTTAGTATATGTTTCCACAATATCCATATTTGTATGAATAAAAAGGTTTATTATGATGAATTGGACTGTTATTTTCAAGGCAACTTCATTTTAAAATTTTCTCCAAAATCGTTCCGGAGCGATTCTGCAATTTTCTGCTACATTACTGGTATAAGGAAGGTATTTTAACTGTGGTGAGGGCCTTTCCCGAAACACAGTCAGATTATTCAAACTAAGGAAAGTGTAGTGAAATTTAATAGTATTATTGTAGGCTTATAGCTTTGTTGTGTAAATGTCAATAATACAGTGTGTCGATGTACCTGTTTTGTAAATGTCCGATATGCAACATCAACCCGTGCACTCACGGTTCAAAGTCTAGTATATATAAATAATATTCTGTAATCAATTCATGTTTTTTTTCCAAATTTTGTTTTAGTCCATATCTAAAAGTATTTTAATCAAAAATTGAAAATACTCACGTTTATAACTTTCCCGAGTTCTCATATCCACTGATACATTACATGTACATGGACTTACGTGGGACTTTTTCCCGTCATAGATGAAAATCTTTAAAAAGAAAAATGTTTGATAATACTAGTAGTAATACAAAACGATTTGAATAGATTTAATATAGATATTCTACATTCTTATCATAGATAAATTTTACTTACCCTTGAATAATACTGCTTCTCTTCATCAAATCGTGTTACACAAGAAACAATCTAAAATAGAAATAATATTCAATTAATATATATGTACTTAGTATTTCTATTGACAATATATATATATTTTTTTACTAATAGAGAGAGATCAAAACAAATAAAACATTTTTTCCCAATGCATTGTATATAACAATGTCGAAGATTCCTGCTATATACTCGTCGGTTTAGTAAATAATAAATAACCTTGTCCAACATCTCAGTCCTGATAGAGATTGATTATGAAGAAAAAAACAATTAATATTTTTTTATTAATTTGATTACTATTAGTAATCTAAAATTCAACAAGGCTCGTGCCCTGTTTTTGTTTACATAGGTTCAATATACCAGTAAAAATCTGTTTAAAGCTGGTTTGTCTATCTTATTATTCATTTTAAGCATAAATAAACAGTTCCTAACGATTAAGACATTCATTTTAGGTCTAAAACTGGAAATTTTACTTCAACATTCAAAATGTTCAAAAGTTTTAAATTTCCAATCTAATGCCCGTTGGAAAGTGCATACTCAAGTTATACATTTAAAGCCTTGCAGTCGATAGGATAAACTCATCTGCTTATACTTAATCACTGTCTTTGTCGAGATGCATTAATAAAAATATATATATGTCTTTTATAAGACCAGGATTAGAATATGGGGATATAATTTGGGACAATTGCAATGATAGGGAATCAACTTTATTAGAGGATGTTCAAATTACAGCTGCTTGGATTATTACAGGTCTAAGAAATAACTCCTCCAGATCAAATTTGTATTATGAACTAGGGTTGGATAAGTTATCAGAAAGAAGGAAAGTCCATAAATTAATTCTGTTTTATAAGATGGTTAATGGTATGATGCCAGATAACTTACTAATTTTAATTACTTACTAATCTAATTTAGAACCATGCATTCCATCTGAAATCACTTATCCCTTGAGAAGTCATGATGGTCTTACTTTTGTCATTCCTCAAGCCAGAACTTCATCTTAATTAAACGTTTTATACCCTCTACAATAAGTTGTGGAATGAATTACCTCTGGACATCAGAGGTCTCCCATCTTTGACTTCTTTCTCATATTCAGTTAAAGGGGCATAGTCACGATTTGGGACAAAAATTAATTTTCTGACTTTAATGTTTACAATACTTCAGTAAAGCTTTTTAAATATTCAACCAAATTTGAGTGTCATTCGTTGAGTTATAAGCGAATTACAGAGCTTACAATTCTTTTGTTTATTTACACAAAGCTTTTGTTTACATTTTTAATGTTGAAGTAAAATTTCCAGTTTTAGACCTTAATGAATGTGTTAAACGTTTGGAACTGTTTATTTATGCTTACAATGAATAAGAAGAGAGACAAATCAGCTTGAAAAAAGATGTTTTATTGGTGTTTTGAACTTATCTGAACAAAAAACAGCACACGAGCAGTGATTACATAACAAAGAAATGTAAGCCCTGTATCTTGCTGATAAATCAACAAACGACTCTCGAATTTTATTTGATCATTAGAAATGTAGTCTTAAATCATTGTAAATAAAAAAAAGAGAAAAATAAAATTTGACCAGAATCTTGACCATGCTCTTTTAAGAAACAATATTTCAAAACTCCAAATTAACTTTTTAATTTGGGAATCGTAGAGAAAATATTATATATTGTCAATTAAGACGCAAAACCTAGAAGTTTAAATGGTGCCCTTTTTGATAATTCAATCTGTGAAAATTGTGGTTATACTGAAAATGCTGACTATTAGAAATACAATGTACTTTACTGAAGCATGGTAAACTGTTAACAAAAATCGCGACCATGCCTTTTTAAGAGGGCTATGTGGTCTTGACTATTTTGGGACTATATTTATCTCCTTTAGAAAATAGGGGGGCTGTATATAAAGATATAAGAAATATGCACATTATCTTCTGTGGAAGTAGGAGGCTGCATATAAAGATACGCAAAATATGCGCTTTATCTCCTTTAGAGGGACAACTGTGTAAAAAGATATACAAAATATTTAAAGTTTTTAGCTTAAATTTCAAGAAATTTCTTTACTAAATATCACTTACTGACTAATTATAACTTGAAATTAAAGTTGGATCTAACGGTTAATTTTTTGACCATCCAGTCTCCTCAATTGCATACTGCTGTTGTTCATTTCAATACAGCGCCAATATTTACAAACATAAATGATACATTAAAAAGAAGAACATGTATTTTAAATAGAAATACTTTTTTTTTTCAAAATCAAATAATATATTTAACCACTATCATATCACGAAAGACTTACTTTGCCTTTTTCAGTCTTGTTTCCTTCGGTGAAGTGGGCATCAGAATCCATCAATCCACATTCAAATACGTTTTTATTTTCTTCGTTCGACCACCAGAACGTTATTGTTTTCGAAGTAAAATTCACAATACAATTCTTTTCGCTACCTTTTAATATAATTTACCATGACATTTTATAAAGCAATTAAAAAGTCCCTACAATGATTAAATGAGAATTCGATATCTGCATTGATCTTACATGAGGTAATAACATCATACCTTGATCAGATCGTTTCATCTTATTTTCTTTTGGTTCGCTTTCGTTTGATTTTGATCTCATTTGTTGAGAAGAGATTGTCTTTATTTCTGACATATGTCTGGTAGTTCTTCTGCTATGACTTCTATCTGCGTGACTTTTCTTTTTTCTCTTTTGCTTTTTTGATGGCTCAGATTCTAAAGCAATAGTGATGTTGCTTTTGCTTGCAGACGTTGACATTTGTAAACAAGACAAAATAACCAGCACCTCCTTGTCTTTTTGTACCGTCTTTTAAAAAGAAATAACGCTTTTGGTTAAAATCAAAATTATGTCAGTTTGTTATATTACTCCATGTTCAAAACAACCATATTATCAGTTAATTTACCTCTTTCTTTTGTATCTTCACGATGTATCTCCATGGTAGATTGTTTTTCTTAACCTCCATGGTTATAAACTGCAGATTTTGTTTTGTACCTGGCATGCCATTGGTAACTTCAAACGATAACAAGAACAAAATAAAGTAGATATAAGCAGTTTACATGTATAAGTTTTATCTGTTACATTACAATTAATCATACTGCTCTTATCACTTTAGTTCTGCTAAGTCAATTGATTTTCAAGCAAGGTTAAACGAAGAGTCTTAATTGTTATTTTGGCATTGTCTCACCTTTTCTAATGTTTATCTGAATATTTTCATTGCTGTTGGTATGCTTGGGCTCTGTCGTTACATTGTAAAATTTCACGGAGATTTTTCCATTATTTGTATAAGGCTGTATCATTTGTTTATCTAAATGATAAATAGAACATGCATTTAATAGTGCAGTGTTTTGATTAACAACATCTCTTTTAATACAAATTCAATAAATCAATAAAACTGGTTGGGTTTATTGAAAATAAGAAACATTTTCTAAATGAAACAAATTCAAAACAAAATGCACATTAAATTCAGAGCCATACCTATACTTTTTTTGTCGACACGACAGGATCCAGTGTTTGTGTTCTGAAATAGATAAGAAAGCAATCGTTATTATAGTGGCTCTGTGCATTATAAACATTGCAAATAAACTGCATCAGGCTCATTAGACCTATAATCAATTTTTTCAATCAAATTATATAATATACACATGCAAAATATTTTTTCTATAGTTAAAGGCTATTTGTAAAAAATTGGCTATATACATCTGTTAATCTTGATTTAACACTTTGAACGAATAACCTGTATCATTATTTCACTAATATGGGTGATCAGTATATAATCTATCAAAATATGTTTTCTTATGTAATCATCAATTTTCCAGTCAACGTTAAAGTGTTTTTCATCTTTGACAGAAGAGCTTGAAGATCAAACACACGTTCTTTTTTTAAATAACGTTATTCTGAATTCGGTTATTGTTGCTGTATTCTACTTCAAACAGGCAAATACTAAAGAAATCAAGCTATTTCTTTAATATTACAACACAAATACTGGAAAACTTTAAATAAAACTTCCCGGATAAACATCAACTACAGGTAGCGTTTGCCAATCTTTGCACCAGAATTACCTGACCTCGGATACTAATTTAAATATTGACCTGCATTTTCCTGTTTTATGTCAAAAGGACGCCGTGTGTAAGCGCTTTTTCACGTCGCCTTGTGGCATAAAACATTATTATGCATTGCAAGGAGATATTGTTACCAAACGTAGACTGTATTTTAAAGAACATTTTGTGTATTTTATATTACAGTGTAACAAACTTGAAAAGCTAAAATAAATGTACTTTTCATATGGTAAATGCATTTTAGTGTAGTGGATGCCAATAGCGAGGAAGTACTGGTAGTGGTGTCAGTAGGAGAAGAATCAGTTAAACTTAGTTTTAAATTAAGAAATGCAATATTGAAAATGTGTTTGTTTATTAAGGAGTAATTAAAAAGGTACGAAACTTTACACCAAGAGTTAGTTCAACCAAAGAGTTACTAAACTTGTTTCCACAAGGACCACTAAAGGAGCATTATACCAAGAAATATTGATGAATATTCTGAACATGTAAATCAACAAACTTAACATTTTTTTTATGTTTTAACTGCTGTCATCGATTGTTTCTACTGCTTACATTAAATCTGAACCATCTCCATGCACCACTTCTTCTTTCATTTTACACATATATACATCTGTGCTACATCTGTTGATACTACTTCTAATACTAATACACCTATTCTTCTACTACTACTACTACTGCTACTACTACTACTACATATATTCTACTACTACTACTACTACTACTACTATAATTACTACGGTACTACAACTGATATTTCCAAAAGGCAATTTTCCAACTAAACAAACGTAAAAGGAAATCTCTTACCTGTATAGTACACCTGGGCGTCTCGCATGCTTCAGTTAACACCGAGATAAAAGACAGCGTCAAGAGAATAATAATCATGTCTGCACGCTATAACGACATAATCAATAATGATACACGGCAAAACGAGAATTTCCTCATATTCTGAAATATTTCCTGCTTATTTGCATATTCAAAGACCCGTTGTTATCAATGCAACCAATGCGAGTTGAAATGAAATATCCTGTAGCAACTACCAGCCATCTTTTACAAAATTATCCCCAGCTGTGAGATGATAAGTATCATCACAACTTGATTGTGTGCACATAATTAATACTCTAATAAGTCAAATTTAAAGGACTAGGGCAAATGTATCATAGTCAAAATGATACTGATCTCGATTACTCATTTATTTAACATTTTTTCAATTAAACGTAAACATCCTTACTAACTTCAGAATTCGGGTTTTTGTTATACTGCATCTTAAGTCTTCATGATAGCATTAGTAAGTTATTATTCTTTAAATGCTACTCTATAAAACATTTTTTTGGCTTAATATTGGGTTGTTGTTTTGTGCATGCATCTATAACACTGAAACATTTATTTTATCACGTATTGAACCCCCAAACAATTTTTAATTGAAGGGGAAAAATTATAGGTTGAGTGAAGTTTATTGTCAAATACAGAAATACAAGAAAATTAAAGCACATAGGACTGAGAAACGCTATCAAATTGAGTAAAAAATCAGACAAACATGACTTCTTCTTTTTTACAAATCGGCGCTTTGAGTCGTTTTGTCACCTGTAAACAGACGCTACGGAAGAGTTTCGATTGATGTCAAGGTCTTTAAATACTTCCCTTTACCTGTCAGCTAAGCTACCCGATAACATCGGGTTTTTTTTTTACGAAGTCGGGTTTTCCTTTTTTGTGTGTCGTGTTAACCGATTTAAAAAAATAAAAACCACATCTTTAAATGGAGATAGTTTCTATGTTTTTTTTAAACTCGTAACAATTTCTTTTTCTGGCGTTTAAAAATGTTTTATAACACGAAGCATACAAAGACGACGAAACTGTATATACATTATCCTCCTGATGTTGATATTTGCAAAGTGTGTATCAGAGTCATAGTTTAACATTATCACATTTAAGTGAGCATATACTTTTCAGCATTTCAAAAGAAAAACCCGTTTAATCGGAGTTATTTCAGATCAATTGATCTCATCTGGGTTTTCATCTCTGCCATATTACTAGATCTTTGTAATTATTGAACACAATTTATGGATAATAAAGAAAATTTAAACAACCTTTAAGATAGCATTATTTTATGTGTAAAATTTTAAAGGTGTACAATTATTACTTTTTCTTTTTTGTTATTTCTTATAATTAGTACTCCTACAAAGCTTCATTTTATCATAACGTCGTAAAAGCACAATGGCAATTCTCTCCTACGGAACAACGGAAAATAATTTTAACTCTATTTTATTGATATTGTTCATTGGTTTAAAAAAATCGTAAAAGGTCAAGGCGTCCAAAGGGGGGGGGGGGGGGCACATTTTTGCAATGATATTAATACATAACTATACCAAAGACCTTTTTTATTTGTTTGTCAAAATCTTTGATAAATCTAGCCCCCCCCCCCCTTCCGACTTTCAATTTGCTTCCGACGCCACTAAAAAGATAAAAAAAACTGTACTCTACATGAAAGCGCAGAAATATGCATGCACAATGATAACTAAAGTCGGCCTCCTTAAGTTCCTATCCAGGAAATTTTGGAAATTTCCTTATAGTGTGTAATAAATCTTTCCTCATGGAGACAATAGTATTTTTCCGGGTTAAAAGCTTTTGTGTTTCTGTCGTATCTTATATCCGTTCGTAGTTGATAACGTGTTCGTCAAATATATCTATCATAATTTCTTTATTATATTATTTTTTTTTCTAATTATTCAACTACAACAAATATCTTATTTTCAATCAAATTTTGAAGAATATTGCGATCTCAAAAACAAAAGCATAACTGCATGCCTTGTACTTAAATGCCTATCTTTTTTCTCATGATAATTATGCTTTCATTAAAAATCTTCTCAAGAACTACAATGGTACAGCATCCTTCATTGCACAACATAAAATCGTACGAAGAGGACCTAATAATATTTTTATTTTTCAACTGATAAACAAATAGGTGTTCTAAAAAAAGCCTAAGATTTACTTCTACTTCTAGTTACATTAGTATATTTATGCGGACATTTTATTAAAGTAAATATTAAACATTTGTCTACAAAATGACCACCAAATCAATGCCATGACTCCACGAGAGGTACCGTAATGTACAATACCGAGATGTACAATAAAACTTTTATAAAAACTACCCTCTATAGAACTACTAACCAATGATTTGTGGCACGCACATGTGTGGAGATATTCTGATTTAGTGTAGATATGATATGGTGATAGTTTTATTGTCAACTTGATATTAACAAAGGGGTTTGGAACTATAGCTGTAAGTTTGTAGGAAGTGTAAATCCAACATTAGAGTTTTATGTAACTTAGAAAATACAGAAAGCGTAACTAAAAACTAACGTGAAATATCTTACCCATTGGCCTTTGGGTTTTTTAGCATTACATGTATTAAAAAACACAAAATGTGTCTAATCAGCTGAATTAAAGAATCTAAACCGTTCACTCATAAAATATCCAACTATTTAATTGCACGACTGCAGACATATTGCTATCCACTTTGTACTATCCATTTTGTAATATCCACTTAAAACTACCCATTTATTACTACCCACCTATATAGCTAGTCTCACAGTTTCATCAATGAAGAACATTATTTTTATAGATTGTAAATATTCCGGGACAGGACTGCAATGTGAGTCTGATAGATGATACATACTCAAAGATAATATTGAAATAACAAACAAAAGTGACGTCTTTTTCGGTCTTGATGAAGCGAGTGTTTTGTTGGTACATGTTTCGCAATATGATTTGGTCAAAGAGTAAAAAATGATTTGCACAAATACAAATACCCTTCTGCGTTCATTCATTCTTCGAGTGTTTTAAAATTTATACTGTCAAACTTTCTTATTCATATAATGCAAAATTGATATATTTAATAGAAGATTGTTAAATGCTACATTTTAAACAAATACATAAACGTATAGCAGAAAACGTTTCAAATACAAAGAATGCTTTCATCATTCATTGTATCTCCGATAGTTAATCTCAGCTTAAAGCATTATGAGCTGCAATTTTCATGCTGAATTTGTTTTTGTACGCAAATGTTATTTTCTACTAAAATGACAAAAATATCATGGTTTTTAAATTTTTGTTAGCCTTATTTTGTGGTAAAAGCCGTAAAGAGGCCTTAATTGAAGCAAAAATGAATTATTGTAGTCCTGTACAAAAACTGATCTACTATATCTTCCTTAGAAGAGAAATCTTTCTACTAACAAAAACTAATGATTTTTTCAAATCTTATTTATCATAAAAGTTTAAGTTACATGCAGACTTTACATACTAGCAGGTTTTTGAAGCAAAATAAAATTCTAAAAAATACAGATCATATTGCTTTAAACTATTATTCCTCTTCTTCGTCTGGAAACATCAATAAAGCCTCACTTATTAATACTATCAAAAGTAAAATCTAACTGAAGCAATGCTTTCCTTAACAAAATCAAACAATTAACCATTGCAGTTGTGTTGATATGTTATAGACCTAAATGCTTTGTTTTACTTTTACGTGATAAAAATTAAAGGTATAATACATTGCACTTCTCAGTACACTGAGTTTATTCATTTTCAGATACAGATACAGATTCGGTTACCTTGAAATATGTCCTGTTTTCAAATGATAAAGTCAAAGCACTACTTCCTAGTTTACCAAAAAAAGTTACCTAATGGCATTGTGCTGTTGGTTGCGAAAGGATCACACACTTTTAAAATCGACGGTATCAAGAAAGGACAATTTATAGATATTCAATAATAATAAATTATAATAGTATTAATAAGGTGCATATTTAATGTATTTTAGATACTAGGGGTTAAAACTCATCCATAACAGTGAATACAAAAGGGCAGGTTGAAAACCGGTGTTGTATAGATTGACTTACACAATATATAATAAAACTTTCACTAGAAGACTGGTAATATAGTGAGTTCCCCCACACCCCCGGACAGTCTGGCTACAGTACCGATCAGACCCAACCTAACACCAGAGTAAACCCCAACTAAACCCCGGGTTTACTTTGGGTTTACTTTTTGAAAATGTGGGTCCACTCGGGTTTTACTTTGGGTTTACTCGGGGTTTACTTTGGGTTTACTCGGGGTTTACTTTGGGTTTACTCGAGAATTGCTTTTGGAATCAACTATACACACTGGAGTGTGAAGCAGACCTGTATTTTATCTTACCATCCTATTGCCTGTGATTCCTGCCCCTTGTATATTCCGATTACACATGTAGCGTCTGCTTTCAAGGTATACCTCTGATCGGGGTTTACTCTCTGTGTCCACTCTGGGTTTACTTGGGGTTTACTCTGGGTTTACTCTGGGTCCACTCTAGTAAACCCAGAGTAAACCCAAAAAGTAAACCCAGGGTTTAGTTGGGGTTTACTTTCTGTTAGGTTGGGTCTGATCGGCACTGTATGTAGTGAAACTTTAACTAGGAAGAATGGGTGTAAGACCACGTTATTAACCTTCTGACGATTAGTGGGCGTTGACCAAACTTTTACACATTGTCAACTTTGAAATTATATCTTTTTCTTCACTTTTTAAAAAATACATACAGTACCGATCAGACCCAATATCAAGGAAAGTAAAACCTAACTAAACCCTGGGTTTAATTTCTAGGTTTACGCTTGGTTTACTTCGGGTTTACTAGAGTGGACCAGAGTAAACATAGAGTAAACCCAAAGTAAACCCAGAGTGGACACAGAAAGTAAACACGGTTAGAAGTATACCCTTGAAAGCAGACGCTAACTGTGTATTCGGAATATACAAGGGACAGGAATTTCATGCAGTATGATGCTTTACACTTCAGTGCGTACAGTTTACCTCAAAGGCACTTTCCAATTAACCCAAGTAAACCACAAGTAAACACTAGATAAACCCCGAGTGGACCCAATTTTTCCCTCACTCACTACTATTCTTACTCTTACCTACGAATTTACATTCCCACGAACGCATATAAAAGCATTTGTTGAATATCTATTGTAAATTATCCCGAACTTGCTACCAACTAAATTACGAATACAACAAGAGGCCCATGGGCCACATCGCTCACCTGAGGAACAATAGGTATGATAAAGTCAGCTTAATGGAGTCATAATACAAACAATTGGACAATGTACAATAATACATGTAGATCTTGTATAGATAAAATCCCTTTTCCCCCTTGGAACTCGGATAGCCCTGATTGCTGCCAATATTTACAAGAGCAGACTTTAATCACCGCTCCTGCACATATATAGGGACTCAACGTTACGCAGGCATGAATTACCGCACACCTACACAACTCAACAGGTACCAACGTTAACGCAAGCAGCTCAACCTAACGCAAGCAGGGAGTGCCACACACGCGCTAGAAAGGCCAGAACACCAGCAGGGATGACCATACACTAATGCTCCGCCGCAACCACCACCAATACAAGCACGTATGACCGCACACTGGTATTATTGGGATACAGGGCAGGAATGACCGCACACTCTGAATTGTAGGTTAGAAAACACGAAGATTAAACAGAGCAGGGATGTCCACACCCTCAATCAATCCGTACCTGATCAAGTTTAACCCCAAACAGTTGCTCATCATAATGCAATAGACACTGTCCCTATATATGTGCCGGCCTAAAATAATTCATAGTATCGAAAAATTGGAAATCAAAAATAAACAAACTAATCCGGCCTAACCCAAAACTACTTATGCAGAACAACTTATATACATTGAATATTTATTATTGTATAAAAATAATCATCACAATAATTGGTTAACAGTGGATGCATTAATTAAAATAATCAAGAATCAATAAATCAAGGGCAATAACTCAATACAGTAATACAAAAAGATTCTAATGAAAAAATAGCTGCCTGCTTCAATTTTATAGTCATATCACATGTTGAGTATTGCAGTTCTCAAAAAGATCCTTTACAATTGTTTATACATGTATATGGGATATTTAGCTACATCAAACTCTGAACCTTCTCGTGAGGCCGAAGAATTGTCCTGGAGCCAAAGCCTTTAACAATTATAAAGAATCATCTTGCTGATTAGTTTCTGAGAAGAAGATTTTTAAAGATTTACTCTATATATTCCTATGTAAAATTATAACACCCCCCCCCCAATGTGGCCTCACCCTACCCCCAGGGATCATGATTTTCACAACTTTGAATCTACACTACCTGAGGATGCTTCTACACAAGTTTCAGCTTTCCTGGCCGATTAGTTTCTGAGAAGAAGATTTTTAAAGATTTACTCTATATATTCCTATGTAAAACTTCGACCCCCCATTGTGGCCCCACCCTACCCCCGGGGGTCATGAATTTCACAACTTTCAATCTACACTACATGAGGATGCTTCCACACAAGTTTCAGCTTTCCTGGCTGTTTAGTTTCTGAGAAGAAGATTTTTAAAGATTTACTCTATATATTCCTATGTAAAACTTCGACCCCCCATTGTGGCCCCACCCTACCCCCGGGGGTCATGAATTTCACAACTTTCAATCTACACTACATGAGGATGCTTCCACTCAAGTTTCAGCTTTCCTGGCTGTTTAGTTTCTGAGAAGAAGATTTTTAAAGATTTACTCTATATATTCCTATGTAAAACTTCGACCCCCCATTGTGGCCCCACCCTACCCCCGGGGGTCATGAATTTCACAACTTTCAATCTACACTACCTGAGGATGCTTCCACACAAGTTTCAGCTTTCCTGGCTGATTAGTTTCTGAGAAGAAGATTTTTAAAGATTTACTCTATATATTCCTATGTAAAACTTCGACCCCCCATTGTGGCCCCACCCTACCCCCGGGGGTCATGAATTTCACAACTTTCAATCTACACTACCTGAGGATGCTTCCACTGAAGTTTCAGCTGTCCTGGCTGTTTAGTTTCTTAGAAGAAGATTTTTGAAGATTTACTCTATATATTCCTATGTAAAACTTCGACCCCCCATTGTGGCCCCACCCTACCCCCGGGGGTCATGAATTTCACAACTTTGAATCTACACTACCTGAGGATGCTTCCACACAAGTTTCAGCTGTCCTGGCTGTTTAGTTTCTGAGAAGAAGATTTTTAAAGATTTACTCTATATATTCCTATGTAAAACTTCGACCCCCCATTGTGGCCCCACCCTACCCCCGGGGGTCATGAATTTCACAACTTTGAATCTACACTACCTGAGGATGCTTCCACACAAGTTTCAGTATTCCTGGCTTTCTGGTTCTTGAGAAGAAGATTTTTGAAAATTTCTCGAAATTTTTCATTAATTTCTAATTATCTCCCCTTGAAAACGGGTGTGGCCCATAATTTTCACAACTTTGAATCCCCTTTGTCTAAGGATGATTTGTGCCAAGTTTGGTTGAAATTAACCTTGTAGTTCTTGAGAAGATGTTGAAAATGTGAAAAGTTTACGGACAGACGGACAGACGGACGGACAGACGGACGACAGACAAAATGTGATCAGAATAGCTCACTTGAGCTTTCAGCTCAGGTGAGCTAAAAACCATGAAAATTTTGACTACCCACGAACTTTGACCCCCATGAATAAAACTGACTGCACAGTATGGTTCAATATTGTTTAAGAAAAGTAATCAATGAATAACGAATTATTTAAATAAACGATATCTTGCAAAAAATTCACAGGTCAGAGAATGTGTTGTATGCTATTACTTACTTTAAAACACTTTATTTTGTTTAAACGAAGTAAAATTATTAAAATAAATTTTTCTGTCAACAAAGAAATAATGGTTAACATGGTTTCCATCATAAATACAATACTGATTCATTTCATTAGTGTACGCAAAAACATTTTGATATTTTTAAAAACAATTTTTTTGGTTATTGGTTTTGTTAAATTATAGCTGAGAGGACGTCTTTTTGCAAAACAAAAATTGAAATTAAATTAAATATTTGAAACAATAAAATGCACTTTAAAAAATTGGTTTGTCATTATTTCATTGCAATATTTTTCAGAAGCGTGTTAAGATTTTATTCAAGGTCAACGCCATAGATAACCACAAAACAACCATGAAAACAGTCCTTTAAATAAATAAATGAAAAAGTAAAAAAAAAACCACACCATACAATTAAAGTTCTCCCGTTAAGAAACAAAAATATTTTTTCTATTCTATTAAAGCTTAGTTAATGTGCTGCTAAACGTAAAATGAGTTCTCAAAACATATCTTCAAAACCTATTTTATTTCAACGATAATTCTCATCAAACAATGACATACAATAGAAACAATTATTTTCATGAAATATTTTGTTTTGGTGTACACCAATAAAGATAAATTAAATATATTTTAAATAATTTAGGACTGGTTCGTGAGGATTACTTTATAAACTATGACATAGTTTACTGTGCCTATGTAAGAGAAAATACTGAGATGAAATATATGTCTTCAGTCTAAGCAGTCTGGGCTTTCAACGTAAGTGTATAAAATAGCAATAACAATAATAATAGAAAGTTAAAAAAATTAATGAATTGTATATACATTTGCACATTCTCTTGATTAAAAATGCCTTTCAAAGAACAGCCATGTCAAACATCATTTGCTTGTAAATATATACATATAATAAGTATTTAATTGGTACCTTTTGTACCATATACATCTGTATATAATTATTGAATGAATAAATCAATCAAATTGAGTCAACAAAACATTGCTACATGTTGTATTCATAAGTTTATAAATCAACGATACTCTAGGAATCGAACATTGCTAAATGTTGCCTTTGAAGGCAGTTATAAAAGAAATGAATATATTCAATAGCTGACAAATGATCAAAATTTGGTTTTTGGCAGTACATGTAGCTGTATGAACACAAGTTTTTTGAAAGAAAAAAAGTTTAAAAAATAAAAAATCGGTAGATGTAAAAATAGTTATATGATTGACATGCAAAATGATAGCCGAGTCCACTGATACTCCCACCTATACTCCTTGAAGATACTGCATCTGTATGTTTTTTCTGTGAAATGAAAAAAAACCAATTTTACTATAACTTTAACATGCACTATTTACTGATAAAAAAACTGAAAATCATATGATTCAAATTTATCCCCCATAATTTACCATTTTTTAAGTGTTTCAGGTATATATTAATTTTTTTATTTTTTTTTTAGGAAAGTTGATATAACGTGATATATGTATATTTTTTCGTATTTATTTGATTTATTTGTATTTATTGGCAGTATATGACGTCAGAAATGACGCAACAGATATTTTTTTATTCAATCAAAATCAGCCAAAAAATAAAACTAATTATCATAATACTTCATCATCAAATTGTTGAACTTTGAATATATAAGTAAAGCATTTTTAATAATGCAAAATCAGATATTGAAGTATTGCTCAATAGCTAGCTTTATATATTGTACTTGCATACTTGTTTTCAATACTCACATGTAATATGAGCCTCCACTCATTTCTTCTTAAAAGCACATGGACTTACAAATGATTTCATACGTCTATGGTAGTAATAAATCTGTAATATAGACTGACAGATATTAACTGTTTAAAAATAAGCTTTCATGACAAAAAATCACATGAATTATAGATACCACCACTTACCCATGAAATATAACTGTTTTAAGAATTAACTTAAAATTCTCACCAAAATATGCAAATTATAGAAACCAACACTTACCCGTGGATAATAGATTTCCGTTTTCTTGTAAGGCGTAAGACAAGACACAATCTAGAGTACAAAAACATGCCAATTAGATTCTTTTAAATCCAATTTAAAGACAAAACAATAGTCTTTCCAACATTCTTCCATTGACAAAGGCTTTTCTGATAAGGAAAGCGACTCTTACATTTCCATTTTCAATTATCTTTCCAACGATCAACTCTGACGCGTTGTTCATAATTCCACATGATTCTATTTGAATATTTTGGTCTTGTTTGTTCCACCAAAACGAAGTAGTTCTTTTATGGGTATCTACTATGCAGTTTTCTGAAATATTAAGTAAAGAACATTTCAATTGTTTGAAACAATCTCCAAAATGAAAAAAACGATCGAATAAACATTATAAGGAAATAGCAAGTTGGACGTAAACTACTTCTGTACATAAGGAGGTTGGGTGGTTAACAAATTAAACATTTATATTTAGATCTTCAATAAAAAAAATTTTCTAGAAACTATTTTTTAAGCTAAAAACTGTTGTTTTGGTGAATAAAGTTAATACATATATTAGCCTTGGATGCTTAATGCTATCATTTTCAGATTTCTTCATTTTAAGGACGTTAATGTAAATATTGTGGAATCATTTAATTTCGTGGGGGTCAATTTTCGTGGATTATACGATTTTTGCTTATTCGTGGGGATGTACATGTAATTTCGTGGATGCATCGGTTTTCAGTTCAGTAGGAAAACTTAATATTTTATAATTAGTTTTTGTGGAGGATGTAAATTCGTGAGTGAGGGCTACCCATGAATACCACGAAAATCGAGCCACCTTGAATTCTAATGATTCCACAGTAAAGCCAAAAATAGCAACAACCATCCAGTCCCCTTTATACAACAGCTTACCCTTTGGTAAAATCTGTTTTTCGTTTTTAGGCGTTGAATACATGATTTTTGTTTGACGATTATCTGTTAATTCTCCTCTAGAATTTTTAATATTTTTTCTTTTGTTTTTCCTCCTTCTCCTTCTTCTTTTTCTTCGACATATGCATCGCATATTTTCTTTATTATTGAACCTTCTTTTCCTTTGACACAAGCGATGGTTTTTTGTAGTGACTGTAATCGCCATCATTTGAGGGTTTGTTTTAAATATGATCAGTAAACATTCGTGGTTTTGTAATTTGTATTTTCGTCTGCCTTGTCGATTTTTGGTTGGCTTTATTCTCGTTGGGTTTTTAACCCTCAGCGCAATTGTCATGTTAACTCTTTGGTCAGACATCTTTAAACAGGAGACATGAACTTCCATATGACTCTCATCAAATGGCTGTTGGAAACATAAAAGGTAATTTCTTAATAAGCTTTAAAATGATGACTGTACTCAAAATAACAACAACAACAAATTCAAACAGAAGAACCAAAATTTATCATTTGAATATACATATGTTTATATTCAACTCGAAATGGAAAATGCAATGAAAAAAAGCTAATGCACCGATTATAAACTGTACTTAACCACTATTAAAAATACATTATCTTAACTCATATGTTTACTAAGGTAACTATATTACAGCAAATAATTGAAAATTAAATTTCTATCCTGTGTTTAACTGTTTTTTTTTTACCTTTGTGTTGTTAATCTTAACAAGATATTTCCACGATAGACTGTCTTCATATATTCCTATCGTTATATATCGGAGATTTCGTTTTGTGCCTGAAAAAGAAAAAAAATTCAGCAAAAATTAAAACGTTGTATTTTATAAAAATTGAATTTACGTTTCCAAAAACACTCTAAAAGACAATCTCCGTAGATTGGTTGCCACAATTTAAATGATTAAATAGAAACACCCCTTATCTAGGTACAGTGGCGTCAGAAGCAAATTGAAAGGTTGGGGGTGGGGGTAGACTAATCATCAGAAATCTTGACAAGCCAAAAAAAAAACCCACTAAAACTATTTCCCAAAGTCATGAAAATTAAAATCGGAGGGGGGGGGGGGGGTATGATGTAGCTTCATATATGATAGTGATATATTATAATATAGGTTTTCGTTTTCAATATTACTATTACTATTTTATTTTTTTTAAGGTAACTCTAGGATCAATTGTTAGCCTCCCATCCCATTCCGACGCCTATGAGGATATATAACTAGAAATCAATGACTGTCTCACCTCTTTCTATACTAAGCTGTATTTTTCCAAGTCTTTGTTTTGCCTGCGTGCTCGTTGTTACGTTATAATACTTTATAGACAGCTTACCGGTATACTCATAGGGCTTTACCCTGTGTATATCTGAGTAATAAAATCGTAACGTTAAAATATTTGAGTACAAATATCAGTATAAAAATACATAGCTTTAAACAAAATGCATGTCTATCATTAGAATGAAAAATATAACATACTAGATATTGAGAGTTATTTAATATATATAATGGATGATTTAATGAACTGTTTATATATCGTTGTAAATACCTCTTCTCTTCATGTAACAGTTTCCATGATTAGTATTCTATAAATAATAAGAAAAAAATAAATTAAATTATACATGTAGGAATGATTTAAGACATAGCGCTAGACTAGTACGTGTATATGAAATGCCAATGCAATGGCATTTTTGCAACTTGACTTTCAGTCGCTGTCCATCATACGTATCTAGGGCTGATATACAACGAGTTTGGGTTAGTATGGGATGCGATATAACAACATGACATTTATGTCATGTAATAATCTATATATCATAAAATATTTCACTGCATAAACCCTTTAATTTTGCTATCTGGCATTTCAAATGTAAAAATTAGCAGCGTGTTTTTACGAGCTAGAACTCTTACATACACATTCAACATTTGGCAGCACAGGCTCATAGCATCTCCATGTTAATTCAATTTTTTGTATATAAATTTCAGAAAAATCTTTGCTGCGCAAAAAAATGAAAAAGGGGGGGGGGGGGGGAGACAGCCCCTTTCCCCAAAGATACGTGCATACACGTTTTATTATTCGTGCGTCAATATACACATTAAGACATTGGGTTTCAGAGTCAAAGTCGATTTTTTTAAGTATATTTTTTCAATTAAGACTCGCGTGTGCAATTTAGAATAACGCTGGCATAATTGATTTAAACAATCTCACAACAACACCATAAAATTATGAGAGTGAGACTAGGATCTAAGAGTGATCTTACTTAGTCGTCTAACTTTTTATGGTCCCCGGACCTGATTAAAGACGCAATAATACGAGGACGTAATAATTTTTCTTCCTGATAACAACATAACAGGTAGCATTGTTCCTTTACCGGTTTACACGGAAACATTGACGACTCTTTTCTCTTTCTTCTAGCCTTTGTCGCGCATGCATTCGCCGTTTTAAGTTAAAATCGTTAGATACAATTGTAAATGAAGATTAAATAAAAATAAATTGTATCCTAATTAATGTATTTAATACGTTAAAACTATGCATAATTATGCTACCCTTGTCCTGAAACTTAGCATTCAAAATACATGTGATACTAACAGTAGATGCTTTAGAAAATGATACCGCAGTGTCGCCGATCTTATTAAAAAGCAATGTTAGAGGCAAAGCATGAAAATATATGCACATGCGATGGAAACAAAACGGTATTTTTAAAAAATACGAAAAAAACCCTAGGTCATCCTTACCTGAATTTCACACTTGGGACTGTAGTAGCATGCCTCAGTTAGCAACGATATAAAGGATATGGAAAGGAAAAACACAATCATGTCTTAACGCCTTACCGTCTTAATCAATTATGGTTCCCGTAAAAAACTCTTTGTTTCCTGTTTTAAAATATTTCCGCTCTCTTTTGAATGTGCTTTTATAACTACCTTATCCAGGAACTTTTACCATTATTATCCCTATCCCGGAAATGATTACTTTTCCTTATTTCTTTTTTTTTTTTTATAGATTTGGCGATATCCAATCAAACACAAAAGTTGCGAACGTTTAAGTTGGTATCTTCCTTAATAACAGGCACGTAGCATCGTTTTTGAAAGTGGGGGGGGGGGGGGGGCCAGACCTATCCAAAAAATCTTGACAAGCCCAAAAAATAAAAAAGAAAAAAAAAAGGGGAAATTTAAAGTTTCCAGAAATCTTCAAAATCCTAATCCGTGGGGGGGGGGAAACTCAACTATAGTTCCAAAAATTTTTTTCCCTACCATAATTGTTTTCCTTCCAAATCATCAAATTCCTAATCCGGGGGAGGGGGGGGGGGGGGGGGGGGGAAGGGTAACTTCAATTTGACTACTCATTTCCTTATTCTCATATCAATTTTTTACAAACTTCCAAAAAAGTGGGGGGGGCCAACTCCATTATAATTCATTTTTTTATATGTAAATTTTAAAAAATTTGTTGCTGCGGGAAAAAGTGGTGCAAAAAAAGCTACGTGCCTGAATAAAACCAATAACAATTTGAAACCAAAACTATTTTTTTTGTTTAAAAAATTAAAATTTGCAGCCTCAGAAATAAAAAAAACCCAATTTGTTTACTTATCATTTACATATATCCCATCAAGTTTTCACGAAAACAAACTTTCATAGAACATGTAATTGGATTTAGCATTCAATCTAAAGTTTACAACGGATTTCCGACAAATGAACCCATGGCAAATAGTATTTGTCAAAAATATACTATACATTGTTTATTCATGAACATTTTAACAAAATTGATATTCCGATAAAATTTTAAAACTCTACTGAGTGTTTTTTTTTCACTGTCAGGACAAGGGTTAATGCTGTTGAAAAACCTGAACAGAAAGTAAATTGTTTATTTTTTAAAAAGTACTGTAACCCATCTTCTAATTTATTCGACCTAAAAGATCTAGATGGGTGTGGAATCAAATTACAATGCGTAAACCGACGCCGCGGAAGAATTTGGGCTTATGTCAAGGGCATATTTTTAAGCAATTTTAGTTATCTTTTAGAATGTTAAATTGTATCAATATCATTTCTATATATTTATCTTCGAAACTGCTATACATATTTATTTATCAACACTGTTCCTGATAATTATGCCAGTGCCAATGTGGCATTTTTGCATCCGTCGAAAGTGCGTGTCTCAAATTCAAACATGATAGAATTGCTTAAAACACTGCTATGATTTTATTCCTTTGTTCTAGCAGTTTAAAATTTTATCTGTGACAGTCCGATATTAGTGAGCTTCTTTATATCTTTATATCAGACCGTTACCAGTGGTAACAGTACTGATATCCCTCAGAGACACTCTCGGGAAAATCAACAATGAAATTCAATGGCAGTGTTTTAAGTACGATATATGCCTCAAAAACTTTTTTATGAAGAAAAAAAATATCAGACAGTTCTGGGCCCTAACGGGCCTCGAAACTCTCTGATATTTTTTCATACAGAATGTTTCGGCATACATTGTAAATTATTACTACATGTAGTACTTATAATCACTTTTGTAATTGGTTTTTTTTATATATAGAACCAATACAATTTCCTAATTTTTCAGAATAAAAAAACTTCTTTTTCTTTCTAAGCAATAATCTATCATTTGGTTAACACTGATTTTTACAAAACTGCATCTTAAGCGTTTGCAAAAAATTCACCGTTGCACTGGTATAATTATCCGCCACTGACAGTGTTTCAAAATCTACAGTAATTTTTAGGTAGTGTGTTTATATATTCATTGAGAGAGTCATTTTTTATTCTTGTATCTTGTCACCTTTAGAAGTGCTTCACATAATGATATAGGAAAATATTAAAGGATAGGGGCGTACAATGCATTATAAATATATTCCCCACTTTGAGCAATAAAAAAACCATATCCAGTTGCTCAATATATTTATTTTTGACTTGTAGACATTGTTTAAACTAAAAATTTTACGATGCAGGTCAGTAACGTGCTTTCATAAAGTAAATCTAAGAAGCATAGGTTTCCAAACTAAGGTCACGGTGTTTTATACCTTAATCTTACTTGACAATTTACCGTGCTAAATTGCAAACAGTTTGTATAAATCGTTCTAAACTCCATCCTAAAAGTACTTAAAGTTTATTTAAAGGTTATTCTCCCTTTCATTCATTTTTTTTGGGAGTTGATTTTAATCAACTCTCCTATGCAGTTACTCAAGCAAACCGAAAGTGAAACAGTGTTTGGACCTAAGCACAAATCAACACCGCGGACAACATTTAGTTCTAATCAATAAATTCGATGTAATGAGTTTTTAAGCATTGTTTTTCAAGGAAACTAATTTATAGATACCTTGTAAATAGTCAGATTTTAAATGGTACGAACAATTTAGATATTTTTTAAAATCGTACATTTTATGTATTCCTACGCCAGAGTTCAATATAGTCTCGTTCAACCAGACGCTCGGCTGTCTTCGTAAATCTCCGACAAGCAGAGAGTCTCTCTTGCTTTTCGGAGATTAACGGACACAGCTGAGCGTCTGGGTGAACGAGACTAGAATTCAATTTTGCTTGGATCCATACAATTTCTCATAACTATTTCGATTACTGATACGTAGTTTGATGGAATAGTTCTTTGAATTTTACACAACATGATTGATATTGGATTTTCACAAAATTCCTGTAGGAGAATTCATATTATAAAAATGTGCGTAATTCAAATACTTATAGGTATTTACTTGCCATGCATGCAAAATTAGATATATCGATGATTTTAAAATAAATAATAATCGATAAATCAACTCCCGTCAGTACTTCAGTACTTTGATTATTGATTTATTAAAGTGGAGTCTAGACCCATTTTGAACCTGCAGCTTTCATGTGTAGAGGAGAGTACAACTTTTATTTGTTTCAGTCATTGATTTATCAACAAGAAAAAATAGAAGATAGACACAGGCATATGTATTACATCCAAATTGAATTTCTTTATGGTTTACTCCCCCAACCCCGCCACAATTGACAATTACATTGAAAGCATACAAAATGTAATGTGTTATTCGTGCGTAACTTTCTAAAGAAGTAAATAATTTAAGCACTGCAAAGAACTTTGTTCTTCAAATACTACTAAATTACATATAACCGGATAACAATTAGTCAGTGAGCGATTGGTGCAAAATTACCACTTTGTCGCTAAACACACAAGACACAAAAAAATGTGTGTGATGTTGGAAAAGCAAAGAAGATTAGGCGTTGAATTCTCTCAAATATTCAGTGCAAAACCCCTAAAAAACGGCTCTTATTTGTTATCTATCCTGTGAATACCTTCGATTAAAAAAATGTTATTGCCATTTAACACAGCCGATTTATTTATTGTGTATATGGTCAACGTACGTGTAATTCTAAAACTCAAGACGGTGGACCCAAGAGGCAGGAATCCATAAAAACATCCCAAATGATCGGTTGAATTACACGTAAATGCTTTGAAAATTGTTTTAAACTATCCCATGGGCCATAATGATAAAATCTGGTATGTAAAATGCCATTGGAAACTTTCATTTCATATCAATGTGTTATTAACTATTATAACAAACATTCTGAGAGAATTGCACGAGCAATGCATGTCCTTTAACCACCACCCCCTCCCGTGAACAATAAAGCAATTAATTGTCGTTTTATTTGCAACATGTACACATGTCTGGAAAAAATTTGGTTCAAGATTTTTCAAATGGACAAACCCGATTAGTAATGAAAAATAAGTTGTCTAAAATTAATTTCGTCATCATTTTTAGGTTCATTTGGGTATATTTGGGTCCATTTGAGTAAATAGGTGCAACAGTGCTGCTCTAAGCAGATCATAATTTATACAAATTTAAATATTTTCAAAAATAAAACTTTGAAAACCAGTAGATAAAAAAGAAACGCAAGTGAAATTGATTAGTGTTAATTGCTGTGTCAATCAAAAGTCTATGAAATTGTCAAGTATGAAGAAAATCTGTGACTATGCGTGGCCACCGAATTTTGATCTTAATTCAGCAAGCAGGATATTTCATGCAATATTATAAGTAGAGGGCGTATGAAATTTTAATGAGTATTCAGTTTTTATTTAAAGTCTGTAATAAGAATTTTTGAAATATGCTTGTATATAAATATATATACCAAAGATATATAAATAATTCTTTCTATTTTGGAGGATATTTAGACCAACGAATTATCCGGAAATTTTATGTGCGTTCTGGGTTTTCGCAATTCGTGTTTTAAGCGTTTCCGTGATGAAGATTAAGAAGGAAGCGTAAATTCAACACTGATTGTTTGCCAACATGACAGACCGAGATGGAGCTACAACTACGGATTCTGCTTCTTCTTCAGCAGCTAATCCTCTTTCAAGAAAGCTTAACAAAATTTTAGAAACAAGACTTGACAATGACAAGGTATGGAACAATTACTTGCGTTTTGTGGTACCATAAACTGTGCGAAATCAGGCTAATTGATGCTTTGATGGTTTGACTCCCAGATTCAGCTCTTCTTTTGCACTGATAGCTACACTAAATCTTGGAATCTTCTCACTCCTTCTTAATTCATGTCTGAAAATTTGACATTAACTTTGCTGGGTTGTCATGGTTAAATTCCAGATATCCATGTGTTTTTTATTGTCTGAACCTTCAGCTGTTCAGGGAGAGAGGTAATGGACTAGAATTTAAAAGAAAAAAAAATTAGGATGAATGTATAATCCTCAGGCATATCTATTATAATTTGTTCTATACTTTAGTCCACAGAGCTTTCAGAGATCTTTTGAAACTTTGGTTGATGAGTTTCAAACAAAGAAACAGTTCATTCTTATTCTTTCCATTTCAGGAAATGCTTGAATCACTTAAGGCATTATCCACATTTTTCAATGAAAATAGCTTACGAACTAGAAGAAACCTCAGAAGTGATATAGAACGTAGAAGTCTGTCGATTAATGAAGAGTTTTTACAAACTTTTCAAGGAGTTAAAGAGGTATGGAATTATTTTGATAAACTGAGTAAAATTTGTACTGAAATCATGAATTAAGTTTTAAGAAAACTGTAGCATTTTTAGAGTAATACTGTGTACAGGGAAAAATGCCAACGAATTCCAACGTCTCAAATTCTATTTCATATAACACATCTTTGTCTGGACAAATTTAAGACAAGGTAAATCTGTTTGCAAGTGAAGAAGGACGAAAATAGCACAGGCGAAAATAACCCTGTATATTATGTTACATTCTATTGTTAAATTCATAATCATGATGATTATAATTAGAACCGTTATAACATAGCTTGGACTTTTGGTAGTTGTGTCAAACAGCAATGTGACGTAGGCCTGTCTATTTCATTGTTGGCCATTCAGCCATGGCTCTTTGAAATAAACACGATTTGTCTGGCTTTTGAGCTAAGACTATGCAATCTGTGTATATTTCGCTTGAAACAGCGTCATTCTTAACTTGTTTTGACGCAAGAAATAGATAGCTTTGTACTTCTGAAAGTCCAAGGTCTTGTTATACATGTTATAATGGTTCTTTAAAGAGGCATTTTTGTAATGCTATGCACATTGATGAAAAATATCAAATGACAGTGCATACAAAATGTATCATAGATATTGACTTAAGATCTTCTCATTGTACTGACATTAAAAAACATACCAAAATGCTTCCCATTTTTCCTGTGTTACTTTGTTTGAATAAAAAAATCTGAAATGTTTAATCTCAATCAAGTCTTAATAATTAATTCTTTTAGCAACTTGACAGTGTGTATGCAGATGTGAAAGCAATGAATGATTGCTGCCAGGACATGACATCACGTCTGAAGGTATCTTCTGCTTTTAAATCAATTCCAACCAAATAACTTCCATCAGGAAGAAGTACTTAAGAGTGCTCGATGGTTGTGTGCATTTTTAGGCTATATTTACCTTCTTTAGACAAGAGCTCTTAGACTATATAAAGATAAAGGAAAATGTTCATATTTTAATGCTAAAGTCTTTAGATTTTTTTCCTTTACTATTGAAGTCATCTTGTGCTAGTTTGTGACTAATTCATTATAAAATAAAGTATCTCCAATAAATATTAATTTGTAGTATTTACACAAATTAATGATATTAAAAGGTTGTTCACTTGCAATACCAGATCTTAAGATTTAATCTTATAAGACTAGATCCTATGTTGGCATTACTTGTTCGAAGATTCAGTCTTATGATGATGCAGAATTGTAATTGAAATAAATGTTCATTTCCTCAGGCAGCAAAAGAACAGACACACGACTTGATATCCCAGACTACTAAGCTTCATGCTGAGAGGTTTGTCTACCACCCATGACTGTTTATAATAGATCATCCTTATATTTATAAGCTAATTTAATATTCAGTTACTGTATTGGTTTCATGGATGACTATTATACATTTCATTATTACAGTCAAAAGGTGCAGATGAAACTACAGGTGGCTGATGTTTTTCTGGATAAATTTCAACTGAAACCTAATGAGGTTAAAGCCCTTCGTGGAAACCGAGATGGGTCTTTGAGCCAAGTAAGTGATCTGTTTTAAGGTCAAGATCTAGAAAATGAAAGGTGCCTACAAGTTTATGAAATCCAAGATATAAGTTCTTTCAGTGATGCTTCATAACAATAGCTTTGTGTTATAGAGTGTATCAGGGCTTGAATTTTTGTTAAAATTGGTTTAAAATGGCGTCAGATTGAATATAGGTATCGGGATTACTTTTCCCATTATGTAGTATATAGAATGTCAAGAAATTGTTACATTTTCTACATATTTCCTTTAAGACCGTAAACTACGGTTAAAAGATGTAACAAATCAATGAATGACTCATTATGGTTCTAGAGCAATAAGACACTCTGGAATGATTTACAAGATCTTGACCTTCATGGGTACCTTATGTCTAGTAATTTTCATGATGATCTAATTTTCGCTTAACTCTGGACAAAAAAAAAACCTCAAGTTGACAAATGTCAAATTCTCTCTGCATATTGTATATGAACAAATCTTTACGTCCATAAAAATGTAGATAAATTGCATACACACAGTCTGTTCTCTTGTAGGAGTTTTTCAACAGCTTAAATAAAGTCAAGACGATTCACAATGACTGTAAAATCTTGTTGAGGACCAATCAACAAACTGCAGGGTTTGTATGGACATATGTAATGTTACATGTATATATAATAACCTTCAATAAAGACTCTAAAAAGAGTAAAAATTGAGTTAAAATACATTATCAGTGTATTTTTGAAAGGGTTAAATGTGATATTCGTGGTTATTCTAATTTTATACCATATATTCTAAATATTAAATTTGATACAAAATTAAAGTCAAGAGATAAGATGGGTAATGAATGGAGACCCCCTATGGCTCTTCACATATTTTGCTTTTAAAATGATCTTGTATTGTTGTCATATTTCAACCACTAGTCTAAGAGTTATTTGCCATTGCATATGATATTAATATTGTTGCTGTTTTTATGCCCCTCTTCGAAGTAGGGAGGGCATATTGCTGTCCGTCTGTCTCTCTGTCTGTTAGTCAGTCCACCAAGTTTCTGTTTATTTTCTTTGCAGAGGTTGTATGTACTGAAATAAAATTTGGTATACAGATTTATCATAACAATATCTAGGTCAAGTTTGTACGATCAAGCAATTTTCAACAAAGTAATGCCCCTTGGACTTAAAAAAAAATTCAATTATTTTCTGTTTCCATTCATTTACTTCGCAGGGGTTGCACGTACAGAAATAAAATTTAGTTTAGAGATATATCAGAACAATATCTAAGTTTGATTTTGGGTAGGATCGAGCAATTTTCATACAAATCTATTTAGTGAAAAGCATTAACTAAGCTGTGATACATATGTAAAGTTAATCTGCATACAGTTTTTAATAGTTCTTATTATTATAATATCAAGTATTCATATTATTATGTATGTTGACCGTGTTTTTGGCAACGTTGATTATATTAGGCCTCTTGGGACAAATAAAGTGCCCTCAGCTTCGTATAGGGCAATATATCATCCCTCATGGGCTTAAATCTGATGAGTGTTGCCTTTAACTACAATCATTATTTGTATAACATTGATCTTTAACAAAACTGTAATTAAAAAACCTATGTTTACTGTACAGTCTGGAAATAATGGAGGCAATGGCCCTTCATCAGGAATCTGCCTTTGAAAGATTATACAGATGGACTCAGAGTAAGCTCCCTTTGAATTCTGTAATTTTGTTTTTTAATTGATATGTGTAGCATATATATGTAAATGCAAGTATCTGAAAGCATTAAATTAGCATGTTCATGACTTGTATCCTATTAAGAATAAAAAAAACCTACCAAAAACATGTAGTACATAGATTTTTATTTTATTTTATAACAGTAACATATACAGAATAATCTTATTTTATGAACATATTTATTTTTAGATAAATAAGGTTTGAAATATGTAAAATCAAATGGCAAGAAGGTATATATAAATGCACAAATTTTAAAACATTACATTTAAGTGTGCGAATGATCCTGTTGCTGGGCACATGCACCCATATATTATTTTTAACTCTGCAGTGAAGCAAATAACATTGAATATTATGGATTGTACTTATAGATGAATGCAGAACTTTAACAGGAGATTCCCCTGACATCTCCCCTATGCTCTGTCAAAGTATGGAAGCCCTGCAGGACAGGCCGGTGCTCTTTAGGTAAATCACCAGAAAATCTGTGACAATTATTTAAAAGTCTACATTTGCATTATATTAGCATGATATATTACATGCTTGCATATTTACGTCTATGTGCAGAAAATCACCTTTACAAAGATATGAATTGTTTATTAATTTTAATAAAAAAGAATATTTCAGTAAGTATGGTAAGAAGTATGCAAAACTGTTATATGTGGGGGACAGTTGTAACTTTTTTTCTTTCTGAACATTTAAGTAATACATATAATACTAATCTGATGTTAGATTTTACTATGCTACATATTGTACTTGCATATTATTTGAAAATATTCCCTCTCTTTAGTTTTAGACTTGAAAACATATAATTGTCTTGCTTATACACTATAGAACATCAATTGTATAAGACTCAGCCCTGTATTTTAAGGATTTAACTGCTTTCCAAATCTGTTGAATTCTCAGCATAGTTTTTTAAGGCGTCGAGCTAATGCTCGACAGCCTTCTAGCGATCGTCTGGATTGGCAATCGTCCAAATTCATGCTCTGCACCGCCTTTTAAATGTGCATAAGAAATAAGTTCCTTAAAGTATTAAACGTATTACACGATTTTTATTCCATTTATCAAACTAAATTGTGTACAAAAAAAACATTGCCTACCTGGTTATTGACAACTCATTGCATAAGTATAAATTTGCTTAATCAAGAAATGGCGGATGAATACAATCAGGTGTAAAAATTCACTAAATATTATTTTAGTTTATCGCTTACATTTTAATTGGAGAGCGTGCCCGATAGAAATAAAATTTGCGATGTAAATTTATTTGTTATCGGGCACGGTCTCCAAAATAAATGTAAGCGATAAACGTATCTAGTGACTTTGTTGCTAAAAATAAACACGATAATGTAGTTGGTCTGGTCGAGCATTTTAGATAGCATGTGTCGTGGATTTGTTTGTAAACAACCGTACCATAGGGAATCTTGTTTCAAACGGGAATTGAAATAAATAAAAGTATGTTTTATTATTATAATTAGGGACATACTGTTAATGTATTCAAATCATGAACCCGTGAAAATTGTTTAAAGAAAATAATTTATTTGAACTTTGAAATTTCTTCGAATTTTGTAACCATAATGAGTTATGCATTGTAAAAGCACCAATACCTATTTTATAAGAAAATAAACTTATTTTTGTTTTTAAAGCAGCACAAAACATAATTCATATACTTCTCTATTCTATGTCTAAAATTATTTGATACACGACTATTTAATTAACAGAAATTCAAATTATTGATATCATTCTATATAAAAGAATTAAATGTCAGTTCGACGCCTTTGTGGCCGTTCCGGCCTTTGATTTGTATGACAGGAAAGATAACTCAAGTCAAAGTGCCTTAAAACCTATTTTGACTAATTCAGAAATTTTGTAGATATTTACATTGTTTTGCTTACCATATGACTGTGTGTTGATCATGTATACTACATTTATAATGATTTTGGATTGGTGGCCCAAAATATCCCCATATTGTACTACATTTAGCTGTCTTATGAGAATCAGACCTTTTTATGCCAGTTTTCCAATCTTGGTTTCTGTTTTAGATATTCTTTAGATGAGTATGGGACAGCAAGAAGAACAGCTGTAGTTAGGGGTCTTATAGATGCACTCACTAGAGGGGGTGAGTATTGGGTTCATATGGTCCAAATCAAAGTACTAAAAGGATTCATAGTATATGCTTGGCAAAGGTATATTAACTTTGATTCAAATGTTCTCTAATGTATGCTTTTAGTGCAATTTAAGTTTCTTTATCATTGGTTTACTGTCAGAGTGTATAACAGTAGAAGCTTGGAATATGTTCTGTATTGATTTCATAGATGAGTCGAAATACCTATACATGTATTGTACCTCTGATCAGATTAAAAAAAATGTTTACATGGCAGTACATTTAGCCTAGATTTTAATAGTGTGTAAAAAATATGATTCTAGAATGTATATTTTGCAAAAATGATGTTCTAGTGTTTGGTAATGCAAATTAATCCTGCTGTTTAATTAATCTGATAAAAAATTCAAGGTATTTAGTCATGTAATACACACTACAGTATTAATGCACATGTGAAAAAAATTATGTGGTATTTTTATCTTCCTAAAATCAATGGCAGACTAGAATATTTGAAGAACAAGAAATTCAATTTATGAAATCATATTTTCAATGCGTTACGAAAAATAAATATGTATTACCTATTGCAATGATTTCAACATGATTTTAAATAGCAATCTTAATATGAAAATATTTATTTTGATGATTTTGATAGGACCTGGTGGTACCCCACGACCTATTGAACTTCATTCCCATGATCCCCTGCGGTACGTTGGAGACATGTTGGCATGGTTACATCAAGCAGCTGCCTCAGAGAAGGAATATGTTCACTCTCTGCTCAAGAAGTGCACAGGTGGAAAAAGCAAATAACATTTTCAAATTGATGATTGATACCAGTTGAATGAATTTCATCAATGTTCAAAATGTTCAACTTTTGATTCATTGGTCAAGATTTCAAATTAAAGAAAACGTAGATCAGATTAATAGCTAAAGTTTTGAAAATTTCTGTTTTAAAATATTCATGAATTATTTTATTTTCAGTAACCACAGAGCAAGTACAGGATATCCTTGGACACATAACAGAGGGCGTCTGTAGACCATTCAAGGTATGCTACTCTCACAGCTCTGAGAGTCCAAGTAGTTAATAAGACTGGTAAACTTAGACCATGGAAGACATGATTTTGCCTTTTACATGGATCTAGAGGGGGGTGGGTGGGAGGTGGGGAGGAAGGGGAAGGGAGGTGGTGGTCCCCCATGGAAGATCTTAAATTATTGAAAAGGCCCTAGACCCCCTTAGATTCATTGTATTTTTTCCTGACAGTAGGTACAATCTCCAAAAGACATTTTAACAGTATAAATTTTTTGTCTTGATAAATGTGATGTGCATAAAGCAACTGAAGGTAATGTGATTGTCTTAGTCTTGTCTCATTTTCAGGTGAGGGTGGAGCAAGTATTGGTGTCCGAACAAGATGCAGTCACACTGTACAAGCTAAACAACCTACTCAAGTTCTATCACAATACAATAGGGTAAGCCATTTGATAAAATCAATGTCAGAGTGGCCAATTTCGCAAGGTCTGTTTTTCCTACTGACACCAAGAAAAGGGAAAAAAAATCTTTTAATGGAATTTTTAAAGAAAGCCCAAAATTACTGTTTTTACATACATGTATAGTAATTGTCAGTTATATGATTACCAAATAGAGGGCATAGGTAAGTATATGTTTTGGACACTTTGATTCATGAAATAGATGGTTACCTAAGATCAGCTGTAATTTCAGTAGTTTTTTCATTCTATCAAATTTCACAAGTACAATGTATCTCTTTTTCTGCAGCAACAATGAAATTCTTTTGACTTTAAGCTTCTTGAAAGGGGCCAAATTCTGTATCCCTAGCATGACATGTTCTATCTGCTATAAACACAACAGTTTTATCTTTATAAGCTTTTTTAATCAAAGTTTGTTATTTAAATACAGTAACTTTATATTCTTTATTGGGATTTGAGTTGATTTGGTTGCTTTTAAAGACATATAATTATGCAATAAAATAAAGTGTGTATTTTGAAGCATCAATAAAATTTAAATTTAGTGCTTAAATTTTATCTGCAAAATATTGAGCTGTAATTATAACTATTGCATATAACTACATGACAGTATAAGAATTCACTATTAATACTAATACTTAAAAAATTGTATAGTTTCCTATTTTTGAATGTTATTTCAATACAAATTTAATTGTAATTATTTTGATTTTTTTTTAAATTTTGATATTTTTTTTCCAACACAGACAAATAGTGAACAAGGAGGCCTCCTTGCTGACTACCATCACAGAAATCCAAGATCTCAGTCACAGGATGTTCTTCAACAGTCTCAATTGTCATGCCAATAAACTTCTAGACAAGGTTTGACAATTTTTTTTTTTTAATCTGTGCAATGTACCAGCAAAGTTCGTTAAAATAATTACCAATTTAATTAAATTTTGAACTTCATTCCGCTCTCGGTTGGTTAAACCGGGGGGTGGATGGTAGTTCTAATTTTAATTAGATTGAATAATTAGTAAATTCTTTAAAATTAGAAATAATGAAGTTAGATGTGGTTATCATTTCTCTGTGATGTGTGGATTTGTATTTCATTTTATTGTCGGCATGATTTGTTATAAAAAAAATTTAAATTTGTATGCTATGAATACTTTGCTGATGCTTCATGAATTTCTTTTTTGACAGTTCATGGTTTTAATTTTGTTTGGATAAATTTAGGTGGAATTGCCTCCGGCTGACCTTTCGACCCCAGCAGCACTCAGTCAGACAATGCAGTTGTTGAAGGATGTACTTGCCTGTCATGATGCCTCTGTTGTGGCTATTGATGACAAGAAACAGGACTTTAAACAGGTTTTAAAATATTCATCAGACGTCAGTAATTTTAGAATTACTGTAATGTTAAATGATATGTTAAATGAGTTGACATTATAGCAAAGCTTAACTGAAAAGTCAACCCCTGTATTATGTCAAAGGATGGAAACACTTGGTAGGCTCATCTCTTTGTTTTCTCATACTTATCAAAAAAGCTACCATAAACGGACTATCTCTTGACATAATTTGGGAACTTAACTCAAAACGTTTGAAATAAAAAGAAAAAATCAAATCATTTTAGTGATTAGTTGAATATAAAATGTTTTAGCTTCAATTCAGAGCTATGTGGTTTTTTTAGTGGAAGAAATTTCTACAGGCTTAAGTTTGACATGTTTTCGTTTGGTTACAGATATTGTCTTGTATAGTGGATCCACTTGTCCAGATGTGCTCAGTGTCTGCAAGTCGACTTAATGCCATAGACATGGCCTGTTACATGATCAACTGTATATACATTATGCAGACCACGTTGTCTCTGTATGAATTCACAGACACTAGATTAGAAATGCTGCAAGCCCAGGTAAGTCATCAGATTATTACTCTTTTGTTGCTTATGCCATTTAGATAATTGTGCATTAGGGGTTTGTTGCAGGAGATCTGGTTCCAAGAATTGAAAAAAAAAGTCAGCATTTGAAATAATATAGTCATGAAATTACCTGCACTAAAATTTAAATAATTTCCTAAAAAGAAATGATATTTTGATCATGTAATTGCATTTACAAATTTTGCAAACTGGCAATTTTACAAACCTTTCTGTCAGAAATAGAAGAAGGTATTCAAAATCAATCTGACTTCATATTTTATTGTCTTTGGGTCAAAAATTGAAATTTTATGAATAAACATGCACAAAAAAAAACTTGAAAATTTTGTTGTTGACATTCATCTCCAGGTTGAGGCACAGCTGGACACGTTAGTAAATGAACAAGCAGCAATGGTACTGAATAGGGTTGGGCTGGCAGAGGCCTACAAGATGGTTCAAGCCTATCAACCAAAACAGGTAATGCAGGGTACCATTACTTAGTTCACATCTGTCATATAATGTTGCTTTTATGAGACTTGTATATGAAATGGTTTTATTGCATAATGTATTTTTTAAACTTGTATTTAATACGTTTCTTCAAGAAACTGATGATTATTTAGAATGGATATTTTGACCTATATCTTCAGGGTCCTCTCTCTTCTCTCCAAGGCATGGATGCTGGGACATTGAAATCTGCAATGGTAAGAAATGGCATGCTTTTTTCAGATCTATACATTTTGTTGTGTAAAGATAAGAAAGAAATTCATTTTTTTTTCTTTTAAAATATGATAAATTTCTACTGAGAGAACAGTTTATACTGTACTGCTAATATGATGTTAATTGTTGGCATAAATTATTCGTAACTTCTTTCATTTGATTAAATTTTTGATTCAATACAATTTGTTTTATGAATATACATGTGCAAGTCAAGTAGCTCAAATGTAAAAAGCTAATTAAAAAAAGCGTTGTGTAAAATTAATGTGCTTCTTTTTCTTTTTGTTGTGCAGATGCAGTTTGACAGCTTCCTGGCCAATCCAGATGCCCTGGTTCTACCACAGTGCAGTCTAATTTTAAGTGCTCGAATACGGTAAGAGCTTTGGAAAAGATACAACCATTATAATAGTACATTTTTTTGTTTATGAAAAAAAATCAAAATAAAAATGAAATGCTAAAATCACTGTAATCAGCTTTTTAAGATTTATTTTTTTTTTAATGTAAAATAAATGTCATTTTCTGATATCAAACTTCTCATACAAAATGTATAAACCTCTTACATTGTAATTACATGTAAGAATTTAAAGAGGCATGGTCAGGATTTTGATCAAAAATTATTTTTTCAATTTTAATGTTAACAATACTTCAGTATGGCATTTTTAATAGGCAACCAAAATCTAAGTGTCATTTGTTGAGTTATAAGCGAATTGCAGAGCTTACAAGTCTTTGCTATGTAAACAGAGCTTTTATTTAGACTAAGTACATTTTGAGCGTTGAAGTGAAAATTTCACTTTTAGATCTAAAATGAATTTGTTAAACGTTACAAACTGTTTATCTATGCTTACGGTGAATTAAATGGTAGACAAATCAGCTTGAAAAATATTTTTTACTGGTGTATTCAACCTATGTAAACAAAAACGGCATGAGCCTTGTTTACATGACAACGAATTGTGATCTGTGTATCTTGTTTATAACTACGACTGACTCTCAAATTTCACTTGATCATTAGAAATGCCTGCCTAAAGCATTGCAAGTAATAAAAAAAGAATTTTACCAAAAGCATGGTGACCATGTCCCTGTAAAAGAAAAAGTTCAGATTTCAAATAAATTGAATGTTAACCGTTGTTAACTTGTTCGCCATCCTCAATGAAATCTAATATATTGATACTCATTTTTAAACCTTGAAAACTGTTAAGATTCATGTACATGTATTATAATTAGAAGCTTGTAAAAATACTTTACTTCTCTTTTTCCGTTTCCAGGGAATCAATAAAGAAAAGATCTATGGAACTTATCAATGAATCCTATAGACTGCTGTTTGACAGGATAAAGAATCCAGCCAATGAATACAAAGAGCCCCAAGGAATCGTACCAAGGACCCCAGACCAAGTGATGAAACTGCTCCAATATTAACTCTATGATGAATATTCTCTGTTATTATTTGTTATAATAAACGATGATATAGAATATGGTTACATGCAGTACAGTTTTGTTATTTTCTTGAAACGAGAAAGAAATCACTTTTATTATACATTTTTGCAATATTTACTTCCCAAATCTCCAAACTCTTTAAAAAACAAAAACAAAAAACTATAGTTAGAATTTGCTTTCTGAATTTTACCAAAAGGATAAAGTTGTGTTAGCGGTTTATGATTATAATTTCCTACACCAAAAGTTAAGACATAATTATGTGTTTACTCTGCAATGGCGTATCTAAATGTACATTGAAACATGGTAAGCACATGCTTGCAATTTTTTTCAAAATCTCAAAGAAAAAATAGATATTTTTCTTTGCAATTCCTAACAACTTTTTGTGTTTGTGTCGGTAATTAGCTCGAAGCATCCCGAACTTGTTCTTATACATGTAGTAAATAACCAGTTATATACACTTTTCAAAATATTGACTCGGTCGTAAGACCAATATTTTGATCAATATAGTACTTATTAACAATTAACCTGTTCATTACAATCAATTGATCTGTTTCAAAATAAAAAGAAACAAAACGGGGGGTATTAAAGTCACCCGAGTCACTAAGGTGACTTATTGCAGTTGTTTTAATCGTCTGTCGTCGTGTGGTGAGCGTTGTGCGTTAACAATTTTACATTTTCAATTTCTTCTTGAAAACTACAAGGCCAATGGTTACCATTTTTGTTGTGAAGCATCTCTATGGTAAGAGCAATTCATGACCCTACTACCCCCAGGGCGCCACTGGCCAAGTATGCCAAAAAAAAGCCGAATTAAAAAAAAATCTTCTTCTCTACTCCAACACATTTGAGGAAAAAATGCATGGTTATGATGTCCATGAGGCCCTCTACCACAATTCTGAAATTCATGACCCTTGGGTCAGGGGTTCAGGCTTTAGGATGGGGCCAATATGACCATATGATAAAAATGTATTTAATCTTAGAAACCATATATATATTTACTCCCATATACATGTATATTTGTTAAAAACTAAATGAACGGTTATGACGTCCACGAAATATTCTACCTGAATTGTGAAATTAATGACCCCTGGGTCAGGGGATTAGGCCCTAGGGCGGGGCCAATATAGTCTTATGGTGAAATGTATTGAATCTTAAAAAATCCTCTTTACTCAGACACATGTGGGAAAAAACTTAATGCATGGTTATGATGTTCACAAGCTCCTCTACCTAAATTATGAAATTCATGGCCTCTACGACTGACTGCATACATGTATATAGACAGAAAATAAAGCAATCTGACTGCATATTAATAAAATTAAGCTGTCATCTTTAATGATATTTAATGTCACCTACATGTAAGGCAAATGCGAGGCTGTAGTCTGAATTTTTTTTTAAATATGTATCTCATTCACGCAAAGAAAGTGAGCTATTAAGATGTATAGATTCGGCAAGAATCTCAGCGGACAGGGGGAGTAAAAATTCCATCGGTTAAATTATAACCGTTATTTGGGTTCTGTTGGTAGTGGAATGGGTAAAAAAATGTTTGAAATGAAAATGGTTTTATTATAATCATATTATAGGTCTAAATATAGCAACACGACGTATTTGATGCTGTTTTTAAATGATTTTGTTGTTGTCTCTAGGTCTTCTCTTAATTCACAAGGTTGAACCATGTAGATGACATATTTCAACATAAAAAATGTCGCTTTTTGAAAAAAAAATATTGAGAGGTGACGTAGAGTTGACTAATTATGCACTTTTTCAAAAGAAATCTTGAATGATAATTATAGCTCATGTCAAAAATCTTGAATATGTTTTTTCAGTACTACTTTATACCGAATAAACATGTACCGTACTTCAAATCTCAACATAATGTAACTTGCAATATTTGAGTAATAAATTTTGTTCAAACCTGTAACTTTTCGAGGTTATAGACATTCGTGTCAATGATTCCTCAAGCTTACAATCTTCTGCGCCAACTTTCTTAACTAAAATATTGAAAGCAGTGTATACGTTTATTACAGCAACAAAACGCTTTTAGTAAATATCTGTGAAAAAATATTTACTTAAAGTCTTAACTTTTCTTTTTATTCCAGTATCATGTATTTTCTTCTCTTTTTTATTTGAATCTTTGCTATAGTTTGAATAGTATTATGAGTATTGAACATTCCAATTTGTTCCTTTGACCTTCATGTAGGGAAATGTCTAAAATAGGCTGTGCCTGATGCCTAATTATACTGAATAAAATAGTGTTTAAATGAAAAAGAAAAAATATTTAAAAAAACATTACTACGACTTTATCATAGTTTTGATACATACGTATATTACTTTGTACCAACCATTTCTGTAATAATGGCGACCATTTAAAAAGTTATCTAATATTTATAGTTCTTAAACAATTTCATGTGAGATACACCAATAATCTATTACTTGTACGTAAAGCAATTTACTTATAAATCAAGAAAGGTTACAGACTGTTCATCCATACCATGTACAACTTTTAAAACATAACTTGAAGACGTGTTAGATAGAACAGCTACAACAAATAGCACTTATCTATACAATAAGAATCAAATTTTGATATGAAACAATGAACTGTTAAGTAAGACGTTTTTGGTCCATTTTGAAAGAGTTATAACAGGAGTCACTGCATAAAACATTTTACCTTTCAAGTGAACAAGAGCAGTGTCTGCTAATCGTCAGATGGACACATGTTCCTGACAGGTTAACACACGATGTTTCTGACCGGTGTTCAATAAATAGCGACGGGTCGTCCTCTAGCCCAAAGACCAGCTGTCCAGTCCACAAGCCAACCCAACGGTAAGAAAATTAACTTATGGAATATAATTCGCTATCAATATTAGGATTTAATCATTTTATTTTATTTTTTAACAAAAGCTAGAGAAAATTTAATAGACTTAATTTTTTAAGTGTATTATAAGTAGTAAATTCTATATCAATAACTTACAAGGAATCATATTGAACCAAGCGTCAAATGGGCCGCAAAAAATATAATTGTTGTATGAATCATCATTGGTTGTTTACATCAAAAACACACCACAAAGAAGAAAATAACGAGTTGGTTGTACTAATTTTTATGGTAAATTTTAATACTCGTATATTCTCAGCAACAAGTTTTGAAGTTTAACATTTGTCTACTATTATTAAGAATCGAGTTCGTTACTGTAAGCATTTCTAACGGTAATTGTATGATCATTGCCATAGTATGAAGTAATATCATTTATATAAAATTTTATGTCATTCAGGTCTTTTGTATTACGGGTCTTTAAAGTATGTCCCGTATACCGATCCAGTTACATTGTCTTGAAAAGAATGAAAAACTCCGAAATTTTCCGAATAGATTATATAGTCTCGATAAAAATGCACCTAACAAGACAATCTATGACCTAATTTACATTTACGAACAAAACAAAAAATATGTACTATTTTTTTGAAAGCATAAAACATATTTCTAAGTGCAAATTTACTTTTAATTCATAAAAATAAGCATAGTATCAAATCTGTAAACAAAAAGCTATCCCGCCGAAACGCAGTTACAATATTTAAATGTATATCAAATAACGGACCGCCTTCTGGCGGCCCGTAATGATCTATAATCATCGAAAGAAAAGAAAGTTGATCGTTTAAAGTTCCTGTTTTTTCACTGTTTCAAATATCGTATGCTTTCCATGTTTTTTTCTAGTCATAAACACAAAGTGATTTTCAGGCCAGTTGGTCACTAAAAATGATACAAATTACAAATAAGAATGAACTTTTTTCTGCCATATTTGAATGTTTGTGGAAATACTGTGGAATCATTAGAATTCGTGGTGGCTCAATTTTCGTGGTATTCGTGGGTAGCGCCCCCCCCCCCTTCCCACGAATTTATATCCTTAACGAAAACAAATTTAGGAAGAGTACTCTTTGATACGTAAACTGAAAACCGACGCATCCACGAAATTACATCCCCACAAATAAGCAAAAAATCTACCATTCACCAAAATTGGCAACAAATTTAAATGATTCAACAGTAATTGCTCTTAATTTCGCCAGAGAATGAGGTCCACTTTCATTTTCTGCACACTACTCGTAGCAGTATCTGCAACATATTATGGTGGTGGTGGATATAGCGGTATAGGGGGAGGACACGGAGGAATAGGTGGAGGATATGGCGGGAGAGGAGGAGGATATGGTGCAATAGGAGGAGGATATGGTGGAATAGGAGGCGGATATGGTGGACTCGGAGGAGGAGGATATGGCGGGATAGGAGGAGGATATGGTGGACTTGGGGGAGGATATGGCGGACTAGGAGGAGGATATGGCGGTCTTGGAGGAGGAGGATATGGTGGGAGAGGAGGAGGAGGAGGATATGGCGGCCTTGGAGGAGGATACGGCGGGATAGGAGGTGGATATGGTGGACTTGGCGGAGGATATGGCGGACTAGGTGGAGGATACGGCGGACTAGGTGGAGTTGGTGGTATTGGAGGTGTTGGTGGTATCGGTGGAATCGGAGGCGGATATGGCTATGACGATTATTCAGGAAGTGCTGGATACATTGCGGGTGGAAGAGGTGGACTAATAGGAGGCGGCCATGGCGGATTGATGGGCAGGAAAGGGGGTATAAAATTGTCTTTTATCATGCAAAACACACACATTTGTTGCTCAACACTTACGAAATGTGAATTGTCAAAGATTACAAAGACAATGTATTAATTATGGTTTTATTTTAAATTTCTTTGTAGGAGCTATTGGAGGAAGTTATGGGAAGCCACGTAAGTATTTAATTTTAAAAAAAACCTTTAAATTTATTTTCTCAATGCGTGATAACATTACAACCATTTTAATTTGTAACATTAGTTTACAGGTATGCAATTTTAAAACTCATAATGCATTGTGATGAATCAATACTCCTACTAAATGCTTCTAAAACATAAAAGGTGTTTTTTGTATTATTATTATTGTCTATTGATAAAAACGTTTTATTTTTCAGAGTATTAGATACTAACTACGGCATAATACATCACAGGAAATATGTTTGTGAACAAAATATGTTATCTGCATTTATATTTATATCAAATATGAAATAGTAAAACAAATTGCAGTTATTTCATTTTTTTTCAAAGATTGAAAGATATGGCATCTTTAGTTTCGAAAAAAAAACCCTACAAAAGTCCCAACATAAATTATGAGGTATTACAGATGTCTCAATATAAAGAAAAGAATGACAATGAATATCACATTGCTTCAAAATCTGAATCAGGTTTTATAAAGAAGCGTACTTTCAATGATACTAGACAACTCGTTTTTTGTCGCTCTTCAAAGGTGACAACAATGGCCAATTAACATTACACAAATCATTCTCTGACATATTGATGGCGTCTAGAGCAAGGTTCAACTATGATTAATTATTGTTGTAATTATATTGCATATATTACTGTGATTAATTGCCTTCTTGAGATATATGTGAGAAGTTATGCTTCCTTGCATGAATTTTATTTTATATTAGAATCTAATAATTAGAACACTCATGCATGTGCATTTGTACATGTATATACGTAGTACTACGTTGTTTTATTATTTGGTATTTTCTCCCAAAAATGTTCATAAATACAAACTGATATCACTGCGTGATGGCGTTTTTTATTGCACAAATTTTTAAACGAAAATGCGTTATGATAAAGTGCCTTAAAGAATGTCTATTTAAATGTTTTACCTCAGGACATGGTCAAAAATATTAGCGTTTGGCTGCTTGACTACAATTTCGAAAATCAAAATTAAGGTAAAAAAAGCTCTCTGAAAGAAAATGGACGATATTATCATATTAAAATGATATGGAAACAAGCCAGTTCGAAGAAAATGAAATTAAATTAATATACAATCACTCCTTTATAATTCGTCCAAAATAACAATAAATTGCGCGCTTGTGTGTGTGTGTGTGTGAGAGGGATCAGGGTAGTGTTCAATTTCACACAACAACTTTCAAATGAGTTTGAACGAAAAGATGTTTATTATCAATACCGTGGAAAGCTAGGATGATATTTTTTGTGTAAAATTATTTGCAGTGAATGGCCCACAACTGTTGTAGGAGGGGGTGGGGGTGGGGTAGGAGTAGAGACCTGTCAGAAATAATTATATTTTAGAAAAAAAAGTCTGCTGAACGCAGAAATGATGGTAACTGTAATTGGAGGTGACAAGTTTTGAAGAATAAATCTTGTTTAAAAACGCTTTAAAGTTTTTAAAGCTTTCTTTAAGATTTGCAAATGACCACAAACCGAATGGAAGATAAACTTATTTTAAATGATAAGATAGGAAGTCATTCAGTAAAAACTGTAATACAAGTATTATTTTTTATTTTTTTTTTGTAAAATTGTATTATTTTTCTCCAATTTGATATTCAAAAAGAATTTTCAAAGAATTTAAAAATTGTTGTTCCCAGAACTTCCTCATATTCATATTTTATTGTATCAACAGCATTGGCGTTGGGGGAATATGAGCAAACGGACTCATTGGGTTATAAAAACGATACCAAAATCAATAGAAAACGAATCCTTAAACTTAATGCGATGCATTTAGAATGAATTTGTTGTTTAATTGAATTGTTGTCCAGAATTATGGAAGCTGGTTGACTACCTAAGTACATTTGTAAGTTTGGTATATATAGCCAACAGACCTCTTGTATAACCTACTTGTGCTAAGGTTGAAAGTGTGAAATGAGGATCAATTGTAGCCGTCGGCAATTATTTTTGCACGAACTTCTACATTATTCAAAACACTTTTACAATACAAAGTAATTTGATAATTATGACTGTACCCCTTTTGAATTTCATATGCTAATACACATTCTAAAGTTTTCTAATCACACACTGATAAAATCTTAAAGTACATGTTAAAAAGAACAGCCAAATGATAAATGTGTTATCATTAACCTAGCGTTACTCTTTATGCATGTTGATTGATTTATCTCCATTGTTAATGTCTAATTGTGTTCAATAATCATTATGTACATATACTTGAAAAGTGAATCATTTAATCCGCCAGGCAGATATATTCATTAACGTTAACCTATTGTGACACTGTGGTTTTTTAATGATTTGTGGATATCAATCAACAATTTCTTTAAAGTTGATGAACATTCCTCCCCTAATGAAGTGCTCTGCGGCAGAATCAAATTTGCTCTTACTATTTGCCGTCAAGGTTATTTTTTTTGCTGCTGATAAACTTACTCCTTTGTCTTTTCTAATCCAATGATCTTGATTAAATGTTTGGTTCCTTTCCATAGTCTTAATACAGATGCATTTGCGAAACTCAATTGCACGATTGTTCTTTGTAAAAATTTTTAGCATTCATTATAAACAGCATACAGATACTAATGAACAAAACAAACATTAGCAAATTACCATATAAATGAAAGGAAAGGAAAATAACAACCATGCAGCGCAGAGGCGTCATCCGTAGGCGTTGTGTTGAGACAGCATAAGGAATGCCGGTCGCTAGAAACGAAAAAAATATCACCTTAATTCAAAATTAAATCATTATTAAAGAGAAAATTAAAATGTTAGGTGTCAGAACCTTAGGTGTCAAATATATTTCACGTTGATGGAAAAGGCGGAATTCCATATTTCAATAAATGTATCTTAATCTTAATGCTTCAATACTTTTGTCGACAAATCTTTGTGTATGTCTTTGTAAAAAAAAAGAAATATATATAAAATATATAAACTTACCTAAAGGGGACTGAATGGTCAACAAATTCCCCATCAAATCCAACTGGAAATTTCAAGAGGATATGTTAATTAGCCCCTAACTATTATTTTGTATAGACAGAATCCCAGTATTCATGTTCTAGAACTGATTTATCTAGTCCTAATCTTTCTACAGAAAACTCTAGTTATATTATTGATATATGTAGTCTAAAACTGGTCACATCCATCAGCTCCTTGTTATTCTATATTGTGAATTGAAGTATTTACAGTCTTTTAAATATATATATTTTTTGTCCTTTTGTTGTACCTCCTTCCAATGCTAATTATGATATTGACCTATTATACAAAATTGAAATGCATGACAATGATAACACATTCTGTGTAAAACTGTATATTAATATTATACACGTACCTTGATTGTAGGAAAAAACATATTATATAGGCATTGCGCCTCCTGTTCGATCCAATTCATGTATTCTTATATACTTGAATAAAATACTTATGAAATGAAAAATTAAACAGTTACGACGACCATTCAAACCTTATTATTCTATATTGTGAAATAAAGAATATATTAACATTTTTTTTATATTTTAGTCTAGTCCGAGTTAGTCGAAAAAAACTTTTAACGGCAAAATAATTATTATTTGGTCCAGCATGGTTTTTAAACATAATTTAAGTGTGCTGATTCCAAAAAAATATGCTGGCCTTCATGAAAATGGCGTTAAGTAGCTCAAAATGGCGATTCAAAATGGCGGACAACCAAATATATATATATATATATATATATATATATATATATATATATATATATATATATATATATATATATATATATAATATATATATATATATATATAATATATATATATATATATATATATATATATATATATATATATATATATATATATAAAGTCTTTTTATTATTGACAAACAATAATGAAATGATCCAGCTTAGTATTTTATCATATCTAAAGTGTGCTTAGTTTTAAAAAATTTGGTGGCCTTCCCCAAAAAGCGTTAATTAGGTCAACATGGCAAATCAAAATGGCAGACAGCCAGATTTTATAATTGTTTTCCTAAAAAATTTAAACTTGGGTGAACGCATAAAAAACAATAATAATTCAATCCAACAAAGTTATTTTTGCATTAGACGTGCTTAGTCCAAAAAATATGCTTTGCCAAACGGTTTAAAATCTGCAACAAGTATAGCAAAATTTAAGCTAGGCTTGCAAAACAATAAACTTGTAGAAAAAATAAAATCTAAATTATACAACCATGGACAAAAAAAATTCAATATACTTCATTGCCAGTGAAGAAATTTTTCAAGTAACCTTAATGCAGTCTTGTATAATCATGATTTAGTTGAATCATCAAAATGTCTAAGATGTGGATACTCCTGTAAATCTTTGGAAAGTATATACTATTAGTATTATAAATATTTATACCTTAATCTCAGATGGAGAGAACTAATATAGACTATTTTTGCCTGCTGTTCAATTCAGATTCGTTTATATACTTATATGTATATTTTGGATAAAATATTTCTTAAACTATAAATATGCTTGCTATGACAGAAATGGCGCTAATTAGATCAAAATGGCGGTCAAAATGGTCGACAGGCAAATTCTTTAATTCTCTTAAAAATTGAGGTAACAAACGATGATAAATTGGTTCAGCACAGCATTTTATCATAACTAAGGTGTGTTGAGTCCAACAAAATATGTTGATCGCGATAAACAGTTAAAAATGGTGGACAGCCAGATTTCATCATTTTTCGTCTCATAGTCTCTTTAATGGAAAAAATAAATAAATAACAATACAAAATCACATATTGGTCTAGCAAACATATTTATCATAATTAGGTAGTGTCAAGTTTGATTAAATGTGTTTGCAATGACGTTAATTTTGTCAAAATGGCAATTCAAATTGGTGTTTACTAGTAACTAAATTTCATTGATCTCTATATAGACTACTAAAGGCATCTTAAATGGGGAAAATGTTTGAATATCATAATTCCAATACTAATGATGTAACTGACAATCAAATTTGAACACTTGTATTAATAGAACCCCCCCCCCCCCCCCAGCTTTTAATTTGGAAAAAAAACCCATTCTGTTTTCCCTAATTAAGCTACAGTATATAATTATGTTATTTATACAATTTTTTTTAAAATGATAATATTGTGATTGAAATTTGCAAATGTCTTTACCCGGGAAGTAGGCACGTTTACATTCACGCATACAGGTTCTGCAACCTGTGGAGCAGTTGCAAGCTATCAAATCTAAGAAAGCTTTAGGTATAAGATCTTAAGGTCATTAGTTCCAGCAACAAACATCCATCACTAAATTTTATTATCCCATCTCGGCTGGGCATGGTAATATGGGCATGCTTATATATGCCTGTCTCCCTTCCATTACCTTGGTGTGTGTTTGTGTCATAAGCAACGTAAGGCAAATCCCAAGTTGGGACATATTCCCGGGCTTTGATTTTAGGAAGAAAGAAAATTAAACCGTCTCAGTGGGCAATGTGTCTTGGTTATCCATATAACTAAAGAACTTCTCAAACTATTTGATTTTCTGGTCAGTAAATTCCCATTTTCATACTTGTTTCTGTTCATTTATTATGTCGATTTTCTCGATATGCTGTAGAAATAAGAAGTTGTGTCACGCCATATCAGTGAATGAAATGAACCAAATGCTAATTCAAAGCTCTATAAAATGGAACATTTTATCTTGAACAACATTGACAGGGATGTTTATTGGCTTTAAAGAGGTTCATACATCCATCAGCAAACTTTGTTGTGAGGATAAGTTGCAAATTAACAATGACATGTTCTAGCATAAAAAAGCCTCAACTTTGCCTCTGAATATGGACACGCATTGCTATACTTTCCTCAGCACATTTGGCCAAACATATTTTAACAATTTTGCAAGAGGTTCTTTTATCTTTAACGAAGACATAGACAGCTTGATTCCTTTTACAATATATAAATTGTCCCAAGTGATGTTAAAATGAGTAAAATTCTTTGAGTTGCCTAAAACATTTTGCGCATACTTATCACTAATATATAAAGCTGGACGATATGTTGATCTCGACTCATTTTGAATCACGAGCTTTTCCAGTGTATATCATGATATATTAGTTAGATTTATTTGCTGGAAATGTATTAAAGGAAGAGACAGACAAATACTAGAATAGTTCTTCATGCCGTACACTGTTCCTAAGTACCTGATTGTATCTCCGTTATCATATAAGGTTTTGCCATCGATGTCTATAAAGCCTAAAAACTCCAGTTTTATAGTGCAGAAATATTTCTCCTCTCTCAATCTTTGCTTTGTAAGCATTTGTTGTATTTCACGAACTTGCAGGTCGAAGAAATCGGTACATAAAGTATAATTTTAAAAACCCCAGAAAGGTTTATGAACAAGACGGATATTGAAAAGCATGAACACAGAATGTTTAAATAAGATACCGGTATACGCCTTAATAAGACAAAACGGAAAAAATTAAAATATGGAACTGTTCTTGTTCTTCGTTAAAGTGTTCCAATCTAATTTTTCATGTGCATATTTGTATAATGTAATACTTACACGTTTCATCCCTGTAAACGGCTTTGAAAGAGAATTATGAATTCTGGCTGTCGGCCATTTTGAAACGCCATTTTGACCCAAATAACGCAATTTTTGTAAAAGTAAGCATATATTAGCAAACTCAGTATTCCCTAATTATGAATAAAAACTTTTTGTTGGATTGGACTATAATTGTTTTAATACTTTGTTTCTTGTTAAAAAAATGATGAAATCTGGCTGTAGGCCATTTTAAATCGCCATTTTGACCTATTTTAAGGAATTTCCGTCATAGCTAACATATTTCTTAAGACTCAGCTTGTCCTAGTTATATTGATAAACTTTGCTGGACCAAATTAAACTGGTTGGTCTCATGCTTTTTTCTGTTTTAAGAAACTTTGAAGAAAAAAATATGAAATCTGGCTGTCCGCCATTTTGACATGAAAAGCATTGCTTTAGTGAAAACCAGCATGATTCCTCCGACTTAGCACACCTTATTTATGATTTAAAGAATTATTTGAAAAATTATAATTGTTTCTTTCTCGCTTTTTCACCATATAAGAAACTAAAGGGAAAAATATAAAATCTGGATGTCCACCGTTATGAATCGCCATTCTTTTTTAGACAATTTGCGACATTTTCTTGAAAATGGCAAATTATTCCTGACTATCCACACATAAGTTATGATTTAAAACTTAGCTGGACTGAATATTTATTGTTTGTCTCACGCTTTATGTCCATTTCAGAAATAGTAGACGAATTAACCAAATTTTGTTATCCGCCATTTTAAATCGCCACTTTGACCTAATTAACCACATTTGTGGAAAGCCAGCATAATTGGTAAGACTCACCACATATTGGATATGATGAAATACTATTTTGGATCAATTCATTAGTGTTTGTCATTATTTCACCCATTGAAGAGACTTTAAGAGAACATTTTGAAGATTGGCCGTCTGCCATTTTGAATCGCCATTTTGACCTACTTAACGCACACTTAAACGTGTCTTTTGGGAGTGGTGTAGGTAAAGGCTCTGTATATAATGCCACAATTATGGTCTGGACATATTCAGATTCGAAATGTGTGATTACAGATCCTTGTACCAATAGAAGAAAATCACGATGCTGTAGTTTATAATGGACAAGGTTTTTGGTCTGTAGTTTCATTGTTTGGAAGAAAATGAAATGATTCATACACGTGACACATATGCATGTATTTTAAGAAGAGCAAAAAAAAAAAATAGAATCTGATGCTTTTAATTTCTCTCTCTTTTTGATAGAGTTTAAAGATGTAAAGATGCGATACTAGAAGGAACAGATTCAAAATTGCGTTTTTGAAAAGGTAAACTGTCATATAGTTGGCTATGTTAATTAACATTAAAGTTTTAGAAGTAAAGAAGGTGCATTGTGCTTCGCAATGGCCCTTTATTATGTAAATGCTGAGTAAACGATACGGTAAATTTGCACTAAGATAAGAATGATACAACTATGTTTATTGAAGTTTCATTTATATACAGACAATGTTAAGGACATGAAAAAATATTTTTGCCTAGTTTTGTATATGTGTTTTTTCGAAAGAAAAATCCAATTATTGACATGAAAATTGCGGGGGTGAAGGGGCGGGTGGCTGCCAAAAGGGTACATGTACCCCTATTTCACGGATAAATGCAGTTTAAAAATAGGAAGTTGATATTTTGCAGATCGATTGTACAAATATAACAGAGATGTGCATATTACTTTGATTTTGTTGGAAGTTTACACTAACGATATGTTTAAAAAATTGTTAACGTTTTTATTTTACACCTTTGTCAACGAAAAATTGCTTGATACTTTCATTATTTAAACACGAAAATACAAATATAGAGTATACATTGCTCTTGATTTGAGAAACTTTTTATTCAATATCTTCTACGGATTTCGCAAAAAAAGTTCCGACGTACTTATTTTAATATATAAAAAAACAACAAAAATAAAGGTTGATAATCAGTCTTATGTTAAAAAAAAAACCAGGAAAAGAAAGAATAAAGAATATAATAAAATGCTGATATGGTTTATTGAGAACTAAGACAGAAAGGACATGTTTAAGGCGTACGTTGTTAATAGGTCTTCTTTCTTGGTACTACTGGACCAAAGCTTGGAACACCGCCTACAGCGGGGACTCCTCCAAAAAGAGGAGCACCTCCCACAGGGGAAACTCCTCCTAAAAAGGGAACGCCGCCTCCCAAAGCGGGAACTCCGCCTCCCAAAACGGGAACTCCGCCTCCCAAAGCGGGAACGCCAACTCCACTGAAATCGTCATCAAATACAACGGATTGTCCTAGTCCTGTGCCAAAAGGTCCCACCGGGAGGCCATTCAGGTTGCCTCCGAATTGACCGGAACCGAATACATTTGGTCCATTATATCCGTGATAGCCAACGTACTTGCATGTGTTGACGGTGCCGTAAATACCGGTACAACATTTCTGGTTGTAGTAACAATCTCTGTCTGTGTTGCAGTATTGTCCAGTTCCTGGGCTGGCTGGATTGTTTGGGCAGCTACCATACCTTTGTGCTTCTAGAGGAACTTGGCATCTGTAGTTGCAGCATTTCTGGGCGCCAGGGCAGTGGTAATCCGAAAAGCAAGATTGTCCAACTCCACCATAGTCTATGAAGTAAGGGCAAGTTCCATATTTGTAGCCTGTAAAAAAAAATGAAATTGTAATACCTTCTTCTTTATTTTTTTTTCTAAACCGTTGATTTGATAGACACTGTTTTTGATCTTACCCCCTTGGGGTCTCTTGTCATAGCCGGCAAAGCATGAAGCAACCAAGACAGAGAAGACGACTAGGGTGTTCATGACGATTTCTAAAAAGAAAAGAAATGAACATTCTATATGTGGATAACTCTAATGTTGATTTAGGAAATACCTACACACTGAGAGAGAGAGAGAGAGAGAGAGAGAGAGAGAGAGAGAGAGAGAGATGAAGTAAGAGCATTTTGATGAAAGAAATCATTCAGTTTATCAAATTAACAAATTATGTTCTACCACAAACTCATACCGATTATGATATATTCCGAAACATTCTCCCTCTTTTTCTCAAAATGAATCAAACTTCTAGAAGTTTCTATGCATCAAATTTAAAATTGTTCAAAATAAGGTTTCTTGTAACATTAATTATTTAAGAAAACTTATTTGCTTAACGGAAATTGTCTGAAGAAACTTACCGTGTGTTCCAGTAGTAGACGTACAACACTAAGGGGAGACTGCAGAGCTTTTATACCTTGCAATTGCCACGGAAAATGCACACATTGGGTGACTTATCTGTCAGAGAGATTGAGGATCGATCATCTATTAGCCTCAGAAGCATATTAATTAGACGGAAATGATTAAACATTATATAAAAAAGATACTCTGATTGACTTGTTTTTTTTATTGTAATTATAAAACGTTTCCACTTTAATTTTTTTTGCTGATAAATATCACGTGATACCGTGAAAGTTTCATCGACATTTAGATGTGGTCTATTGTTTTTAGCTATTCCTTCATCATATAAGGAAGAGGGAATATATTTCAGATTTTTTTAATGAATATAACCAAAATTTATAGCTATGATTCTATCACTTTTGAATAAAAATGACAGTTTTAGCCTGTCAGTCATTTAGTCATTTTTTTTTGTAAATAACTACTAAATATCAAGTGTTGATGAAATATATACAATTTTATACAGCTTTTGGATTTCACCAAAGAAACAAATACAGATATGCACCTTTTTATAAATTAAATTATATGAATTATAGAATAACACTGTGAATTCGAGAGTATTATTAACCAACGTTAGAAACATTGTCGGTAACTTTAATTTTTCTTAATAATTTTCTGTTTCAAGACACACCACCTGTATTTCGTGATATTATGTGTATTTGGCAGAAGTTATACACATCGCATCGATGAACCAAAATATTAAGATAAAAAACCCCCCAAAAAGTTGTTGATGAATTGAAGAAATTTATTAACATAGATTAATATAGGATCTCTCATGATTTGTGATGGTATATGATTTTTATCCAACGAGTTGTGTGTTTTCTATCCCCGAGCCTTGGCGAGGGGATAGAAAACACACAACGAGTTGGATAAAAATCATATACCATCGCAAATCATGAGAGATTCTTTTTATCACATGTTTTACCAAGTATTTTTTTTATCCCAACTTTTTCTGTAAAAATTGTGATTGTGAGCCGCACAACATATTATTTACAACACGTCAACAACGTTACGCATGGAAAAAAAGTTCCTTAAAGTTTAACAAACAGACATTCATTTTCGAACATTTTTTTATGAATTCATGACAAATAACTGAAACAACATTAAATGTTTCAAATTTATATCTCAACACCCCTCAACTGAATTAATTATTTACTTTTTCATTCTTCTACGTCAATCAACCGTCTAAACCTACGTAATGATTAACTATGACGTCACGTGGCGTAAGAACACACAGTGGAATATCAAAAATTTATCCCATGAGTGATATCCACCGTATATTGGGATAAACATGTGATAAAAATAATTATTGTAGAATATATATATATATATATATAGGATCTCTCATGATTTGCGATGGTATATGATTTTTATCCAACGAGTTGTGTGTTTTCTATCCCCGAGCCTTGGCGAGGGGATAAAAAACACACAACGAGTTGGATAAAAATCATATACCATCGCAAATCATGAGAGATTCTTTTTATCACATGTTTTACGAAGTATTTTGTTAATCCCAACTTTTTCTGTAAAAATTGTGATTGTGAGCCGCACAACACATTATTTACAACACGTCAACAACGTTACGCATGGAAAAAAAGTTCCTTAAAGTATAACAAACATACATTCATTTTCGAACATTTTTTTTTATGAATTCATGACAAATAACTGAAACAACATTAAATGTTTAAAATTTATATCTCAACACCCCTCAACTGAATTAATTATTTACTTTTTCATTCTACGTCAATCAACCGTCTAAACCTACGTAATGATTAACTATGACGTCACGTGGCGTAAGAACACACAGTGGAATATCAAAAATTTATCCCATGAGTGATATCCACCGTATATTGGGATAAACATGTGATAAATATATATATATATATATATATATATATATATATATATATATATATATATATATATATATATATATATATATATATATATATATATATACACATTATGCCTTTAAAGGTCAATTACCATCAATTTTGTTTTATTCCATGTGTTTTTTTTGTTTGCTGATTTAAGGAGGCAGTCAAGAAAGTAACCACCAGATTTACCATAAATTTTTAAATCTGATATTCCAGACCCAAAACTATCGGTTTTAAAATTTTAGAATTGTCCTTTATCTCAATACTGAGCTCCCCTTTTAAAGGATTTCAATAAAGCTCTAAATGAATATGACCATCCAGCTCTCTAAAAGGGGCGTGGTCACGTTTTTTGTCAAATTCTATTTTTATGTTTTAACTATTTACAATGCTTTAGAAATGCATTTCTAAATGAATGATAAAATAAAATTTGAGAGTCACTCGTAGATTTATAAGCAAGATACAGGGCTTACAATTCTTTGTCATGTAAACAAGGCTCGTGCCCTGTTTTTGTTTACATAGGTTCAATATACTAGTAAAAAATCTTTTTCCAGCTTATTTGTCTATCTATTTATTTATGTTAAGCATAGATAAACAGTTCCTAACGTTTAATGCATTCGTTTTAGGTTTAAAACTGAATTTTTTACTGCAACTTTCAAAGTGTAAACAAACGCTTTGTTTACATTACAAAGAATTTCAAGCTCTGTAACTCGCTTATGACACAACAAATGACACTCAAATTTCGGTTGCCCATTAAAAAGGCCTTTCTGAAGCATTGTAAATATTAAAATCGGAAATAATAATTTTTGACTAAAATCGTGACCATGTCCCTTTAAGGTATCTGATCCATATAAGGACCTAATTTTCTAACCTTGAATATCCATCATGTGTAAAATAATCTGACTGACATTTATTCGAAGCATTTTAGAGTAGAAAATGACTTATTAGGAGAAAATTTCAAAAATGTTAGGACCTAAGCAGTAGTTAATTGATAAATATTATATTCAGTCTATAGGAACAAGCAAGTTTTTTTTAAGGAAGAAACATGAATACTGAGATTACCAATAAATGCTTTGGTGGAAAATGCATTTAATCATTGGAAAAAAGAAAAAAAAACCTATTGAAAACAAATTTAATACCGGATAGATTGTTTTAGAATTGATATTTATAGATTAAAAGCAAACAAAATATTTGTATAAGTACACATTTCTGTAATGCGTCAAAATTTATTGAATCTAGGGCTAATATGGATCAAATAATTTTATAACTGTGCACTTTACATTTTATGTTGACGAACATTTAAATAAAAAGTGCATTATGCAACTTGGACATTTTCTAATTAAAATGTGACCGAAGGTTTAAGCAGATACGTTCATCACAATTTCATTATTAACAGAAGTTCAAACAATTTATGTCCTTAATAAATGCACTTGTAAAATTTAATGAGTCATAAATATTGTCGATACGCAATTGCAGGAATTGAAAGCATTATATTTGAAGCAAACATGTCAAGCATGTTTGCCAACAAGAAAGGTTATCGATATCTTTAAGTCGGATCTTTAATATTGATCAACCTTATAAACTCATGTAATGTATTTTATTACATACTTAGTAATAAATACAGGTTTTTTTGCCTCCGGAGCTGATACAGGTTATCAGCCTTCCAGGGTTGATACTGATCCGTATCACACCCCTTGCGGAACTCCTCTGCCTTTTTTCGCCTCGGTATTTTTGTATGTTTTCAAAAATAGATTAAACATTTTTTACAGTCGACATTTTTAAGTGCAATTTAAAACTTCAAATGCTAGCAAATGTTTTGAAGAAGTCAAATTTTAAAACCTGAGGAAATTCTGTTCTGTAGCTCTGTATTTGTTTAAACAATTAGAACTCATTTTTTTTTATTAAAAACATGTACTTGTACAGACTTTTTTCAAGTAAAAGGTAAAATAAATTTGTTCAAGTCGATAGCTTTTGAAATTTTATTACTAAGAATTTATTTTTACTAATACATATCCTTTTCCATATCACAGCTTGTATCAGCCCTCGACCAATATCATCCCTCGGGCCTTCGGCCCTCCGGCTGACATTGGAGTCTTGGGCTGATACAAGCCGTGATATGGAAAATGGTATGTATTATTCTCTATGTAATGTGTGATTTAGGACATGTTTTAGTTAACCATTCCCAAAACAGTTTAGTTATATTCTTAGTTTTTGTAATATGCCGGGTATGCATCCTTTATCTGTTAGTAAACATAAATTAAATATATATGTATACTTTTGCTGCTTTTTTTTTTATTAAATAAGGAAATGTTTAAAGTTAATTATTCTCAGAACAGATAAGTTATTGCCCTCACACTTTAAAATATACTGTGTTGAAATATTTTTGTCTGTGTTTATAAACCAAATGCGTTGATTTAAAAACTATTCTTTTAAATTAAAAAAAAAAAAATATTCTGACAGTTTTCATTGACTTAGATATCAAAATTTATCCTACACAAAAGAAAACAGAAAATAGGGTTTTTATGACTAATTAATGAAAAAGAGTGTGAGTTTTTATAAGTAGTGAACGCCATTTGTATTAAGATTTAGTGCTTCCAAACATTAAGCAGAGAAACCACTAGTGCAAATGTTTATGTTAAAAAATCATTAGTAACAATAAATTACAAAAAAAAATTAATGACATAAAATACCACAGTAGAAAGTAAATTAATCAAAGGCTTATGATTGATTAGAACATTATTTTAAATGAAAACCAGAAGAAGTTTTTGGGAACCTTTTTCTTATAATGTTAAAAATGTCATTTTGGAAAAACCTGGTTAGGAAAGAATAAACCATGCAATCAATATTCAGGATATAAAGTTCGACTTTTTTTTTTTTATAATTCACGAGTTTCTATACATGTGTTTTAAAGCTAAATGCATAATCCTTTTTAGTTGTACAGTTGTATAGAGCGAGATATCATGTTTCTGCACAGCTAAAATTATGCAGTAGAGGAGAAGGTTTATAAAAATATAACTAAAACAAAAGTCAGATTGAAATTTCCTTTATTTGTTATTGTTTTGATATTTCTTTCGATATAGCTTTTGTATTCAACATGTAAATGCACAAAAACACTATCATGTGAATGAGAAAAAACAACATCTCTATTTTAAAAAAATAAACAAAAAAAGGGCAAAATGGAAAAAGGGAGAACAGAGGCAATTTTTGTTTTAAAAAATATGTAATCAGGACTCAGCATTTCAAAGCTTCTCGGTGTTGCAGAAGCTACTGTATTAAAACTGTACATCGTATATGAAAATAGAGTATAAATTGGTTATCAATGGACAGGTATCACATATCACAACATCATTTGAAATTCGTTATTTAACAGCGACATGTACAGCAACGTGCACAGCAAAGTGTACATACAAGGTGAGTTAAAACAATCCATTAGAAACATAAAATTATTTCTGCCTTTAAACTTAAGAATATCTTTGCCTAGCTATAGGGTGGGCGGTAACAATAAACTTCATCACTTTACTGTCTTTATAACAACCAGATAGCGGACTGACTACTGGACAACTCACTTTACAGCAAATAACAGAATTCCTGTAGAGTTTTCAATAGCCTGCTGGATTGCTCAAACTTGTATTCAATTTGGTCAGCAGGGTAACACATCAATCTAGGTCTTGTGGTTGCTCCAGTGTAGATTGCTATCCATTCATATTGCACAAAAAAGCCTCGAGACTAGAACACTTTCTCCAATTATTAGTTATCTATTCTTAGTCTTTTCAAAAGAACATTAGCGCTGGATTTTAGTGTATCAGTTCTGCTCAGTATTTTGTGGAAAATATTTGTTACATGTTATTCAAAAGTCATTTCTGAAGGAACAAAAGGAAAACTTCAAGTGAAACTTTCAAGTAAAAGATGAAAAATATGATTTTTTAATGTACATTTTAGTTCATCAATTGATGGTACATGAAGAACACTAAAAGTATTTTTGCGCCAAGACTGCTTAGTTTTAATATTCAAACTAAAACAATGCTGTTGGATAAATTATGTAGAAAATACATTCTTAACCAAAATAGTTCGACTCTCAAATCTCAAACCTCAAAAAGTGTACATAATTGCTATATATAACTCACTTTCTTGATGTCACGTAATTACATGACTTAAATTCAAATCTAATATGATACCTGACTGAACAACTTGTATACCTTATTGAACAACCCAGCAAGCTATTGAAAACTCTACTGGTATTCTAGAATTTGCTGAAAAGCTGGGCGCTGATTGTAAACATCACTGTACATATCCGGCCGATGAGCCGTCAAGTGAACTTAAAGCAAACCAACGGAATGACTTGCAACATTGGCTAAAACTGAAAACTTTAGACATAACATTGTGTGATTGGAGAATCATCCGAACCACGAATTGAGGAAAGAAATGTGAGATGAGGGAGTGTGACAAAAGGAAGGTACTTTAAAGTACCTAACTACATCTAGACTTACACTTTTTAACACACTGCGTCTCAAGATGACGATTTAAATGTTTTTGTAAAGTCTTGGTATGATTCGATTTGGTAGTATATCGTTAAAGATCATTGGTTAAAGTATCGGGTTTGTGAAACGCAGACCATGAGTTCGAATCCATCAGTTCGTCAGATGTACTACCACGTATGTACACTAGACAAAAGTGCTAACGCATTATTTAAAATAAAATAATATTTACATCCTAAAATTTTTAAAAGATGTTTTCAATGTTTAAATAGGTGACCTTAATTATAAATAAGACATTTAAATGCACAAACGGATAAATGGATGCAATGTTAACCGTAGCGTAACTGTTCTTTAGAAATGCTCAAATCGTGCTCACACTTCTTTTGGATAGATAAATCTTTACTTTTTTTTGTGATCTTATAATTGATGCATGCATTACTAAAACCTCACAAAAACTTGACGGGTATGGCGGTATGGCGCGTTTGACCACAAAAGAGCGTGGCAGGGCAGAGTAGTTGGTATGGCTCTGCAAGATGCTCCTTTAGTGAGGTTAGAAAATATGTTAATAATATAACAATTACCGGTGATATTGGCTAAAACATGACGCAGCATACTTATCAAATAAAAACAATGTCGTTTTAGGTAGCGACAGTGTTTAAAAGGCACCACACGTCAATTGCATGGTTGTACCGGAAATTTGTACAAACCGGAAGTGTAAGGGACCGAGCAAGAATTCCGAAGTGCCGCGTAAATACTAGGCGACAAGACATACACATCGCATTTATCCGAGCAAATGGAGCCCACACCCGATATTGATATGTGAATCACATAATGGGGGTACCAATGTTTCATGAACAGTACTCAAAGCAACTGGTCAATAAGTTTGCAACAAATGATGTTTCATTTTCTGTATCATAATAAACTGTTAAGATAATATACTAATCAATCTTTGTTGCGTTCAGATCAAAAACAATCAAAGATATAGTAAGTTGTGCGTTAGCAATTTTGCCTAGTGTATGTATCACCATGTATTACCACGACAAATTCAAGCTTGTAAACCTATTATCTTTAAATTTAGTTTCCACATTTTAATTCCCTGCAAATCAGTCATCTTTAAAGTGAAAAAATGGGACTGAAAAAAGGTAACTGAGCGGCTTACTGAACATTTCGCTTGAGGGATGATCAAAGTCATGAAAAAAGATTCAGCTACATTTTATTGTTCTTTTCGACTATCTGGGTGCACCTTTTTAAATCTGATAAATCACAGTAATAATAATGTTATCATTTAAACCTAAAAAAAAAAAGACAAACTTAAGAAATCTTCTAATAACAAATTCCAATATCTATATTTATATTTTTATGATATATTTTCTGTCATTGGCGTGCTGCAAGTTTTTGAATAGTCTAAGAAAAATCAATTATTGACCTTGTGGTGCATTGTTCATGCATCCGCCTTGTTTGCCGAGTCATGTATTATGCTATGATAGTATAAGATGATTTTATATAGACAAACATGCACAAAGAATTCTGCTGAAGTATTATTTATTACGATTTAACGAGTAGAAAAAACAGATTGTTGAGATGGTTAATAGACTTTCTTCTTAAGGCCTGGGTAAACACTACCAGGGTAAACGCCACCTCCGACTGGGTAAACACCACCTCCTCCGACTGGGTAAACACCACCTCCTCCGACTGGGTAAACACCACCTCCGACTGGGTAAACACCACCTCCTCCGACTGGGTAAACACCACCTCCTCCGACTGGGTAAACACCACCTCCTCCGACTGGGTAAACACCCCCTCCGACTGGGTAAACACCACCTCCGACTGGGTAAACACCACCTCCGACTGGGTTAACGCCTCCTTGGTATCCGTACGTAGCTCTTCTGCATGTGTTTACGCCCCCATTAGCGCCACTGCAACATTTATATCCGTTTTGGCATTGCCAATCAGTGTTGCAATATCCAGTTCCAAATTGTTGTCCAAAGTAATGGTAAGGGCACTGGCCAGGTCTTTGAAGTTCCTGGGGAACTTGACATCTTCTTTGTGCAGAGTAATATACGTAACAACACTTTTGTTGGCCTGGACATTGATAATCATTGAAGCAATAGTTTCCAAGGGAGCCAGCTTCAGAGATGTAGGGACAGGTTCCTGGCTTTTGACCACCACCTACGATAGAATATTTTATATGTAGAAGACTTTTAATACTGTAAAAATTAATCATTACCATATTCACTTAGGGTAAAATGGCACATCAAATCCTGAATTAGTTTTCTTTGACCAAAACTTTGAAGACGACTTTATTTCACATAAATATACAGTAGATTATGATATTTCATTGACTTCCTCCGAGATTATACGTTGATGATATGCGATACCAGAAGATATAAATGCAACTTGATGATTACCTGGTAAAGGGTATGGGCCTGGGAATGGGCCTCCAACTTGTTTCTTGTCGTACCCAGCGTAGCAAGATGCCACCAACACGGATAAAATCACAAAGGCGTTCATAGTTGCTTCTAAAATTAAAAATACTGTTTTAGAAATATTTAAAAAAAAAAATGAAAAGGAAGGAACACGTTTAACTTCTTGCGATGTACTTCATTTTAATTTTAAAAAACCCAAATTTCTCTTAGAATTTTTTCCACACGGACTTTCAATACAAGAGAACAATCATGTGTATAATATTTAAAACTAAAGTACTGTGTACATGGATATATTTTTAAAAATTGTTATACAAATACAAATCGTTAGCAATAAAAAATTACATTAGATATAAAACATTAGAGTATTTTTGACTTGTTGTTTTACGTGTAAGATATTATCAATCTAGTTAAAATCGAAACTTAAAAACTGCAATTTACTTTTTTGGGAGTTGATTTTAATCAACTCTCCTATGCAGTCACTCTGGCAAACCGAAAGTGAAACAGTATTTGGACCTAAGCACAAATCATCAACGCTGACACTACTTAGTTCTTGAATATGATAGAAAAATTCGATGTAATGTATGCTGAAGCATTGTTTTTCAAGGAAACTTATCTATAAACACTTTGAAAATAGTAAAATTTTATATAATACGAACAATTTAGATATTTATGTAGCCTCATGTATTTATACGCCAGAGTTTAATATAGTCTCGTTCAACCAAAAGCTCGGCTGTCTCCGTAAATCTCCGACAAACAGAGACGCTCTCTTGCTTGTCGGAGATTAACAGAGAGAGCTGAGAGTCTGCATGGTTGAACGAAACTGGAGTTCAATATCAATAGTGCTTTTAGAATTGTTTCGATTACTTATACATAGTTTGAAATCTATCTTTAAATATTACACAACATGATTCATATGGGGTTTTTCTAAATTCTTGTCTGAAAAGTCGTATGAAAATTCATATTAAAAAAAAAGTACGTAATTTAAATACAGACTAGAAACTAATTGCCACGCAAGATAAGTTGATTTTAAAAATTGATATCGATAAAATCAACTCCCGTCAGTACTTTGATTTTTTACTTGTAATTTGATCAGTGTTAAGGCCATTTTAAACAGATCGAGAATCTGCAATAGTTAAGATTATCGGTAAAAATCACTTACTGAAAATAACCATGTAAATATCATTGCAAATCTTACCTTTTGATTCCGAAAGGAAAAACTGGAATACTGAAACAAGAAATGATCGCCTCTTTTATACTCTTCATCTTATTAATTATCTCTTGAACTTTGACTTTTAGGTGACTTGTGATAAAAACCCCTATGCGATGAGAATTTGTAATTTGTTTCAAGGTAATATTGTTTAAAGGAGTCTTAATACTTTTGGATGGATTATTTATGTTTAGGTTGCTTTGAAATTTATAACCGCAATTAAGGAATATTATGTGACATTACTGAATTATTCATAATGCCTTGCAGTTTCTATATATATTGAATTTTTTGCATTAATTGAGTAAAAAAAACACGAAACGGACATGAACACTTATCTTAAATTTAATGAAAATAGTTGCGAAATGATACTTTTCAAATATGCAGGGGAAAATTGTAAAATAAGTTTGAAATTGAAGCAGTAATCTTTCCATCTATGCTCACGATAGGTAAACCGAAAACATTTAATTGATTTAGTTAATTAATTTGACCCCTTGTGACATTTCAAATATTTTGTGCAATAAATTTGTGCTTTGCATGATTTATGGGTATAATGACGTTTATTAATTGAATTAATGTTGGTTTATTGGCCTAGTTGTTTTGTTTTTACCTTTTATTTTTGTGTTTTGGGTGTGCAAATTCATACATGTAAAATATCGTGTTCATGATATAGAGAAGCGATTTAAAAAGATAGGTATATGCTCAATCTTTATGAAGACTATTTGTATTTGTTTATCAAAAAGTCATTGTTTGATCACAAAGGCCGATATAGTGCTTAATTTAAAATTGAATTAAGGAAGGATTCTGATTGGTACAGAAATGTTATCCAATGAAATCTCTTCACAGTATGTCTTCAGAACATACACAATTTGAGATCATTAGCAACCATTCGTTAACATCAACATAGGGAAATATATGATTACGTTTTATAAAATTTCATTCATAACTCTTACACATTTGAGAACATACCGGAATATCATAGTTCTATTTGAACAAAAACCCCCAAAAAACTACCTAACATTTCAACTGATAAATTTAGGAAGTCAAATAAAATTGAAATAGAATATCGCGACGTTCTTTTTTTTACGTTAATTGTACATGTTATGTATTTATACATTGCAACATAAATTTATTTTTGACGTTTGTTTGATGAATTATTTCATACTTTGAATATTTTGCTATCAATGTAGGTATTTATAGCTTATCAGGCCAAGAGGTTGTAAAAGACGGAATTTGCGTATGCAAATTAATGTGTTTATTTATAAACAAGAATTACTTTAACATTAAGACGAGGAAATAAAACAATGATTTTTAAAAAAAAATGTACATAAGGAAACAGATCGTTAAAGGGTGTTGAAAAAATATTTTAAGAAAAAAAAGTTTAATTCAAGATTTGAAATTTAATAAAACGTATGATCTTTGAGGATCAGTGTAATTTTAATTTTTACATTCTGAAGTTAGAAGAAAATATTTTTAAGGGTTTTTTGGTCGTTGCAATGCTTTTGTGGAATATAGTAACATTCTTATCATTACACTGGCGTCGGAAGCAAATTGAAAGTGGGGGGGGGCTAGACTAATCCTCAGAAATATTGCGAATGGGGGGGGGGAGTTCCTTGAAACTTTCTAAATCTTTCAAGGTTAATTTAGGAACAACTATATTTCCGGCGATAAAAAGTGTGTGTGTGGGGGGGGGGGGGGGGGCTAAACCCTCTATGATGCTATGTGCCCAATGGTTAGGTCTACGTTTGCAAAAAAAGTGGAGGGGGGGGGGGGGCTAAGACCCCCTAGCCCTCCCCCCCCTGGTTCCGACACCTATGCATTAAGATCAATGAAATGTTTGTTTTGAAATGAAAACAAGCCATAAATACCTAATATGTGCGAAAAGCATTATATTTACTCAGAATAGAAAAGAGGAAAATAAAACTCGAAAATTGATAATCTAAAATTATTAAACGCTGGATTCATAAAAACATGAAAAAACATGAAAGATTTATACAAAGGTCATTAACAAAACACGTGGGTTTATGGCGAAACACTTTATCCTAATATCATTATTACCAAGTTTATATACCTTATTTTGCATTATTCACTAAGTCTTTGAATCTATATGAGCTGACCAATATGTCCAAATATTATTAAAACTACTTTTACAGGTATGTATGTATTTTTAAATTTTTGTCAAATAAGTTGTATGTCAAACCTGTCAATCTGTAACACATAACAATGTTATAATCACTTCATTGACACTTGAAAAAAAAACCCATTTATAAAACAATCAAACTATGCATATATAATAACGAATTCTATGCACAAACAATATTATCATCGTTTTTTCCCATTGGCAGCCTTAATTGATATCATTATTTCCTTCAACAAAGATTTCGCCATTCATCCAAATCTCAATAATCATAAACTTCAAACTGTTTTGGCTAAATAATTGCATTGATATGACAGGTACAGTCTTAGATGTTTTCAATCAGGCACAGGTTTAGTCATGGGTGTTGTTAATCAGGCACGGGTACGATGTAAGCTATAATGCATTCATGGGACTAGTAGAGTCATGGATGTTGTTAACGAATCGCGGATACAGTCATGGATGTATGTAGTATTGCATTTATTAGAGAGGTACATTCGTGGACGTTGTTAATAAAGCACGGTAGAGTCGTGGATGTAAGCAGTTTTGCATTAATTTTATAGGTCAGGTACATTCGTGAATGTGAGTTAGATTGCTTTTTTTTGACAAGTACAGTCATGAATGATTAAATGCATTTCATTTATAGGACATGGATCGTGGTTTTTTTTTTTGATCAGGCACAGGTACAATCATGGATGATGGTTGGATTGCATTTATAGGACATGTTCATTCGTGGATGTAAGTTATATTGCTTTTTTGACGAGTTCAGACATGAACGTTGTTAAAGGATCAGTCACGAGTAAAGTCAAAGTTATTAAATACATTGCATTTATAGGACATGGATCGTGGTTTTATTTTTATCAGGCACAGGTACAATCGTGGATGATGGTTGGAATGCATTTCTATGACATGTTCATTCGTGAATGTAAGTTATATTGCTTTTTTGACGAGTACAGACATGAACGTTGTTAAAAGATCAGTCACGAGTTAAGTCAAAGATATTAAATGCATTGCATTAATAGAGCATGGATCATGCTTTTTTTTTTTATCAGGCACAGGTACAATCGTGGATGTGGGTTTGAATGCATTTCTATGACATGTTCATTCGTGAATGTAAGTTATATTGCTTTTTTGACGAGTACAGACATGAACGTTATTAAAAGATCAGTCACGAGTTAAGTCAAAGATATTAAATGCATTGCATTAATAGAGCATGGATCATGCTTTTTTTTTTATCAGGCACAGGTACAATCGTGGATGTGGGTTTGATTGCATTTATATACGAAATAAGGAATAATTCTTTGATTATTGTGAGGTAATAATTTCGGACGGGGCGTGATCAAATCCAATTAAGGGCTTTATGATAGATTTGATCACGCCCGACCGAAATTATTACTTCATAATAGGAGAGGTCTGAGTACACATGATAAAATGTACATTACAAAGCTTTATCATTTGACTGCAGCAGTGTTTAATTTGCAGAAGCAAATATACTTTAAAGTGAATTATCAAGAAAAAAACTCAATTAAGTCATTTTTTCACTATATCTAAAAAGTTCATTACTTACACTGCCTGTACCTTTATGCCATGCCAACTCAGTTATTAAGAATTTAAGAGCTGTTTTAATGTATATTTGTTTTTGCCAGTGTGTTTATAAAACAAAGTTTAATAAATATTGATCATAACCATTCAGGCAAGATCAGCATTCTAATAAGTATTAAAAACCCACCTCAATTTCTTTGTATCAAACTTATGTAACGTCAGTTCCCAATAACTATTACTTGTATTAATATAAGAAACATGTATGCGTTGTTTTGAGATATGCAGAACTCTTAAGGCAGTTTCAGATTTATGCTGAATTATGCAGGTATGGGCAATGGAAATGATCAGTGTATTAAGGATTGTATCCCAGGATACACTGTCATCATCGCCTAGTGTATCCTGTACCTCTTCACCTCCTTCACCAGTGAGCTGCCATGGGAAAAATGCCACCCGGAATTGGCCACTGAACGTATGTGAAAGATTATTGGACAGTCTGTTCCAGGTTTTCAAAGACCTGGTATATTGGAAGTTTTTGAAAGTTTATTATGGTCAAATATATCTTTGATACTTTAAAAGGAAGATAACTCCCACGTGTTTCTCAACTTCTGGAAGAGCCTTCAGATTTTATAGCATTTGTTGTATTTGATTTTAGATTAATACTACTTCAAGGAGGCAAATCTGTGTCTGCAGGTCTCGGGGCAGGTGTATTACATACAAATTTGTTATAATGTCACTGTGTCCTGTGAGCGGAACCTCAACCCACTGAACCAGAATGTCACCAGACATCTCCCGCTCAGAATTCCTCAAGTAAAGAGACATTTGTAATAAAGCAATATAAAGCTGAACATCAGAAATTCAGACTGCGTTATGACTTTTACATTAATATAGTATTAGTTGTCCAATACCGACGTAAAAATATATTTTATCAATAAAACTGTTAGCATCTATGTAAGAATGTATTTTGGGTTTTTTTTAAGGTGTTGTGTACCCGATCAGTCTAAAGGTATTTAAAGCATTGGAGTTCATAGGTAGAAAATCAGTTTATGCTTTTTGTGTGCTCGAATAATGACATTTGCAGCTCTCAGCAAAGGTGTCAAATCTACTTGAAAAGTGGTTTGCATGAAAAGTCTATTTCCATAAAATGTGTATGCATACTTGAAATATTACAAGCAATTGGAATTAGCAATTCCTGTATTTTAAAAAAGGTCATTAGCCAGAATTGATTTAGGTTAATTACAACTTTATTCTGCAACACAATACATACTACTGATAAGATCATATTGTTGACGTTTCAAACAGTAAGCTGAATGTCCTGTCCCAAGCAAACATAACCGCATTTGATGCAGTCATCTTGTGTCATATATACATCCTAACCAAATTCTATGAAAAAAAAATTAAAATTCAAAATAAACAAGGAAAAACAAAAGATTTTGTCTCTCAGTAAGGAAAGGAATTACCATGCGTTCACTAATGTGTCATCTATATGTACTTCGTAGGTGGTCTACGTCGCAGCCGTATTCCCATACGTAGTGCTGGTTATTCTCGTTTTCCGTGAAATTACCCTTCCTGGAACAAATGGCATAATATAAACCCTCGTTTTTACAAGCTTGGAGAAGCCATTTCATTCAATAAGCTTGTTCTGACAAGTTCATATCTGATTCGGATATTTTATTGTTGACTTTAAGTTATATTAAAGAATGTTGTTATATTGATAAAATTGTTTGTGATAGAAGGATTGGGAACTATGGAGTAACTGTTTTGATTAAGGTGTGGTCAGATGCTGCCGCTCATATCGTCTTCGCCCTCAGTCCAGCTTGGGGTATTCTTATTACACAGTTGCTAGATTGGCCGTCATCAATCTATCTGATGTTGCGACCAGGTTTTACTCATCTCATCATTGTGGTCTATTTTGTCTTTTGCTCACTGAAACAAAGTCGGGGGAGCTCATGCTATACCCTTGGTGTCAGCGTCCGGACTTAATTAAACTTTTTGTAGCAGGCCTTGTATCTAACTTATTACTCGTCCTATATATTTAAAAACCTTGCATAGATGATCCATCTGGACCTACTTAGGACCTTAAAGATTTGGATGCTGAATCTGGGACATGAATTGCAGATGCTGGAGCAAGTTAACGTTTTTGGAGCTGGTGCCCTTTGATGACCATTATCTCAATTACTACTACTTTAAACTTCGCAATACTTGGCAGGATGGTGTGTCAAATAATACTTATGCACTTGACAGACTTAAAAACTTAATCTTAGCCATACGTTTTGAATTCTGGAGGAGGTAAAGGTTTTTGGAGCAGGTTAAAGTTTTAGGAGCATGTGCCATTTGATATCAATAGCTAAGTTACTATTGGTCCTAACCTCATCAAACCTGTATAAAAGGTGCCTATTATGTTACACATGCACTTGACAGACAAGCTTTTAGAGCAGAAACCCTTTGATAACTGAGTCTTGGTTATAACTTGTCCGTGAAACTTAAGATATGATGACTTCAATCAGACTGTTCATACTCTTCTTTCATCAGCTAGTGTGTCAGTAGCTTGCCTTATTTTAGAAAATGTTAATACATAGAGCATACCCTTGCGTATCGTTTCAACTGAGATAAAAAAAAAACCCACCTCATATGCAAGCGATGAAAGTATATTGCTACATAAATAAGGAAAGTTGACGATAAAAGATTTGAAGTCATCACGTTTATCACAAAGTATTTTTGTTAGGCTACCATTAATATTTTTCTTAGTAAAACACCTAAATATGAAACAGATGACTTGGACTCTGTGGTATCCTCTATTTCATGTTCACAAAGATATATTTAGTCGACGTAAGATTGGAAGTAACAACTAGACACGATATAGTTGCGAGCAACGAGTGGGTCTTCCGTCCGATTTTTGAATAGATTAGATTAAACTTATCACTTCAAAGATAAAATCGTAGATCTAAGCGAAAAATAGTAAAAAAAAAATTGCGGCAATCGGGGCTATAACCCGGGTCACCTGGGCCCTGTCCACGACTCTATCGACTGAGCTACTCAGACTCTCGCTTCAGAACTTTGACGCTTAATTTCTGGAGAATGCCTGAATTACCTGAAAGCACCTTGTTGCGAGCAACAAGTGGGTCTCGTTTGATTTTGAATTGATAGGGTTCAATTCAACTGTTGACATTTGGTACGATTTACTATCATATTAACTTCCTTTTAAACTAATTTTTCAACCTACACTGAGAAATGCAGATTTCCGGAAAACGTCATTTTTCACTTCAATATCTCTGCAATGCGTTGTCCGATTTTAAAACGGTTTTCAGTTTTGTATTCAGTACGACCGGAAGTGACGGACGACCTGCTCATATTAAAATTTGATTAGTTTAAAACATATTCTGATGGAAAACGGAAGACCCTAATTATCAATTGTTAATACATCGTCTATTTACCTAGATGTCGAGTTGTGGGCCACAACGTTTGATTTCATGTACACGTCTTTGAATAACTTCTGCTGTATATGAATATGGAAACAGGTCTGCCAAAAATAGAGCACAGCTGGTACCCATGGGAATTCGAACAGACTGTTGGAAAATCTGATTTCCAAAAATCTTTTTATTTATCTCATCATCTGAGTACTTGTGTACGCAATTAGACTGAATTAACAAAATAGTTTTGTAGATGACCAATGACAAGGTAAGGTAATATACGAGGTCTTTTTTAAAAAAAAAAAAGCAGCTATCAATGATGCCAAAAAGTCTTGCCTTTAAGTTATCGTAGGGAATGGTTGTTTAAAGTGTAGAAAAGCTGTAAGTTCTGATACTATTGAGTTAGTAAAATTTCGTGATTTCAGATTTTCTAAAGTTCCTTTGAATTTTAAGCATTCACATATGATTAATCCTTTCATATACGTGTTGCTAAAATGTCATTACTTACACAATAGCTGTTTGATAATTGATTTATTTTACATCTGCACATATTATGTTAATTCTTAAAGTTTATAGTGTTATTTTCTTGTTCACTATATATGTTTTTGAAAAGTATATGATGCATATCTGACTCGTGTGTAAGTTTATTCCATGCACGTTCTAGATAAAATTCTGAAAACTAAAACGCGTTTTGGTCAGGTCGAAGTTTTTTAAAGCTAGGTCCAACAACAAGATAATGATCTCAGGGTTAGACTAGTATTAAACCCATACGGTAGCGAACGTCACGAAAAATTAGTAATTGTTGAAAAAGGTTGAACTAAGTTGAATTTCAACCAGCATGCATGCCAATGCTTTTTATTCTTTGGCTTAACCGTACATGAAAACCCTTAACTCTTACTCTTATTCAGTTCTGAAGATTAAAACTGTTAGGAACGATATAGAAATATTTTATTTCAACAATTGACTACACATGTATATACATTAATATTGTTCGTCTTTTTTCCACGCGAAACTGTCAATTTATAGTTATAAGAGCGTATCATCGTTTTTGATATTTATTATCTGATTTAGAACTATTCATGCCTTATTTTGTCCTGATTTTGCTATTTACGAGTGAAATAATTAAACTACAACCAATGCATATATTTAAATCACCTGCGTATAAATGGTAACATATGTTTTTTAAACAACACTTTCTTGTTGTCTTGTTTTACTAGTCAACATTTAAGAGTCGATCTGTCTCTCTAACACAAAATATTTGGTCTACGACCAAGAATTAGCTGATAAAGTTAACTTTTATTACTGTATACGCTTCCACTGGTGATACACAATATCTCGATATAAATCAAACACTTTATTTAAAGATACAGAATAACAAAACAGGCATTTTAAACTTTGTATAGTGAACTTTCGGTGTTTTGGGGTGTGCTTGTTCTTAATGTTGCCTTAATGACATCCGTGACAAACGATTGATAGGCAGAACCGGGTCAACCGGGACCATCTCAGTTACGTGTGGCTACTGTGAGCTCCTCGACCAAAGATGGATACAGAGGGCCGGGTCTACTGGGACTACCTCGGTTACGTGTGGATACCTTGATCGTCTCGACCAAAGATGGATAGACAGGACCAGATTTACTGGGACCACCTTGGTTACGTGTGGCTACCGTGAGCGTCTCGACCAAAGATGGATAGACAGGATTGGGTCTACCGGGACCACCTGGAATACGTATGACTTCCGTGACCTTCGTGACCAAAGATGGATAGACAGGACCGGTTCTATCGGGACCACCTTGGATACGTGGGAAAGGACCTTCACGGGACGGGTATGTGCATGCGTCAACTTTACCAGTCGAAAATCGTTTACAGCATTTGCCTCCATATGGACATATTGTGTCATAGCTGCAAGGTACGTGCGCATGCATATTCCCGATGATTATATAGTTTTCGTTGCAGGAACCTGCGCGCTCGAGTTCTGCTGGTAATTGACATCTTTGACCCTTGTCTCCAGCATAACAACATTTCTGTACTCCGTGGCATTGTTTGTCATTCTTACAATGTGGGCCAAGCTCTAGCTCCTGGTAAATCTTCTTTGATGGGCAACGCCCGGGCTTTGGTACACCTAAAATGTTTTGTTTTTGTTAACCAAAAGTACAAATTTTACATTGAAAAACGATATTCAATTTCCGTATTTTCATAAAAGTTGGAAGATTTATCGACTGAACTATTACATAACTTTATACTCCTCACCAAAGGCAATCAGACGTTGAAGACGCTTCTGATAAAGTGTACTTAGCAATAAATGGTATAAAAAAGAATTGAGTTCTGTTTTTACTCCTAGTATTTGATCAGAGACGTCTGAGCTACACAAATATTAACATGACTTTTGCTTTCTGCTTCTGATAAGTTTATCAATTTTAGTTTATTCACTCAAACCAAAAAAATGGTACAAGAGGACCATATATACAGAATACAGAAAAATACAAACCGTCAGAAGCATAAATATACTGTCAAGCAGGAAAAAGATAGAAGTAAAACTGGACATATAAAAGGATTATCAATACTAATATAAGACTTTGGTAAGAAAGATTTGAACTTGAAAACACGTAAGTGGAACAGAACAGAATATAAAATAATTGACATAAAATCAAAGACTTTCTCAGAGACTTAGATCTTAATATAACGCAAAATGAAAACACCAACCCTACAGAGTAAACTCACCGGTGTAACATATTCATTTTTATGTATAAAACATACCTAATTATACTTCCAGGGGTTAAGGTATTCAATGTTTAACGACCAAAAATTTGTACCTGATAAATAAATAGCCCTGTATTTTAAATGATGGAATCTTTTTCAAAGTGATATCAAATAAAATTACCCCACAGAGGAATTTTTCAAATTTTGAATGTTTTCTAATCAATTACACCTTAAATTTTACATTGAAGTATATGAGCAGCCTATGGTTTATTAAGATATTGTAAAAAAAAAAAAAAGCTTGAATTTCATGCAAATTTCCTGTGATAATTTGAATAAACTCCCTCTTTTTTCAAATATGTAAAACAATTATTTAACGCAAATATTTAAAAAAAAAAATAAAATAACCATTCAAAAAAGTGCTAGGTGCTGAATGACCAGCTCATTTTATGTGATCAGTTATGTGAATTTGGATAATATCACTTTCATCTTTATATTCTAGTAAATTACATTTAATAATGTAAAATGATTAAAAATTGTTTAACATCGATATCCCTTCATTATTACATACCTTGAATACCC